>NC_035162.2:29320434-29625576 GCF_001659605.2 Manihot esculenta
ATCAAGTTTAAAGAAGGGGTAATGGGTTAAAAATACATGAAATGGTTAGATCTAATGTTATAGGGTTTGAGTTGGGTTGTTTATGAATGTTTGCTCTTGTGTTATTTTTATGGTTGTTTGTTGGGGTTTAGGCTAGTTTTTATGCCCCTTATGCTTGATGAGTGTGTATGCATGTTTTGAGGAGTTGGGTGTGAGGATTTGAGAAGTTTTGGAAGCTGAGTACATAGGGCAGAATCAGGTTCTCCCTTGCTGGAGAACCCAGGTTTGGCCACCAAACCTGCTTGTGGAGGCAGCCTTTTGGCCGCCTAACCTACCCCTGAAAGTCCCCCGCCCAGCCTTCCTTTGCTTGTTTTATGTGCATGTTTTGTTATGTTTTAGGGGGTTTTTGAGGAGTTGTTTAGAGTCTTGTGATAGCTATGTTTGGTCCCTCATTTGAGTCCATCTATGTAGGATCAGACCAAGGAGACCGTAGAGGCCTTCAGTGAGTTAGCTGCGTCATTGTTAGGCGAGCGTCAGCCAGAGGTGAGTAGAACTGAACTATCTTTTCAAAGTAACTAAATTTTTAAGCATGTTCATGCATCACGAATGCCATGTTTATGTATTAGGATATTTGCATTAGAATTCACGAATATGATGCATTACATAATTTACTGTTGATGTGGATGGATGTTGGATGACCCACTAGCCCTCGATATGATATGATATGATATGATATGGAAGTCCAGGTCGAGGCCCATTCTATGCCCCTGGCATTTATGGATATATTATGTTATGTTTAAGCGAAAGTCCTGAGGAGCTCCGTCGAGGGACGGGCACATTGGATTATGTAGAGGGTTACTGGTGATAAGTCCATCTTGATGTGAATTGTTTGTGCTGTGACGCATTTAATATGAGCATATGTTTATTAAACTGGTTTTATGTTTCTGCTCACTAGGCTCTTGTAGCTTATCCCTTTCCCCTAACCCGAGGTTTGCAGGATAGAAGATAGCTCGGGAAGCCGGCATAGTAGTTGGTATAGTTTAATGTAATAGAATAGATGTGGACATGTATTGTATAATGGATTAGAATTGTGCTTTGCCCTAGTTTTTACCTGTGTAATCCTTGTTAACACGATCATTATGCAAAAGTTTTTAATTATGAGTTATGTTTGAACCAAGCTTGAGACATGTAATGTCTACCATACTAGAGCATTTGATGAGGGCTCTAGTTTGGGTTTTATATTTTCTGTATGACACATGTACAGGTTGAGCTTGGTTTCATGGAATGTTTATGTTTATGTTGTCTTGTGTGACCATGTATGGGATTTTATCAGGTACACAGGATGTTTAGTAGGCTTGCTATGGGTTCCGGCGACCTTAAGTCGATCTGAATCCTAATGCCGGTAGCAGTCCGGATTCTGGGTCGTTACAGAGTGGTATCAGAGTCCTAAGTTCATATGGTCGGACCTAAAGAGTATCGGGCTCATAGATGTTATAGAAGGGCAAGCATATTAGGAAAAATCATGTCCACTAGGATAGGATGTAGAGTTCTGGCTTGACAAATGTATGATGATGTGTGATGCCATGACTTTATACATGCGCATTAATGATATGTTATGTATATGTTGTGGGTTCACGTGTGTCCACATGAACCATATGATGCTAATGTTTACGCGATATATGTTGTTTTTCAGAAGACAGGATGCGATGCTCACATCGATATGCACGATTGACTAGAGTTCCACCTGAGAATGAGGGCATAGATGCCCTTCCTCCTACTGCTCCGTCAAGAGCATGGTCGAGTAGGACCAATAGAGGAGAAACATCAAGAGACCCTAGAATGTCTTTTGATGTGAATAGGAGGAGAATTGATCCGAGAAGGATGTCAGTAGATGTTAGGGAAACAATGGAGGATGATCAGAGAAGGGACGGAAGTCTAGGTGTGAGTTTTTCAGGAGAGGGTGTGGGAGAATCTGAAGGAGGAGCTCAGGCCTCAGGCTTTGCTTACCCACCTCAGTACGAACCCTACCCACAGAGACCCAGGTATCCAATGGGAGGTCCATCGGATTTCTCTAGCTACCACCCGTACCCATCACACATACCCTATCCTCCCCATTACCCACCATATCCACCATATCCCATGTTCTCACCTCCACCCTTTTATTACCAGAATCCAGCAAACCCTAATCCAAGGAATGCTGCACCACCTCTTCCCCAGTAGAACCAGAAATTTCTGAAGCTCAACCACCCAAACCTAATGTAACATCCTCAAACCCATAGCTAGAGTAGTGACATCACCAGGTATGGGTTAGGCTATTTCACTACTAAAGTAAGTGGTATTAGGGGAGGTGCTAGCTTATCCCGAGCTACTTAGGGGAGGTGCTAGCATAACTCTAAGCTGCTAATAACTTAATCATAGAAAATTCAAATAAAGAAATAGACGTATTCAGAAATAAAGTAGACAGTGTGATTAGCAAGTCAGGAACGAGTCACTTTCGGGAGGTGCTTAGGGTTTCTCGACGTGATTGCTTGAGGTGCTTGTTAAAATCCTTCATGCTTGCTTAAGTGAAAAGGACTTTTAAAGGCTAAAAGCATAATTTAGTAGGTCAATCTATGATTATTGAAAGTTTGAAAACTAAATTGAAACATGGTAAAGAGTTTAGTAGGTTAAAGTGTGAATATGGAAAGTTAAAAGACAAAATTCAGTTTACCCTCCATGTGTCACCTATCTATGAATGAATGAAATGATAAAGCAAAGTGAAAAAGGCGGGTTGTCTTCTCCACCACCTCATTGACATAGGTCACTCCATTTTCAAGGAAGAAATTTTGATTTTCTTTCTCCTACCAAAGCCAAGCCAAAACCTCACCAAATCAACTTCTTCCTTTAACCAAAATTCATCCTAAGATCAAGAGCTAAAGAAAGAACCATATATTGAAAGAATTGAAGAAGAAAAGTTTAGGGTTCCATATACATCAAGCTTGAAAATCAAAGGTGAGCTTAGAAATGTGTAGGAAATAGCATCTTCTCATTCCTTCATGCATGAATTTGAATTATAAAGTTTTAATTTATAATTTATTCAATCCTTCCCTAAGATATAAATTGACCTAGGTGAAGGAACATCAAAGGGAAAGGAGATAGCTAGAGAGTAGAAGTGGAAAAGGAAGAGAAATTCAAGAAAGGTTTGGTGTTTGTATGATTTTTTGTTTTCCTTTGATTCTGTCATGAATAAGTGATATTGGGGGTTGATTTTACTTGCTATAAAAGTTTCTTTGATTTTATAAATATATTATATGAATGTTAAAATGATGTTTGAAAGGCTTAGAGTAAAGAAATTTAACATGAGAGCTAAAAGTGCAAACCTGGCAGAATAGGTTGTAACAGGACAGTTTATGTTAATAACTTCATAACTTATTGTGTATTTATTAAAATTAGACCTAAGATATACCAAATGAAAGCTGAGACAAAGAGCTAAAACTTTTATGAATTGACCAAATTCTGAATCTGTAGGTAAGATGATGAAAATTGCAAGTGAACCTAAACTGGACACAGTGATAGTGCATCCGGAATAGAGTGTATTTATTATACCATAACTAATTATATACTCAGTAAAATTTATTAAGACCAGTTCCAAATGAATTCTAAAAAATATACCTAAAACTTTGTAGAAGACACTTGAGCTTAAATTTGTATGAAAATGCATGAATCTGATATGTTTTTTGATACTATAAACAAGTACCAATACTGGACTGATTAAGACCTTATTGAGCAGCTTGTAAAAAGAAAATTCATAACATAAGTTAGGGTATCAGAATTGCATAAATTATACCTTGTTGGAAAGATAAGCCATAGATGTACATTTGTTATGAAGAAATTGAAGTCAAATTGTAACTCTAAACTACTTGAAAAGTTTATGCAATATATGGCAGAATGCAGTTTTCTCAAATTGGAATGCTTTATTGACAAAGTTTTGTACCATTTGCCATGCATTTCTCATCTTGTTAACTTTGACATATGATTTATGAATTTTGGAAATGAATTCAAATAGCTTCAAATGATAAGCATTTACATTGAATTAATGATACTTGGCCCTGGTAAACGTAATAGGAGTCGAGGTTAGCTTAAGGGTATGGCATGCCATATAAACATACAGAGTTTGCAGTACTGCTATCGATACATAATCTATATATTTGAGGTTACATATCAGGTACCTCATAAGCATGGTCACAGAGCCCTGCTATCACAGTTTCGGCCTCTGAGCCTACCGTTCGGCACCCTGTGCCTATCGTTATAACTCCTTATCTACCTAGTTGATCCTACTATGTGTTTATAAGGGCTGAAAACTTAATTAAGATTGATACTTGATTTTGTGAACTTATCAGTGAATGTTAACATATCTGTATCTATTATATGCACTAAGCTATGGTGATTTGATATATATAGAAAGTAAGAAGATGTTTTTATTGAATATAAAGAAAATTCTTGTCGTGCACAAGGATACTTATGACACTCATATTTTATACTAAGAAGTTGATAAATATGCTTTGTATCATGTTAACAATATTTGACTAGCTTGTAATTGTTTACTTGATTATCTATATACGTGAACTTGTTTGCTCTATTTTGTTATTTGTTTGCTATCACCCACTGAGCATTAGCTCAGCGTGTTGGTTTTTACCTCACACAGGTTGTAGATAAAGTAGGCACACGGAGTTCATCAGAGGTCTACATCAGATATCAAGGCCATTATTATAGCTGGTTGTTTTGAGTCTCTGAGTCATAGTACAGTTATGTTTTGGCATGTACATATTAAATAGAGTGAGTTATGAAGGTTATGTAAATCAAAGAATAGTAAGATGTCAAATAATAGTTGATAATTTTGCATGCGTTTTTCATATGTGCTACAGGTTGAAACATTGATGAAATAGAGGAGATTCTGCTAAAATTTTGATTTAAAATCTCACAGTTACTTTAATCACCTTATAAAATTTACTTAGACTACCTAAAACTTGGTATTTATAGATAAAGGAAATTGTTTAGTCTTGATATGTCTAAAAAAGTATAGTTTGTGACAGTCCTTGCTCTATCCACACTTTGATAGGGTAAGGGGTGTTACACCTAACCCATCAGCAGGGAGCAAGGTTAAAATGACGGATTATTTGAAGTTGGATGCTCCCAAGTATAAAACAGGTGATGACCGTTTGAGTACCTCAAGACGGTGAAAATGATAATTGATGAGTTGGAGGCTAGTGACAGTAGAGCCATTCAGATGGCAGGGTTCACTCTTAAATGCAAGAAGGCAAAGGAGTGGTTCAAAAATTATGTAGACCCGAGACTGGACAGTCGATCTTGGGAACAGTTTGCAAATGAATTTGTATGATGGGCTTTTCCTGACAGTTCGAGAGAGTTGAAGGTGATAGAGTTTGAGCAATTGAGACAAACTGAAGATATGAGCGTGGATGAGTATACAGATAAGTTTCTGGAGTTACTTCAGTTTGTAGGTCAAGCTTATGACACTGACCAGAAGAAGGCTAGGAGGTATACTATGAGACTCCATTTTAGGTATTCCTCCTTGATTCTAGCAGCAGAGAGAGGGGGTTTCCACACTATTGTGGATGCGGCTCGAAAAATGGAGGCTAGTGCCATCATCTAGGGGACAGTTAAGCAACAGATGGCATAGTCCTCAGGTTCCAAAACCCCAGGTACAGGGAAGTTTGGTCTCTCCTCTCTAAACACAGCCGCCATAGGAAGTAAAAAGTGGAACAAATCCAAGTCCAAGAAGAACAAGTTTTGGAACCGGTTGAAGTCTGGTCTGGGAATGGGTGTTGGTTCAAGCTCTGGTTCAGATAGCTCCGGATTTATGAGGCGCGATAAGCCGCACAAAGAGGTCTGTCAGTTTGTGACTACAACATGTTTTAGATATGGACAGGAGGGGCACATGACACGTGAGTGTCCCAATGCAACTTCGATGGCTCAGTCTCAGCAGACAGCTTCTGGCAGCATGGCTCAGCCAGCAGCTTTGGCCACATCTCAGGGCAGAGGGCGAGGTAGAGGGAAAGGGACAGCCTCTTCTTCAGCAGGTTCCCAAAGGGAAGGTCCTTTAGCTCCAGCACGGATCTTCACCATGACACAACAGGAGGCTAACACATCGAACACGGTGTGTCAAGTAAACTCACTATTGCGTGTTTTGATGTGTATGCTCTTATGGACCCTGGTGCCTCTCATTCTTTTGTTTCTCCGGGAGCCATAGAGAGTTTGGGTTTGATAGCTTCTGGGTTAGAGTGTCCTCTTTGGGTCAGTGGGCCCAAGTGTGATCCATCTGTGGAAGAGTCAGTCTGCCGGTTCAATCCAGTTTTTATTGAGGGTAGGTGTCTTCCAGCTGACCTTGTGGTTCTAGATTTGACCGATTTTGACGTCATTCTAGGGATGGATTGGCTCTCTACTCATGGAGCTACCTTGGACTACAGAGACAAGGTAGTCAGGTTTAGAGAATGAGATGGGTCAGAGGAGACAAGATAGGTATGCCTAGAGGTTTGATATTTGCCCTGCAGGCTCATAGATTGCTTAGGAGGGGTTGTCAGGAGTTTTTTGCACATGTCAGAAAGTTAAATGGTAAGGTTAGGGAACCAGCTTCAATGCCCGTGGTTAGAGAGTTTTTCGATGTTTTCCAAGACGAGCTACCAGGTATACCACCTGCTAGGGAGATAGAGTTCGAAATTGAAGTAATGCCCGGAACCAGACCCATCTCTATTCCTCCCTATAGGATGGCACCTGTAGAGTTAAAGGAGTTGAAAGAGCAGTTGCAAGAGTTGGTAGATAAGGGTTTCATTAAACCTAGTACCTCACCCTGGGGTGCTCCGATTTTGTTTGTGAAAAAGAAGGATGGATCCCTAAGGCTTTGTATCGAATACAGACAATTGAACAAAGTCACTACCAAGAACAAGTATCCGTTACCTAGGATTGATGATCTGTTTGACCAGCTAGCAGGAACTGGTTGTTTTTCGAAGATAGATTTGAGATCCGGGTATCATCAGCTGAGAGTCCGAGAGGAAGACGTATCCAAGACAACCTTCAGGACCAGATATGGGCATTATGAGTTCCTAGTGATGCCGTTCGGGCTAACTAATACCCCTGCAGCATTCATGGATCTCATGAATAGAGTTTTCAGACAATTTCTGGATCACTTTGTTATTATTTTCATTGACGATTTCTTGGTGTATTCCGAAAATGCAGAGGAGCATGCCCATCATCTGAGTATTGTGTTGCAGACCCTGAGAGAACACGGCTTGTATGCCAAGTTCTCTAAATGTGAATTCTGGTTTAGCAGTATTTCTTTCTTGGGGCATGTGGTGTTAAAAAAGGGAATCGAGGTGGACCCCAAGAAAGTAGAAGCTGTAGCTAACTGGCCTAGATCCACTATTGTGACAGAGATTAAGAGCTTTTTGGGATTGGCAGGTTACTACAGGAGGTTTGTCCAGGATTTCTCAAAAATTGCTGCTCCTATGACCAGATTGACCAAAAAGAATCAGAGATTTGTTTGGTCTGATCAGTGTGAAGAAAGCTTTGAAGAGCTAAAGAGGAGACTGACGTCAACACTGGTGTTAGCTCTGCCTATAAGTAATGAAGATTTCACAGTGTTTTGTGATGCATCCCGAGTGGGACTAGGTTGTGTGCTAATGCATAATGAATGGTGACTCGCGGTTGTCGAAGCCGGTCAAAAATAACCTTTTCAGTTATCAACAATATTACTACTGCAGATAGTGGTAAAGGATCGAATCCACAGGGAATTGAAAACTTACCTATTCTTCTTACCAAGACCAAGGAAATTAACTGAAACAAAAATAAACTGAAAGAGAAATAAACTGAAACGAGATAAACTGAATGCAAATAAACTAAAAGTAAAATGGGGGGGTTTTGAGATTGATTCAAGAGATCTAAAACTGAAAGCAGTAAAAGAAGGCGAATAATTAAAATAAAAGAAATCAATAATGCGAAAGCTCTAGTTGAAGAATCGAATTTACTTCAGTTGTTAGGATTGATCATTGACACTATGTTTCTTTGGTTGTTTCAATAGATTAGTTATGGGGATGGAAGACGCTTCTCACCACCATGTCTCTCCTTAAGATTAAACCAATTAGGGAACGTCCTCTAATTAATCACTAATCAACAAGTTGCCAAGGAACATCCTTGGGCCTCAAGCAACAAACAACTGTCAATTGCATTAAGAAATAGAGAGATCCAATCCTAGCTACCCAAACGTATGGTGATATTGCCAGATTATGCAACTTCTTTAGTTTTTACACCAAGTGTTCTTGTGTTTGAACAATCCAAGCAATTACAGACTCAAAATTATTCAAACTAACAATATATTACCTTGCAATCAAGAATCAATTGGCCACATTGATCATAATAACAAAGCAATAATGGAATCAAGCATGAAATTGCATAAATATTGAATTAACTAAAGATAACAATATATGTTCAGATCTCACAATCCATAAAATAACTTAGATTTCAACCAATCTTCAACTAGAATAAAAGGTTTCAGCCACTAATGGCTGAACTAAAACAAAAAATAAAAGAAAAGAAGAAGAGATGATGAAGAACTGGTTGGAGAAGCCTTGGAGAGATGCACAGCCGATTGGCCTTTCTTGGCTGAATTGGTCTTTGTAACGACCCGAAACCGGACCGTTACCGGCGCTAGGATCCAGATCGACTTAAGGTCGCCAGGACCCATAGCAAGCCTAACATACATCCTGTACATCTGATAAAATCCCATACATGATCATACATTTGCATAAACACTTTAAACTTTCACATATACCAAGCTTGACCTGTGCATGTACTAAACTGTATACATAAAACCCCTTACTGGAGCCCTCATCAAATGCTCCAGTTGGGTCAACATCTCATATGTCAAGCCTGGTTCAACATATAACATCATTAAAACATTTTCATAAGGATCATGTACAATAGGGATTAACCATAAACATTAAGGCTAAGCACAATACTAGTCCTCGATACATTTCTTTACATTACATTACATCATTCTTACACTTCATGTCCACTACTAGACTATTACATAGACTATAACATAACCTTGCTAACTTTCCCATAGCTACCTGTGCTCCTGCAAACCTGGGGGTTAGGGGAGAGGGATGAGCTACAAAAGCCCAGTGAGCAGAACTATAAAAACATCATAATAAACATATGCTTTCATGAATGCGTCACAGCACAAACAATTCACATCACGGATGGACTGACCCAAAAATCCCTCTACTCTGTACCCGGCCCTCGGTGGAGCTCCTCAGGACTTCTATTACATACATAAGCTCTGTGCCCAGCCCTCGGTGGGGCTCCTCAGGACTTCTGTTACATAACATGATATCTAGAGGGCTAATGGGTCATCCTGTTGTCCATCCACATCCATAATGAATAATGCAATGCGGTATATTCGTGGATTCTAATGCAAACAACCTATTACATATCATGATGCATGAACATGCTTAAAACATTTGATTTCTTGAAATAACAGATTCGTTTAGTTCTGCTCACCTCTGGCTGACTCTGGACTAACTCTGAAGCAGCTGTCTCACTGCTGATCATCTCGGTTCCTCAGGTCCGATCCTGCACAGGTGGACTCGAATGAGGGACCAAACATACTCTAACATGATTCTAAACATCTCCCCAAAAATCCCCCTAAAACAACATAAAAGCATGCCTTGAAAACATGCAAAGGAAGGCTGGGCAGGGGACTTTCGGCGGCAGGTTCGGCGGCCGAAGGTCCCTCCAGAGCCGAAAGTCAGGCACTTTCGGGGGCAAGGTTCGGCGACCAAAAGTCCTTTCAGAGCCGAAAGTCACAACCTTCGGCGGCAGGTTCGGCGGCCGAAACTGCCCTCCAGAGCTGAAAGTCCAAACTTTCGGGGGCGAGTTTAGGCGGCCTAAAGCTACCTCCAGGCAGGTTCGGCGGCCGAAACTGGCTTCGGCGGCCGAACCTGGGCGCTCCCAAGGGGCAGAACCTGAGCCTCTCATGCACATCCAGCCACCCCAAAACCTCCCAACGCACAGAAAAGCATGCATAAACATATTTTCAAGCATATAGGGGCATAAAACTAGGCTATACGCCAACAAACATCACATAGCATACATTTGAGCATAGAACTAACATAAACCCTAACATTTTAGATCTACTCTAAACATGCATTAAAACCCTTAACCCCTTCTTAAAACTTACTTAAAACATGAAAGAAGAGAAGGATCTACACTTACCTCTTGAAGATCGAGAGGAGATGCGATCCCAAACTTAGAGATATGGAGGAATGAGCTCCGGGGGTCTCCAAGCTTCAAAACTTTGATCTTGAGCTCAAAAATCTTCAAAACCAGGTAAAAACTCATTAAAACTTGAAGGGATTGAAGGAAAACAACAAATCAACCATGGAAGGGCGAAATCTCACCTATGCCCGAAATTAGAGAGAGAAAACTCACCCATTTTCAGACAAGGGGCCTTTTATAGGTGGCTGGCCAGACCACCTTCGGGGGCCAAAGGTGCCTTCGCAAGAGGCCAATGTTCGGCGGCCGAATATGAGGTTCGGCGGCCGAATCTGGCTTTTTCCTTCCTTGGTCTTTTCTTTCAAAACTCAATTCCTTTCTTATTAAAACCATAAAAACATATAAAAACATTTTATAAAAACATAATTTTTTCCTTCTAGAGAGTTCCGACATCCGAGATTTCACCGGAAGGTAGGAATTTCGATGCCGGGGTCTAGCCGGGTATTACAGTCTTGAAGTGCTTATAGGGGTGTGTGACTTGCGGTTGTCGAAGCCGGTCAAAAATAACCTTTCCGGTTATCAACAATATTACTACTGCAGACAGTGGTAAAGGATCGAATCCACAGAGAATTGAAAACTTACCTATCTTCCTTATCAAGACTAAGAAAATTAACTGAAACAAAAATAAACTGAAAGAGAAATAAATTGAAACGCTATAAACTGAAAGCAAATAAATTGAAAGTAAAATGGGGGGTTTTGAGATTGATTCAAGAGATCTAAAATTGAAAGCAATAAAAGAAGGCAAATGATTAAAATAAAAGAAATCAATAATGAGAAAGTTCTAGTTGAAGAGTTGGATCCACTTCAGTTGTTGGGATTGATCATTGACACTATGTTTCTTTGATTGTTTCAATAGATTAGTTATGGAAATGAAAGACGCTTCTCACCACTGTGTCTCTCCTTAAGATTAAACCAATTAGGGAACATCCTCTAATTAATCACTAATCAACAAGTTGCCAAGGAACGTCCTTGGGCCTCATTCAACAAACAACTGTCAATTGCATTAAGAAATAGAGAGATCCAATCCTAACTATCCAAACGCATGAGATGTTGCTAGATCATAAAATTTATTAGTTTTTACACTAAGCGTTCTTATGTTTGAACAATCCAAGTAATTACGGACTTAAAATTATCCAAACTAACAATATATTACCTTGCAATCAAGAATCAACTGGCCATATTGATCAAAATAACAAAGCAATAATGGAATCAAGCATGAAATTGTATGAATATTGAATAAACCAAAGACAAACAACTTATGTTAAGATCTCACAATCCATAAAACAACTTAAGTTTCAACCAATCTTCAACTAGAATAAAAGGTTTCAGCCTCTCATGGCTGAACCAAAAACTAAAAATAAAAAGAAAAGAAGAAGATGAAAAATCGGATAGAGAGAAGCCTTGGAGAGGCGCACGGCTACCCTTTCTTGGCCGATTGGAGTGAAGGTTCTTAAGGGGCTGTGCGGTTGCCTTGGAGATGAATTTACAGTGTTTTTGTGTTGCCCTAACTGCTGTCCAAGTTGCTACCCACGTGCTGCCCAAGTGTTGCCCATATCTTGCACATTAATGAGGTGGAGCCTCTCTTTTGAATTTCAAATTTTTAATGTGCAAGGTATGTGTGGCATGTGTGACTTCTTTGGCTTCTTTGACAAGCTAAATTTGAATTTCAAAATCTGAATGTGCATCTTGAAGATTTGGCCTCTCAAATAAGGAAAAGGCTTATTGAAGATCTTGAATTTCAAACTGCTCTTTTGTCTGCACTTTCCTTATTTAGCTGAATCTTGAATTTAAATTTTGAATTCTCTTAAGGATTTGGAATTTGAATTTCAAATTGTTTTCCTTATTTGGCTCCTTTCAAGTTGCACTTGGCATGCTTGCTTTCCTTTGCTCCATTTAAGGCAGTTTTAGGGGCATTTTCACCAAATTGTCTCTTTACACCATTTTCTGTAGAATAAGATTAAAATCACAAAATTAGGTAGAAATAATGTAAATTAACATCAATAATATCATGATTAATTGGTCTAAATTATGCTCTATCAGTGTGCGGCAGCCTTAGAGACCCTTATATAATCTTCTTGTGTTGCCCTAGCTGCTGCCTACGTTGCTACCCAAGAGCTGCCCATATCTTGCACATTAATGAGGTGGAGCCTCTCTTTTGAATTTTGAATTTTGAATGTGCAAGACTTAGGGGGCAAGTATGTCTTCTTTGGCTTCTTTAACAAGCTCAATTTGAATTTCAAAATCTGAATGTGCATCTTGAAGATTTGGCTTCTCAAATAAGGAAAAGGATTCTTGAAGTTCTTGAATTTCAAACTGCTCTGTTGACTGCACTTTCCTTATTTGGCACTTTCCTTATTTAACACTTTTCTTAATGGGCTGAATCTTGAATTTGAATTTTGAATTCTCTTAAGGATTTGAAATTTGAATTTCAAATTGCTTTCCTTATTTGGCTCCTTTCAGGTTGCACTTGGCATGTTTGCTCTCCTTTGCTCCATTTAAGGCAGTTTTAGGGGCATTTTCACCAAATTGTCTCTTTACACTATTTTCTGCAGAATAAGATTAAAATCACAAAATTATGCAGAAATAATGTAAATTAACATCAATAACATCATGATAATATGGTCTAAATTATGCTCTATCAAATATCCCCACACCTAGCCTTTTGCTTGTCCTCAAGCAAATAAACAGTCAAACAAAACTCTCTTTGCTACTTGATCCTTATTTCCACTTAAGCTCTGACTCGCGGTTGTCGAAGCCGATCAAAAATAACATTTTCGGTTATCAACAATATTAATATTGTAGATAGTGGCAAAGGATCGTATCCACAGAGAATTGAAAACTTGTCTATTTTTCTCAACAAGACCAAGAGAATTGACCGGATGAGAAACTGAAAGCAAGCAACTGTAAGCAGAATAAAGATAAAGTGCAGTAAAATTAAAATGGAGGGTTTTGAGATTGATTTGATTAGCAACTACTGAAACCAATTAAATGAGCGAATAATGTAAAAAAAAAAGAAATCAAATATGAGAAAGGTCTAGTTGAAGAGTTGGATCCACTTCAGTTGTTTGGATTGATCATTAAAACTTGTGTTCTTTAGATTGATTCAATAGATTAGTTATGGAGATGGAAAACGCTTCTCACCACCATGTCTCTCCTTATGATTAAACCAATTAGGGAATGTCCTTTAATTAATTACTAATTAACAAATTGCCAAGGAACGTCCTTGGGCCTTAGGCATCAAAAAAATTGTTAATTGTATGAAGAGATAGAGAGATCCAATCCTAGCTACTCAAATGCATGAGATGTTGCTAGATCATACAATTTCTTAGTTGTTACACCAAGTGTTCTTATGTTTGAACAATTCAAGTAATTACGGACTTAAAATTATCCAAACTAACAATTTACTACCTTGCAATCAAGAATCAAGTGGCCAATTTGATCAAAACAACAAAGTAATAATAGATTCAAGCATCAAATTGTATGAATATTGAACAAACTAAAGACAAATAGTTTATGTTCAGATCTCACAATCCATTAAACAACCTTAGTTTCAACCGATCTTCAACTAGAATAAAAGGTTTCAGCTACTCATGGCTGAAACAAAACCAAAAATAAAAGAAAAGAAGAAAGGTAGAAGATGAAGATGGTGTGGCCGAGCCTTGAAGAGGTGATCCGAAGATGGAGAGGTGCAAAGATGGTCCAAAGGTGTTCTCGGCTTGGTTAAGAGCTTCTTAAATAGGATTAGAGGCTGACCTTGCTGCCCTAGAGGTACTTGCTGCCCAAGTTATGTCTGAAAAGGAAAGAATCACGTTGCAAATTATTCAGAAGGAAAGAGGCATGCACATGCTCTTCAGGAGGAAGGTGGCGCGCGGCATGGACTGCAGAAGGAAAAGTGAATCTGTCCAGTCTTTCCTTTTTAGGTGGAGCCTTCGTTTAAATTTTGAATATTGAATGCAGAAGAGGCAAGTGCGTCTTCATGAAATCTTGCTGCCTAAATAGGAAGATATGACTGTTGCAGTGTGTGCACATCTTTGAATAAGGAAAGAAAGATCTGCAATTTGAATTTCAAATAATCTTCTGTCTGATCTTTCCTTATTTGCTTTTGCTTCTGCACTTTCCTTGTTTGAAAACTTTCCTTTTCTGAAAACTTTCCTTATTTAAAAACTTTCCTTTTTGGCACTTTCCATATTTGACACTTTTTGGCAGTTTTAAGAGCATTTTCTCCATATTGTCTCTTTACACCTAATGTCTGCAAAATATGATTAAAACCACAAAATTAAGCAGAAAAGATGCAAATAAACATCAAGAACATAATGATAAAGTGGACTAAAATATGCTCTATCAAGCTCTTACTCTAAACTCCTATTTTGAATTATTGCAGTGAAGAATATATGCATCAAAGTTACTGATCAAACATATATTAGCCATATTTTTATTATCCTTATTATTGTTTATTTACACAATTTTTAGCTTAATTTATGGTTTTTACTTTGTTTTTACAGAAAAGAAAGAAATTGGAAAACTGGAGAAAAAGTGCAGAAAATGACAGAAAAGTAATTGGGTCAGTAACTTGCCCAAATCACTGCCCAAATCAAGCAGAGGAAGCAGAGACAGAAAACTAAAAACTGGACTGATTCACAGGAAGCGATTGGGGTAGCGATCTACCCAAATCACCGCCCCGATCACACTGACAGCAAAAATTGATAGCAGAGCGGGAAATTGTTCAGAAAACAGAATTTCGAATTTTGAGAAGCCCAAATCCAACTCAATCACTGCCAACACAATTCCAAGAGCCACGAAAGAGTTTTTCACCTAAGGAACTCCATTTGCAATTAAATTCAACATCAAAAGAGGAATCAAAAACCAAATCAAGAAGGGATTTCAAAACCCTAGATGGATGAAATTCTTCAGCTATAAAAGGGCAGCCTCCAAACCAGCAAGGGGCATATCTCATCTACAGCAGAAATTCTGCAGAAAGCACAGCAAGCTTGTCTCCTTCTTTCTTTCTTCTCTTCTTTTGTGTATTTTTGTCCACCATGAGTGGCTAAAACAATTCCTTTCTAGTTGAAGTTGGAAAATTCATATTTGTGATAAATTGGGAGATTTAAATCTCCATTGTTAAACTTCTATTTATTTTCAATATTTATGCAATTTGATCTTTCTATAATTGTTGCTTTGCTTTTAGAATCAATTTAGGCCTATTGCTTTTAATTACTTGAGTAACAATTGTTTGAATAATTTAGGTCCGTAATTGCTTAGATTATTTAAACACACATTTAATCAAGTTGCATAATCTAAACTTGACCACGTGGGTGGCAAGGTTAGAATTAGGTTTCTCTAAGTCTTAATGCAGTTAACAGTTGTTCGATGCTAAAAGCCCCAAGGACGTTCCTTGGCAACTTGTTAATTAGTGTTTGATTAGCGAACGTTTCCTAATCAAACTAGAACTAAGGAGGAATTTGGATTGTGAGAAGCGTCTTCCACATCCTAAACTAATTTATTGAAATAAATAGGAGTGTTAAAGAATCAATGATCAATTCTAAACAATCTGAAATAGATCCACACTTCAACTAGAAGCTTTTCTATTATTGATTTACTCATCTTTAAATTATTTGCTTTCTATTGTTAATTAGCTTTAGTACATCTTCAAAACAAAAACCCCCCTCTTTTATTTACTTGTTATTTTCTTAACCAAGTCATTATTAGGAAAATCCGTAGTGTCAATTCCCTGTGGTTCGACCCTATTGCCACTATCCGCAATTCATTTTGTTGGTTGATAATAGGTTATTTTTGATGGCTTCGACAACCGCTATAAAAAATTGGCACCGTTGCTAGGGAATTGATTTAAACTAATGTATTTTCCCTTTATGACCAGGTATGGCCGTAAAAACACTCTTCTTTATGATCCGGAGATTGAGAAAACTGCCAAGAGCTTAAGAAAGCAAGCAAATTTGAGGAACCAAGCTTCAAAACCATCTTCATCAACAACTCCATCTTACAGACCAGCTACTGCCCCTGCTGCAGAAATTTCTACACTAGCAGAGACCTCCATCACCGCACCTGCTACCACTGAATTTACACCAGAAACTGAACTTCTGGTTATGGCAGAAACTCCAGCAATGGCAGAACCACCTGCTGCACATGTAGAAGCTGAAATACAAGCTGGAAACGTGCCCATCCAAGCACGACAGCCACGGGAGAGGACTCTCGGAGAGCTAGCTGAACCAGCAGGAGACCAAGCACCATTATGCATTACATATCCCCCATTGACAGCACCTTTTGAGTTAAAGACAGGTCTGATTCATCTTCTTCCTAAATTCAGAGGCCTAGAAAATGAAGATCCTCACAAGCACTTGAAGGAATTCCACATTGTGTGCTCCACCATGAGACCTCAAGGTATTACTGAAGAACATATCAAGCTTAGAGCCTTCCCTTTTTCCCTTGATGACTATGCCAAGGAATGGCTATTCTACTTACCACCCGGATCCATCACATCATGGGCTGGTATGGTGAGAGCATTCTTGAGAAAATTCTTCCCAACCTCAAAAGCTATAGGCATCCGTCGAGAAATAAGTGGCATAAGGCAAAAGCACTCTGAAGGCTTGTATGAGTACTGGGAGAGGTTCAAAAGGTTGTGCACAAGCTGCCCTCAGCATGATATTTCTGACCAATCTCTCATTGAGTACTTCTATGGAGGTTTGCTACCCTCAGAAAGAAAATTTATTGATGCAGCCTGTGGAGGATCAATTGAAAGAAAATCACCTCGAGAGATGAGGGATTTAATTTCCACCATGGCTGCAGCTTCTCAGCAATTTCGAGACCAAGAGCAGCCACCAAGAAGGGTAAATGAGGTGAGTACATCCATTTTAGCATCCCAAATTTCTGATCTCACCAATGCTGTCCGTAGCCTTGTTGTGGGTCAAACCCAACAAGTCCAGCAGATTCAGCAGCCCAAGCCATGTGGAATATGTGCCAACAACCACCCAACTGATCTATATCCTTCCCTTCAAGAAGAGGACCAGCAAGTCAATGCTGTTGGAGGCTTCAATGGGCAAAGAAGGTATGATCCCTATGCAAATACTTATAATCCAGGTTGGAGGGATCATCCCAATTTCAGTTATGCAAGGGGACATCAATATCCAAACTACCAGCAAAGGAACCAAGCTCAAGCTGCACCTCATAACTCCAATGCACCTCTTGAAGAGATTGTGAAGTCCTTAGAAAATACTATGCAAAATCTTGAGAAACAAATGAGTCAAATGGCCATTTCAGTGAACAAACTTGAATCACAAGGAAAGCTACCTTCCCAAACTGAGGTAAATCCAAGACAAAATGCTAGTGCCATCACATTGAGGAGTGGAAAAGAGCTACAAGACAGCAAGGCTGAAAAATTGCAAAAACAGGCCATGGAAGAAATTCTGCCAGAAAGTGATCAGGGCAGTTGATCTACCCAAATCACTGACCCAATCACTAGGCAGACTGAGCTGCCCAGCAGTGATCTGCCCAAATCACCAGAAAAGGCAGAAAGTGATCTGCCCAAATCAACAGATCAGGCAGAATCCAGTCAAAGGCAAAAACAACAACCAGCAGAGAAATTCAAGGTACCTCCTCCCTTCCCAAAGAGATTTGCAAGATCTCAGAAAGAAAAAGAGGAAAAAGAGATAATTGAGACACTCCGCAAGGTAGAAATCAACATTCTCCTACTTGATGCTGTAAAGCAAATTCCAAGGTATGCCAAGTTTCTCAAAGAGCTATGCACCAACCGAAGGAAACTTGCTGAACGTGAAAAGGTAAGTGTGGGAGAGTGTGTTTCAGCTGTCATCCAAAGGAAACTTCCAAACAAATGCAAGGATAGAGGAATGTTCGTGGTTTCATGCAAAATAGGCAATGTGGGAATAAAGAAGGCCATGTGTGACCTTGGAGCTTCAATAAATGTCATGCCCCTTTCCATTTTTAACTTGTTGATTGCAGATACACTCAAAGGCACCAGTATAGTAATCCAATTGGCTGACCGATCTGTTGTCTACCCCAAGGGAGTGCTAGAAGATGTGTTGGTGCAAGTTGACCAACTAGTATTTCCAGCAGATTTTTATGTAATTGACATGGAGGAAGACAAGAGCAACACAACCTCTGATATCTTACTTGGGAGACCATTCTTGAGCACAGCAAGAACTAAAATTGATGTGCATGATGGCACATTAACCATGGAGTTTGAAGGGGAAGTTATCAAGTTTAATGTTTATGATGCCATGAAATTCCCCAATGATGTTTCTCCTGTTTATGGCCTTGATATAATTGATGATTTAAATCAGGAAATTTTTGATTCTGATCAAGAAAACTTACTTTATGATGGTCTTTACAGGAAAGGAGAATTGGACAGCAACATCACTGAAGCACTGAAGATAGCAGACTATTCTACCTTACAGGTGGCGGATGATCTGCCCAAATCACCTAAGCAAACAGACCCCGTCTCGCCCAAATCACTGGAGCAGACAAACTTGACAGAGAGTGATTTGCCTAGATCACCAGATGATCTGCCCAAATCAACCAGCAGACAGCAAACCAGCAGACAGCAAATGCACCAGATCTGAAATCCTTGCCCAGCCACCTCAAATATACCTACTTGGGAGCTGGAAATACACTTCCAGTAATTATTTCTAACCAGCTCAGCCAAGAAGAAGAGGAAAAGCTCCTTGATGTGTTGAGGAAGCACAAAAAAGCAATGGGTGGACCTTGGAGGATATAAAGGGTATCTCACCACCAACATGCATGCCTCGGATACTTATGGAGGATGAGTGCAAACCTATTTGTGAGGCACAAAGAAGGCTGAATCCACCAATGATGGAGGCTGTGAAGAAAGAGATAGTGAAACTCTTAGATATTGGGGTAATCTACCCCATTTCTGACAGTAAGTGGGTGAGTCCCATCCATGTGGTACCAAAGAAGACTGGGATTACCATTGTACCTAATTCTGAAGGAGAGCTAGTACCCACTCATGTGCAAAATGGGTGGATAGTGTGCATGGATTATAGGAAGCTCAACACAGCCACAAGGAAGGACCACTTTCCCTTGCCATTCATGGACCAAATGCTTAAGAGACTTGCTGGAAAAAGCCATTACTGCCTCCTAGATGGATATTCGGGATTCTACCAAATTCCCCTTGCTCCTGAAGATCAAGAGAAGACCACTTTCACATGTCCATTTGGCACCTTCGCATTTAGGAGGATGCCCTTCGGTCTTTGCAATGCACCAGCCACTTTCCAAAGGTGCATGATGAGTATTTTTTCTGATTATGTGGAGAAAATTATTGAAGTCTTCATGGATGACTTTACAGTGCATGGCAACTCTTTCAACGAATGCCTTGCCAACTTAGAAAAGATACTTCAAAGGTGCTTAGAGACAAATTTGGTTCTCAACTACGAGAAGTGCCACTTCATGGTCAGCCATGGCTTAATCTTGGGCCATGTTGTTTCAGCAAAAGGGATTGAGGTAGATAAAGCTAAAATTGACACCATCAAAAATCTGCCCTACCCAACCAGCATTAGGGAGATTCGATCATTCCTTGGACATGCTAGTTTTTACAGGAGGTTCATCAAGGATTTTTCCAAAATAACTCAGCCTTTGTGCAGGTTGTTACAACATGATGTGCCATTCGACTTTGATGACAGCTGCAAAACAGCTTTTGATTTGGTCAAATCACTGCTGATTTCTGCCCCAATCATCCAGCCTCCTGACTAGACCCTTCCATTTGAAATCATGTGCGACGCCAGCAACTTTGCTGTGGGTGCAGTGTTGAGACAGCGTGTAGGTAACTCTCCTCATGTCATTCACTATGCCTCACGCACTTTAGATGCAGCACAATGCAATTATTCCATAACGGAAAAAGAGTTGTTGGCCGTGGTATTTGCATTGGAGAAATTTCGGTTCTATCTACTTGGGACAAAGGTGATTATTTACTCAGATCATGCTGCTCTAAGGTATTTAATCAAGAAAAAAGAGTCCAAACCACGGCTGGTACGATGGATATTGCTGTTACAAGAGTTTGACTTGGAAATCCGTGACAATAAGGGAAAGGAGAACCTCGTGGCTGACCACCTCAGCAGAATTTTTTTAGAAATGGAGCCATGCCCCATCAATGAGACTTTCCCTGATGAGCACCTCTTTGTTGTCTAAGAAGAGGAACCATGGTATGCTGATATTGTTAATTTCCTCGCCACAGGTGATTTGCCCACTGATTTGCCCAAACACATGAGAGACAAGATCAAGAAAGATGCAAGGTATTATGTGTGGGATGAGCCTTACCTATGGAAGCATTGTGCAGACCAAGTGATCCGAAGATGCATCCCTAACCATGAGATTACTTCTGTCCTAACTTTTTGCCACTCTTACAACTGTGGAGGTCACTTTGGGCCACGCAAGACAGCCTTGAAAATTCTTGAAAGTGGGCTATTTTGGCCTAACATATTTAGAGATGCTTATTTATTTTGTAGGTCATGTGCAAGATGCCAACAAATGGGAAACCTTGGCAACCGAAGTGAAATGCCACAAGCCCCCATCATGGTGTGTGAAATCTTTGACATATGGTGCATTGACTTCATGGGGCCATTCCTACCTTCCTTTGGCAACACCTACATACTTCTAGCTGTGGATTATGTGTCCAAGTGGATTGAGGCCAAGGCAACAAGGGCTGATGATGCAAAAACAGTTTGTGACTTTGTAAAATCCCACATTTTCTCAAGATTTGGCCTGCCCAAAGCCATAATCAGTGACCGAGGCACCCATTTTTGCAACAAGGTAGTAGAAACTCTCCTCAAGAAGCACCATGTCATCCATAGAACCTCTACTGTCTATCATCCTCAAACAAATGGGCTGGCCGAAGTGTCAAATAGGGAGATCAAGTCCATCTTGGAGAAAACGGTCTGCCCAAATCGCAAGGACTGGAGTGTGCGCCTCAATGATGCCTTATGGGCATATAGGACAGCATATAAAACTCCAATTGGGATGTCCCCATATAGGCTGATTTATGGGAAAGCTTGCCATCTACCTGTGGAACTTGAACACAAAGCCTATTGGGCTGTGAAGAGCTGCAATCTTGATGAAAAAGAAGCTGGAGTCAACAAAAAATTGCAACTTCAAGAGCTTGAAGAGATTCGGCATGATGCATAAGAAGCTTCATGGGACTACAAAGCAAAGACCAAAGCCTTCCATGACAAAAATATCTCCAGAAAATACTTCCAGGTTGGTGATAAAGTCTTGCTTTTTGATTCAAGGTTCAAATTATTCCCTGGGAAGCTTCGACCTAGGTGGATTGGGCCATTCTTGGTTGAGCATGTCTATCCACATGGAGCTGTTGACATACGGAGTCCACAAACAAGCAAAGTTTTCAAAGTTAATGGACACCGTTTGAAGAAATTTTAGGATTTACTATTCATCTTGTGGAAGAAATCCCCTTGGATTCCCCTTCCTTAACCTACTGATCAAGGCAGATAGTCCAGCCCAAGACAGAAAACAGGGCGCTACTGGGAGGCAGCCCAGACGTGGTGATTTGCCCAAATCACTGGGGCAGATCACCTGACTGTAGTATAGTAACAAGTGATTGGGGCAGTGATTTGCCCAAATCGACAGGCCACATCGACAGGGTTCATCTCAGACAGAACAAGATCAACCAGGCAGTTGCACCAAAGAAGTGATTTGCCCTGGTGATTTGACCAAATTACCGGCCAAATCGCCAAATCAAGCACATCATTAGAAGAGGCGTGAACAGTCACGTGAATAGTACCAGCCAAGCAACCGCAAGGAAGAAAGTGATTTGGCCAAGTGATTTGCCTAAATCACTGGCCAAATCACCCTGTCAAGAATCCAGAGAGCCAGCATTAAATGATCAAGGCAGTTCACCTACCCAAATCACTTTAAGTAATTTCTCTTTTATTTTTTATTTTCTCACGCTATCTCTTCTGTTTCATCTCGCTCTTCTCTTTCTTCTTTTCTAACGCTCAACTTCACCGACAACCACCACCAGTCACCATGGTCAGAATCAAAATGAAGGCCACCGGCGGACCCGGCATGTGGTGGCGACCAAGGCTACCAAGACCCATTCCCTTTGACAGCGATGACGAAGCATGGGACACCACTCCACCAGTCCCCACCAGCACCGAAACGCCACCACCTTGGATTGTAGAGACAAGGTAGTTACTCTTAGAGATCAGGATGGGTCAGAGTGTGTCTTCAGAGGAGACAGGAGGGGTACACCCAGAGGTTTGATTTCAGCCCTTCAGGCTCGTCGTTTGCTTAGGAGGGGTTGTCAGGGGTTTCTAGCTCATGTGAGAGAGCTAGACAGTCAGGTTAGGGAACCAGCCGCGATACCAGTAGTTCGAGAGTTTCCAGATGTTTTCCCAGACGAACTTCCAGGACTACTGCCTGGTAGGGAGATAGAGTTTGAAATAGAATTGCTGCATAATACCAGAGCTATCTCTATTCCACCCTACAGGATGGAGCCAGCAGAGTTAAAGGAGTTGAAAGAACAGTTGCAGGATTTTGTAGATAAGGGTTTCATCCGCCCTAGTACCTCACCTTGGGGTGTGATAGAGCCAAAATTAGACCCATTTTCTATGTTTATATTTATGTCAATTTACACATTTTCTACCTAATTTTGTGGTTTTTATCTTATTTTGCAGAAAATGGAGTAAAATGGTAATTTGGTAGAAATGGCTCTAAATCTGCCCAAAAAGAGAGTAAAGATGCATAAACATGGTTTGCCCAACTTGTTTGCCCAAACCAAAGTGAAGCTGAGATGAAGAGGAAAAATGATAAGCTGGCTGTCCAGACTGTTTGCCCAAACAGCACTGGGCAAACAGCGAAGCAAGGCAGAATGTAGGCAGAAACTGATCCCAGACAGCCTGTTTGCCCAAACAGCGTCGGGCAAACAGCACCAGCAGGCAGAAACCAGCAGAAATCTGCCAAACTTGCTGACCAGGTCAACACGAATCCCCACGCACTCCAAACACGTGGGACAGCTCAGAAACACCTATTTACACCTCAGCACACTCTCCTACATATTCAGGAAGCCAAGAAATCAAAAAGACACAATTGCCCTCCAAGAATTCAAGACTAAATAGGAAAAAGAGTCCCAAACTAAAAAGGAAAATTAGGGCAGCCTCTTCACCTATAAAAGGGCATGCAAACCAGCAAAGAAGGCATCTTTGAATCAACTCTTGGACCACCAGGAAGCTGCACCAGCAGCGCTCCACACCATCAGGCCCCTCCGGCCGTTCTTTCTTTATTTTCTTGTTTTCTTTCTTTTCTTTTATGTTAGTTTCAGCCATGAGTGGCTGAAACCCTTTTGCTAGTTGAAGAATAAGGTGAAACTTTGGTTGTTCATGGATTGTGAGATCTGAACCTTTATGTTATTCTTTTATTAATCAGTATTTATGCAATTTTGTGCTTAATTCATTGTTGCTTTGCTGTTTTAGATCAATAGGGCCCATTGAATCTTGAATTGCAAGGTAATAAATCTGTTAGTTTGGATAATTTTTAGTCCGTAATTGCTGGAATTATTCACACACAAGAACACTTGGTGTAAAAACCAAGGAATTGCATAATCTAGCAATGTCTCCATGCGTTTGGGTAGCTAGAATTAGGTCTCTCTATTTCTTAATGCAATTGACAGTTGTTTGTTGCCTATGGCCCAAGGACGTTCCTTGGCAACTTGTTGATTAGTGATTGATTAGAGGACGTTCCCTAATTAATCTATGCTTAAGGAGGGATTTGGTTGGTGAGAAGCGTCTTCCACCTCCATAACTAATTTATTGAATCTAATAAGAGAACCTTGTGTCAATGATCAATCCCAACAACTAAAGTGGATCCAACTCTTCAACTAGGCTTTTCTCATTATTGATTTCTCTTTACTTTATTATTTGCTTTACTTGCTTGCTTTCAATTCTAGTTTAGACATCAAACCTCAAAACCCCCCCCCAATTTACTTTTATTGTCTCTTTATTTACTTGGTCTTGATAAGAAGAATAAATAGTATCGATTCCCTGTGGATACGATCCCTTTGCCACTATCTACAAGTTGTAAAATTGTTGATAACCAAAAGGGTTATTTTTGACCGGCCTCGACAACCGACTGTCAAAAATTGGCGCCGTTGCCGGGGAGTTGATTTAACTTATTTGTTTTTCTTTCAGGACCAAATTAAAAAAAAAAAAAAAAAAAAAAAGGAGAGCACGTCATCGCAGACCATCTTCTGAAACATCTCAATCGCACATCTGAATCATGGATGAGGTAAGTAGATCTGATCTTTCTTTTCTAACATGTTTATTGAAAGATTTAACCATAGAACAAGACGCAGTAAGTACACCTTTTCGCCTTGCGGAAGTTTATGAACAAATCGCTGCTATGAGGAGTTTTGTTATAGACCAAGCTGAACAAGCTTTTGAAAAACAACAACTCCAACAAGTACATGCATGTGAAAGATTCTATGGACAGCCGAGATATGCAATACGTGAAGATACCAGAACTAATCTTTATAAGATATTGGAGACCTTGCAATCTTTCCAACAAGAAGTGGATCGAATGGCCGCCAAATGGAGAGCAGACATGCTAAGAAAAGAGGAAGAACTTCAAGAAGTCAAGGCTGATGATGGAGGTTCGGAATTGCACAGACATCTAGCTGAAGAAAAACTGCCAGAAACTGAGACAGACTGTTGTTTGCC
The DNA here is from genome assembly GCF_001659605.2 of Manihot esculenta. Taxonomy (NCBI): domain Eukaryota; kingdom Viridiplantae; phylum Streptophyta; class Magnoliopsida; order Malpighiales; family Euphorbiaceae; genus Manihot; species Manihot esculenta. Next base: position 29,345,451 of record NC_035162.2, read on the forward strand.
CAAACAGACTGGGCAAACAAGTAGACAGGAGGCAGAGCAGGCAGACTGCTGTCTGCCCAAACAACCAGCAAAGGCAGATCAAGCAAGCCCCTGTTTGCCCAAACAAGTCCAGCAGCTAGTTGAGAATAATGGCAGACTGCCCAAGTCCATCCAGCAAGAAAAACTCAGTTTGCCCACACCAGTTGCCCAAACAGCAAAAACAGAACACTGTTCACCTGAAAAACCAGCAGAAAAGCATCAATCAAATTGCTGTTTGCCCAAACAGCACGAGAGGGCAGAGTCCAGCACAACCAGAATGCTAGCACAAGTGAGTTGCTGTTTGACCAAACCACCAGCAGATGACAAGAAGGCAGCGGCTTGTTTGCCCGAACAGCAGCCAGCAAGGGAGCATAAGGAAAGCTGCTGTTTGCCTAAACAGCAGAGAGAAGGAGAATCCAGCTTTTCCAAACAGCAAGCCAAGGCAGAAACTTGTTTGCCCAAACAAGCTATGCAGATTGTACAAGCAGATTACTGTTCGCCCAAACAGCAACATAAGGTAGAATTTATTTTGCCCGAATTCGATACTAAATTGCAGCTACCTATGGAGAAACATGCATTGGAGTTCCAAGTGCTGCCCAATCATCTCAAAAATGCAAACACAAGGGCCAGAAGTACACCTCACCTCAAAGAGGAGGAGCTAATCATGTTACTTCATGAGTACATGAAAGAAATAGGATGGGTGATGACCAAATCCAAAGGCGCGCTACACTTCTTACTTAATGCAGTTGGGACCCTCTTCCCTCCCCCAATTACTTGAGCCTTGATCAAATGGAAAAGGTCCAGCCCGTGACCTTAAACAAGGGCGCACCACACAAACCACACCAAGGGAGTACTCAATTTTCTTTGAACTTTATTTTTCCAATACATGAGCTAGGTGTGGGGGTGCACATTTTTGAATTTTATTTTTAGTCATTTTTTTTAGTTCGAATAGCCACATTTTTGCTTTCAGCTAAAAAAAAAAAAAAAAAAAAAAAAAAAAAAAAAAAACAGAGATATGTCATCGTTTGCCCAAACAGCATAGGCAAACAAACCAGGTGTATAGAAATCAATGCCATAACCCATTTCCAGGTTTTTAGCTCTTTTGCAGGTTGAAGCTGCCTGGCCAATCTGTTTGCCCAAACAAACTGGGCAAACAATGGAAATCAACTCAGCAAAAGGATAGGCTACTACATGCCCACAAAGCAGGGCACAGCAGCACGCACTCTCCACATGCAAAACGGGACCGTTTTTCCTCTCATTTAAAGAACAATTAATTTTTTTGGCTCCCTTCATCTTCCCTCTCATAACTGCTCCACCATCAGACCAGTTACTCTGCTCTTCATCTTCAACCAAGCAAACTTCACGCCATGACCAGGATCAAAATGGCAGCCACCACCGGACCAGGGCACTGGCGCCGGCTGGGACTCCCCAGACCTCCCACCGATTCCAGTAGCGACGATGAAGCCCCAAGCAACCAACTGACAGTAGTCGACAGCGTCCCAGCCACTGTGTCCCCCCAAACTTACCAACGCCGGCGAAGGAGGACAGCCCGACGACTACTGACCGCAAACGACACTGCCGCTGTGCAAGAACACCCACCGGAAACAATGGAAGTCGACGCAGCAGAACCCACTCAGCACTTGCTTGCAGAGGCCCATCAACCTTGACTCAGCCTGTGATTCCCTTGAAAACTTTGATGCTGCAACTGCTTATTTAGAACTCTGCACCAACCCACCTGAACCTTACTTTTCGAAATCTAAGGATGTGTATTTAAGCAATCCATGCTTAAAATACCTCCACAGGTTTTTGGCATACACCTGGGCTGGGAGAAAAGATGCATCCAGCATCCTCCCCAGAGCTGAATTATTCCTCCTTTGGAGCATGGTCCATCAGCGCAAGCTAAATTTGGGATTCTGGGTGGCCAACCAGATAGCCAACACCCTGGCCCACCACCGCCCTTTTGTCCTTGGCCACGTTATCACCTTGTTAGCTATAAATCTGCAGGTCCTGGAGCCCGAGCATACTGATATGCAGCCCTCTTGCGAGCCAGCTCCCCTCGATTTACGGACACTGGATGACATGGGACTACTGCGCAAAATAGGTAGTAATTTCTGTCTTTCCCCTGCAGGCCCTGTCACCCCAAGGCAAGACGGAGTATTTGGGCGACAGCCCAACACAAGAGCAGCAACCCAGCCTGCCCAGCAAGCAGACCCACAGCACGTCCCACCTCCAGCAACTGAGCAAGCAGAGGCATATCGCTTGAACAGAATCGAGGCCAGGCTCACACACATAGAAAGCATGTTGGAACTACTGGTGCAGCACATTCTGCCACCTGCACGCAGAGACAGCTAGTTCACCCAGCTGTTTGCCCAAACAGCCCTGGGCAAACAGCCACACCAGGGAAGTACCAGTTTTTCTTTTTGAACTTTAATTTTTCCATACATTGAGGACAATGCATGAGCTAGGTGTGGGGGTGCATATCTCTGAATTTTGATGCTTCATGCATTCTTTTTGATTTCTTTTTAGTTCATTTATGCTTTAATTTTTAATTAGCACACATTAGGCAAATTTTTTTCATTTTTATGCTTTCAATAATACACACACAACCACAACCAACCTTCTTCTTCTTTTTGGTTTGCTTTACTCAAATACATAGGCTATGTTGGATGAGCCTTCTTTCCATGACCCCATTGATGTGATAACTCTTTAAACCTAAGTTGAATCACTTGTAGTGAGTTGCATTCATTTTTGGAATTTCCTTTTGAATTGAATCCTTGAGCTTGCCATGGTGAAAAATATATTGATGACCCTCAATCGATTGAGAAAAAATTAAATTTGTGTGAATGAACTTAATGTGGCTTGATTTAGCAATTGGTGTTGATTTGCCCAAATCATTGAGAGAAAGAAAATTCAGCAAAGGCAAAGTCCTCAAAAGCACAAAACAAAAGAATATTCCAATGGTCAAAAAGACTATGAAAAGAGCTAGTAGCCACTTGGAAAGGTGATCAACTAAGTAACTGGGGGTGGGTATCACAAATATGTACCTTCACGTCAAAAGGTTGGTGATCTTTCCAAGCAAAATCAAAGTGCAAAAGCCTGAATAAAGTACTTCAAGGTAAGGGCAAGTCACACCAAAAGCTAGAAAAAGTCTTAACATATAATGTGCATGATCTCTCTTGAGGAAAACAAATCCTAGCCATGGTAAGTAAGGGGAGACAAGGAAAAGAGGAAAGTAACCTTGGTGCATGCACACTTCACTACAACGCTTCAAAGTAGGGGTCTAGGGTATGAGCTTAAGTGGTAATAAGGATCAAGTGGAAAAAGAAGCTTGTTTGACTAAACCTATTTGCTTGAGGACAAGCAAAGGGCTAGGTGTGGGGGTATTTGATAGAGCCAAAATTAGACCCATTTTCTATGTTTATATTTATGTCAATTTACACATTTTCTACCTAATTTTGTGGTTTTTATCTTATTTTGCAGAAAATGGAGTAAAATGGTAATTTGGTAGAAATGGCTCTAAATATGCCCAAAAAGAGAGTAAAGATGCATAAACATGGTTTGCCCAACTTGTTTGCCCAAACCAAAGTGAAGCTGAGATGAAGAGGAAAAATGATAAGCTGGCTGTCCAGACTGTTTGCCCAAACAGCACTGGGCAAACAGCGAAGCAAGGCAGAATGTAGGCAGAAACTGATCCCAGACAGCCTGTTTGCCCAAACAGCGTCGGGCAAACAGCACCAGCAGGCAGAAACCAGCAAAAATCTGCCAAACTTGCTGACCAGGTCAACACGAATCCCCACGCACTCCAAACACGTGGGACAGCTCAGAAACACCTATTTACACCTCAGCACACTCTCCTACATATTCAGGAAGCCAAGAAATCAAAAAGACACAATTGCCCTCCAAGAATTCAAGACTAAATAGGAAAAAGAGTCCCAAACTAAAAAGGAAAATTAGGGCAGCCTCTTCACCTATAAAAGGGCATGCAAACCAGCAAAGAAGGCATCTTTGAATCAACTCTTGGACCACCAGGAAGCTGCACCAGCAGCGCTCCACACCATCAGGCCCCTCCGGCCATTCTTTCTTTATTTTCTTGTTTTCTTTCTTTTCTTTTATGTTAGTTTCAGCCATGAGTGGCTGAAACCCTTTTGCTAGTTGAAGAATAAGGTGAAACTTTGGTTGTTCATGGATTGTGAGATCTGAACCTTTATGTTATTCTTTTATTAATCAGTATTTATGCAATTTTGTGCTTAATTCATTGTTGCTTTGCTGTTTTAGATCAATAGGGCCCATTGAATCTTGAATTGCAAGGTAATAAATCTGTTAGTTTGGATAATTTTTAGTCCGTAATTGCTGGAATTATTCACACACAAGAACACTTGGTGTAAAAACCAAGGAATTGCATAATCTAGCAATGTCTCCATGCGTTTGGGTAGCTAGAATTAGGTCTCTCTATTTCTTAATGCAATTGACAGTTGTTTGTTGCCTATGGCCCAAGGACGTTCCTTGGCAACTTGTTGATTAGTGATTGATTAGAGGACGTTCCCTAATTAATCTATGCTTAAGGAGGGATTTGGTTGGTGAGAAGCGTCTTCCACCTCCATAACTAATTTATTGAATCTAATAAGAGAACCTTGTGTCAATGATCAATCCCAACAACTAAAGTGGATCCAACTCTTCAACTAGGCTTTTCTCATTATTGATTTCTCTTTACTTTATTATTTGCTTTACTTGCTTGCTTTCAATTCTAGTTTAGACATCAAACCTCAAAACCCCCTCCAATTTACTTTTATTGTCTCTTTATTTACTTGGTCTTGATAAGAAGAATAAATAGTATCGATTCCCTGTGGATACGATCCCTTTGCCACTATCTACAAGTTGTAAAATTGTTGATAACCAAAAGGGTTATTTTTGACCGGCCTCGACAACCGACTGTCAGGGTGCTCCAGTGCTTTTTGTCAGAAAGAAGGATGGATCCCTCAGACTTTGTATCGACTACAGACAGTTGAACAAGGTCACTACCAAGAATAGGTATCCTTTACCTAGGATTGATGATCTATTCGACCAGCTAGCTGGAGCAGGTTGTTTCTCTAAAATAGATCTGAGATCCGGGTATCATCAGTTGAGAGTCAGAGAGGCAGATGTGCCAAAGACAGCTTTCAGGACCAGATATGGGCATTATGAGTTCTTAGTGATGCCGTTCGGGTTGACTAACGCCCCTGCAGCATTCATGGATCTCATGAACAGAGTTTTCAGTGAGTATCTGGATCACTTTGTTATTGTTTTCATTGACGATATCTTAGTGTATTCCAGAGATACAAAGGAGCATGCCCAGCATCTGAGGATAGTTCTGCAGACACTGAGAGAGCATGGTTTGTATGCCAAGTTCTCTAAGTGTGAGTTTTGGTTGAGGAGCCTTTCCTTCTTGGGACACGTGGTATCAGCATAAGGGATTGAGGTAGACCCCAAGAAGATAGAGGCTGTAGCTAACTGGCCCAGACCCACTACAGTGACTGAGATTAAAAGCTTTTTGGGACTGGCGGGTTACTACAGGAGGTTCGTTCAGGACTTCTCGAAGATAGCTGCTCCTATGACCAAACTGACTCAGAAGAACCAGAAGTTTATCTGGTCAGACCAGTGCGAAGAAATCTTTAAGGAGCTTAAAAGGAGATTGACATCAGCACCAGTGCTAGCTCTGCCTGTTAGTAATGAGGATTTCACAATGTTCTGTGACGCATCTCGAGTGGGATTGGGCTGTGTTTTGATGCAGAGTGATAGGGTGATTGCTTATGCTTCTAGACAGTTGAAGAAGCACGAGTTGAATTACCCCACCCATAATCTAGAGATGGCAGTAGTTATCTTTGCACTCAAGATGTGGAGGCATTACCTCTACGGTGTTAAATGCGAAATCTTCACTGATCACAAGAGTTTACAGTATATCTTGAGTCAGAGAGAGCTGAATTTGAGGCAGAGAAGATGGGTAGAATTGCTCAGTGATTATGATTGTAAGATCCAGTATCATCCGGGTAAGGCGAATGTTGTGGCAGACGCCCTAAGCCGGAAGTCACTAGGCAGTTTATCTCATATAGCAGCAGAGCAGAGACCAGTAGTGATGGAGCTTTCTAAGCTCATTGAGGAAGGGTTACAGCTAGAGTTGTCTGGTACGGATGCATTGATAGCACAGATGAGAGTGACACCTGTGTTTCTGGAGCAGATAGCTCAGAAACAGCACGAGGACCCAGAGTTGATGAAAATTACCAGGATTGTTCAGTCAGGCAACAATGCAGAGTTCAGATTTGATAGCAAAGGGATCCTTCGCTATGGGAGTCGACTTTGTGTACCAGATAGTAGTAGTCTGAAGGAAGACATTATGAGGGAAGCTCATAATGCGAGGTATAGTGTTCACCCAGGAGCCACCAAGATGTATCAAGATCTGAAGAGGGTATATTGGTGGCCAGCCATGAAGAAAGAAGTGGCGCAGTTCGTGACAGCCTGTGAGGTTTGTTAGAGGGTGAAACTGGAACATCAGAAGCCAGCTGGAATGCTTAACCCACTGCCGATTCCAGAGTGGAAATGGGAGAACATAGCTATGGATTTTGTAGTGGGCTTACCGGCAGCGTCCAACAGGATAGACTCTATATGGGTGATTGTGGACAGACTCACGAAATCTGCTCATTTCATTCCAGTTAGGAGTAACTATTCTGTGGATAAGTTGGCACAGGTATATTTGGATGAGATAGTGAGATTACATGGAGTTCCAGTGTCTATAGTGTCGGACAGAGGACCTCAGTTCACCTCCAGATTTTGGCGAAGTCTGCAGAGTGCAATGGGCACAAGGTTGGATTTTAGCACTGCTTTCCATCCGCAGATTGATGGACAGTCAGAGAGAACCATCCAGACCATTGAGGATATGCTCAGAATGTGTGTGTTAGACTTTGGCGGTTCTTGGAGGCAGCATCTACCTCTGGTGGAGTTTGCCTACAATAACAGTCATCATGCTAGCATCAGGATGGCTCCTTATGAAGCGTTGTATGGGAGGAAGTGCAGATCACCTGTTTGCTGGGAAGAGGTAGGAGAGAAAGCTCTTGCAGGGCCAGAGTTAGTAGAGATTACCAGTAGAACAGTGCCTATGATCAGAGCGAGGATCAGAACAGCTCAGAGTAGACAGAAAAGCTATGCAGACGTTCGCAGGAAACTGTTAGAGTTCCAGGAGGGTGATTGGGTATTGCTGAAAGTGTCTCCAATGAAAGGAGTGGTTCGTTTTGGAAAGAAAGGTAAGTTAGCTCCACGGTACATTAGACCCTTTGAGATTTTGCAGAGGATCGGCAATGTGTCGTATAAGCTGGATTTACCTACTTCTATGGAGAGAATTCACCTGGTATTTCATGTTTCTATGCTACGAAAATTTGTGTCAGATCTAGGTCAGGTTATTAGTGAGCCTGATGTGGAGATTCTAGGGGATCTCACTTATATAGAGCAGCCAGTACGGATTCTGGACACACAGATCAGACAGCTAAGAAACAAGGAGATTCCGATGGTGAAAGTTCTGTGGAGCCACCATAATCTAGAAGAGTGTACATGGGAGACGCGGGAGTCTATGCTCCAGCAGTATCCATATCTGTTTTGAGGTTAGTTTCCTCCTTTTTGTGTGGTTATTTGTTTAGGAACATTCGAGGACGAATGTTCTTAAGGGGGGAGAATGTAATACCCGGCTAGAGTCCGGCATCGGAATTCCTGTCGTCCGGCGGAATCCAGGATGTCGAAATTCTATAAGAAGGGGAAGATTTATGTTTTTTCTAGAGTAATATAGTATGTTTTACTGTTTTAAAGTTGAAATGAAATGAGTTTGTGAAAGAAAAGAACCAAGGCAGAAAAGCCAGGTTCGGCCGCCGAAGGTGACATTCGGCCGCTGAACATGCATGACTTTCGTTTCACGTGTGGCCGCCGAAGGTGGTCTGGCCAGCCACCTATAAAAGGCCCTCAGTCGGTTGAAAGGATAAGAATGAGTTTATCTTTTCACTTTCTGAGGTGAGACTCTGTCTTCCTTAAGTTTTCTTCATGTGTTCATTAAATCTTGCAAAGATTTGATTGATTTTATGTTATTTTGAAGGTTTTGAGCTAAAAACTTGAATTTGGAAGTTTGGAGAGTTTGAAGGAGAGTTGCTCCAAAACTCCACGTTAGGATCATTCATCTTCTTGGTTTCAAAAGGTAAGTGAAGATCCTGAGCTTGTTTTTATGATTTATGAAGGTTTTATGAGGTGTTGGGAGAGAGTTGCATGAATAGGGTAAAAAGAGAGTTTTTGATGATTTTGTGAGAAAAGCTTGTTTATGTGTTATGCTTTGCTGTTTGTTGGGGTTTTTAGGGAGTTTTTGACCCCTTTGAGCATATACTTGGGTGTATGCATGTTGAGGAATTGAGGTGGTTGAGTTTGAGGAAGATTGGTGCATTTTGGCGAGAGGCAGAGCAAGTTTCTGCCTTGCTGATGAACTCAGGTTCGGCAGCTGAAGGAACATTCGGCCGCCGAACCCATGAGGAGGTGGCTTCGGCTGCCCAAGCTTGCCCCCGAGCATTTGGACTTTCAGCTCTAGAGGGGAGTTTCGGTCGCCGAAGGTGCCACTGAAGGTTAGAGACTTTCGTCTCTGGAGTGCCTTTCAGCCCCCGAAACTTGCCCCCGAAAGGGTTCGGCTGCCGAAAGTAGAGATTCGGCCGCCGAAGGTGCTTGAGTTTCTGCTCTGGAGAGGACTTTCGGCCGCCGAACCTACCGCCGAAAGTGTCCTGTCCAGCCTTCCTTTGCATGCTTTGCATGGATGTTTGAGTGAGGTTAAGGGGATTCTTGGGGAGTTTAATAGAGTTGTTCATAAGTTAGTTTGGTCCCTCATTTGCGTCCATCTGTGTAGGCACAGACCAGAGGAACCAGAGAGAGCAGTAGTGAGTACTGCTCTAGAGCCTGCAGAGTCAGTCCAGATAGCCAGAGGTGAGTGGAACTACACTTAATTCTTTTAATTGAAAAATGAAATGCTTTTAGCATAATTCATGCATCATGAGTATGCCGTAGGTTGTTTGCATTAGAATCCACGAATATGTTGCATTGCATAGTTATTTGTTGATGTGGGTGAATGCTGAATGATCCAATAGTCTCTGAGAGAAGTTCAGCAGCCTTTGACTACGCCCTGGCAGGTATAGAGAAGTCCATGAGCCTTTGACTACGCCCTGGCAGGTATAGACAAGTCCAGGAGCCTTTGACTACGCCCTGGCAATGGTAAGTGTAACGACCCGGAAATCCGACCCGTTACCGGCGCTAGGATCCAGATCGGCTTAAGGCCGCCGGGACCCGTAGCAAGCCTACATACATCCTGTTTACCTGTTTAATCCCATACATGATCAACAAACATACATAAGAATTAAAACTTTTCTTTTTCTTCATACACCAAACTCAACCTGTGCATGCACTGTATTCATCTTATACATAAACATTAATCCCTCTGTGGGATTTCATCAAAGCCTCAAAGGCAATATATAATCTGTGTTGAGTTGGTTCACATATACATCATAAAATAAGATCATGTACATACCAAGGGATTAACATATACTATGGTCAAGCACAACTCTATCCTCAATAACATAGTTACATAACATAACTGTTCAAACTTTACATTACATTCTTATCATATGTCATGTCCACATACTCTATCTATTACATACATATGACTTGACTTCACTCTGGCTGACTTCTTGATCTCTCCTGTACCTGCAACTCTGGGGATAATGGGAGTGGGGTGAGCTAAAAGCCCAGTGAGCAGAAACTAAAAACATTTGTTTTAATTCCTCCAATTTTAGGTACATTATTATTCATTTTTATTATTATCAAATAACTTTTATTTTCTTTCTTTTTCTTATTCATGCTTTCATGTATGCGCCATAACACAAACATTTCACAACAAGGATGAACTTGTCACCATTTAGCCCCTATCTTTCTTACTTATACATGACGGGGGCGTAGAGCCGTAGCAGGCACACCCGGACTTCCATAATTAGTCATAGTGCCAGGGGCGTAGAGCCGTAGCAGGCACACCTGGACTCACATAGGCTATCATGACATACAAGGGCTAATGGATCATTCAACATTCATCCACATCAACAACAAAGTATGCAATGCAACATATTCGTGAATTCTAATGCGAACAACCTAATATTGCATGGCATAATGATGCATGGGCAATGCTTTATGATTCATTCATTTATTCATTTACTTTAAAACTTAAGGGGTTGTTCCACTCACCTGGTAACTGAAGCTTAAACAGCGAACTCTGAACGACTATCTCACAACCGGGGGTCTCGGTTCCTCGGGTCCGAACCTACACAGGTGGACTCAAATGAGGCACCAAACATACATGAACGTGACTCTGAAAAGCTCCCCAAAAACCCCCTAAAACATCCTGAAAACATCACATGAAAACATGCAAGAAATGGCTGAACAGGGCACTTTCGGCGGCAGGTTCGGCGGCCGAAAGTCCCTCTGCAGCCGAAAGTCATGCAGGTTCGGCGGCACTTTCGGCGGCCGAACCTCCCAGACAGAGACGAACCTTGAGTTTCGGGGGCAGGCTTCGGCAGCCGAAACTGCCTCCACAAGGGGGTTCGGCGGCCGAAAGTCACTTCGGCGGCCGAACCTGAGTTTCTGCCGAAGGGCAGAAACTTGGCTCCCTTGTGTCCACAGCCTCCAAAACGCCTCAAAACCTGCATAACTTGTTTCTACTCATGCATACACATCATACCAGATCCTAGGGGCCTCAAACAAACATATACCCCATCTACAACACTTCAAACACACATCAAACAAGCCACATTGTTCACAAATCACATAAACCTAACATATGCTCAACTAACTCTAACATGCTTCTCTACCCCTTAAAACTTCATGAAACTCATTTAAAACATACATTGAGCTTAAGATCGGCTCTTACCTCTTGAAGATCGAGAAAGAGACGACTCAACTCGGAGATCCAAGCACGAGAGCTCCTGAGTTTCCAAAGCTCCAAAACTTGCCTCTAAAGCTTAAAACTTGCAATGTGGGTTTAAAACTCAAGAAAGATGGAGGAGATCTAGTGAAAGAACACAAGATTTGAGGAGAGGGAGATCGGAAGCTTGCTGTGGCCGAAAATGGGAGAAAACCTCGCCCATTTCGGCTAAGGGTCCCTTTTATAGTGGCTGGCCAGGCCACGTTCGGGGGCCGAAGGTGCCTCCGCATGCATGCAAGGTTCGGCGGCCGAACTTGGAGTTCGGCGGCCGAACCTGCATTTCCCTCACTCAAAACTTTCGGGCGCCTAAAGTCCCTCCGAAAGCATGCATGTTCGGCGGCCGAATCTCAAAGTTCGGCGGCCGAACCTGGGTTTTCCTCCAAGATTTTTCATGCAAAAACTCATTTAATTCTTACTTAAAAACATGAAATACATGAAAACATTTCATAAAATCATAGTTTTACCCTTCTAGAGGTTTCCGACATCCGAGGTCCCACCGGACGGTAGGGATTCCGATACCGGAGTCTAGCCGGGTATTACATTCTCCCCCCCTTAAGAACATTCGTCCCCGAATGTTCCTCAACTAACATATAAAGCATGGCATCAATCATAACATACAACATATCATACATGCAACACATAGAACAACTAACACTCACCTCAAAACAGATGGGGGTACTGCTGGAGCATGGACTCCCGTGTCTCCCAGGTGCATTCCTCTAAGTTGTGGTGGTTCCAAAGGACCTTTACCATCGGGATTTCCTTGTTCCTCAACTTTCTGATCTGAGTGTCTAGGATCCGCACTGGCTGTTCTACATAGGTGAGATCCTCATGGATCTCCATATCAGGCTCACTAAGAACCTTTCCAGGATCCGACACGAACTTCCTCAACATGGAAACATGGAAAACCGGATGGATTCTCTCCATAGAAGCAGGCAAGTCTAGCTTGTACGACACATTACCGACCCTCTGAAGCACCTCGAAAGGACCGATGTACCGTGGAGCTAACTTACCCTTCTTACCAAACCGAACCACCCCTTTCATCGGAGACACCTTGAGCAATACTAGGTCCCCCTCCTGAAACTCTACCTGTTTCCTGCGGATGTCTGCATAACTTTTCTGCCTGCTGGTGGCAGTCTTTATCCTTTCTCTGATCATGGGCACCACCCTGCTGGTAATCTCTACAAGCTCAGGCCCTGCTAAGGACCTCTCTCCTACCTCTTCCCAGCAAACGGGTGACCTGCACTTCCTCCCATATAAAGCTTCATATGGAGCCATCCCTATGCTAGCATGATAGCTGTTATTGTAGGCAAACTCCACCAAAGGTAGATGTTGCTTCCAAGAACCGCCAAAATCTAGCACGCACATTCTGAGCATATCTTCTAGGGTCTGGATGGTCCTTTCTGACTGTCCATCAGTCTGGGGGTGGAAGGCAGTACTGAAATCTAACCTGGTACCCATAGCACTCTGCAGACTCCGCCAAAACCTGGAGGTGAACTGGGGCCCTCTATCTGACACTATAGATACCGGGACCCCATGTAGTCTGACGACTTCATCCACATAAACCTGCGCTAACTTATCCACAGAGTAGTTGCTCCTAACTGGAATGAAGTGAGCAGATTTGGTGAGTCTGTCCACAATCACCCATATGGAGTCTAGTCTGTTGGATGTTGCCGGTAACCCCACTACGAAGTCCATAGCTATGTTCTCCCATTTCCATTCTGGAATAGGTAGCGGGTTAAGCATTCCAGCCGGCTTCTGATGCTCTAGTTTCACCCTCTGACACACATCGCAGGCTGACACGAACAGTGCCACGTCCTTCTTCATAGCTGGCCACCAATACACTCTCTTCAGATCCTGATACATCTTGGTGGCTCCAGGGTGAACACTATACCTGGTATTATGGGCTTCCCCCATAATATCTCCCTTCAGACCAATGTCATCTGGCACACATAATCTGTTCCCGTAGCGGAGGATCCCCTTATCATCAAATCTGAACTCACTATCTTTGCCTGACTGAACAGTCCTGGCAATCTTCACTAACTCTGGGTCCTCATGCTGTTTCTGAGCCACCTGCTCCAGAAACACTGGTGTTACCTTCATCTGTGCAATCAAAGCACCTGTGCCAGACAACTCCAACTGTAATCCCTCACTCATAAGTCTGTGGAACTCCTTCACCACCGGCCTCCTCTCTGCTGAAATGTGGGATAGACTGCCGAGTGATTTCCGGCTTAGGGCGTCTGCCACAACATTCGCCTTACCCGGATGGTACTGAATCTTGCAATCGTAGTCACTCAACAGCTCTACCCATCTCCTCTGCCTCAAGTTCAGTTCTCTCTGACTCAGGATGTACTGCAGGCTCTTATGATCTGTGAAGATCTCACACTTAACCCCATAAAGGTAATGCCTCCACATCTTGAGTGCAAAGATCACTGCCGCCATCTCCAGGTCATGTGTGGGGTAATTCAGCTCATGCTTCTTCAGCTGCCTAGAAGCATAAGCGATCACCCTCTCATTTTGCATTAGCACACAACCCAGTCCCACACGGGACGCATCACAATATACTGAGAAGTCATCATCACTTTTTGGCAGAGCTAACACCGGTGCTGAAGTCAACCTCCTCTTAAGCTCCTCAAAGCTTTCCTCACACTGATCGGTCCATATGAACTTCTGATTCTTCTTTGTCAATTTGGTCATAGGAGCAGCAATCTTTGAGAAGTCCTGAACGAACCTCCTGTAGTAACCTGCTAAACCCAGAAAACTCTTGATCTCGGTCACTGTGGTGGGTCTAGGCCAGTTAGCTACAGCCTCTACCTTCTTGGGGTCTACTTCAATACCCTGTTCTGACACAATGTGCCCCAAGAATGAAATGCTCCTAAGCCAAAACTCACACTTGGAGAACTTGGCATACAAGCCATGCTCTCTCAAGGTCTGCAAAACTATCCTCAGGTGATGGGCATGCTCCTCTGCATTTCTGGAATACACTAAGATATCATCTATGAAGACAATAACGAAGTGATCCAGATACTGACTGAATACTCTGTTCATGAGGTCCATGAATGCTGCAGGGGCGTTGGTCAACCCAAACGGCATCACAAGGAACTCATAGTGCCCATACCTGGTCCTGAAAGCTGTCTTCGGTACATCTTCATTCCTTATCCTCAACTGATGGTACCCTGATCTCAGATCTATTTTGGAGAAACAACCTGCTCCTGCTAGCTGGTCGAATAGATCGTCGATCCTCGGCAAAGGGTACTTGTTCTTGATGGTGGCTTTGTTCAACTGTCTGTAGTCGATACAAAGCCTAAGGGATCCATCCTTTTTCTTCACAAAGAGCACTGGAGCACCCCAAGGTGAGGTACTCGGTCGGATGAAACCCTTGTCCACCAGTTCTTGCAACTGTTCCTTTAGCTCTTTCAACTCTGCTGGCGCCATCCTGTAGGGAGGGATAGAGATAGGCCTAGTTCCAGGCATCAGCTCTATTTCAAACTCTATCTCCCTTGCAGGTGGTAGTCCTGGAAGCTCGTCTGGGAAAACATCTAAGAACTCACTCACCACAGGCACTGAGGCGGGCTCTCTGAGATGACTATCTAACTCCCTCACATGAGCTAGAAACCCCTGACATCCCCTCCTAAGCAACCTACGAGCCTGAAGAGCTGAGATCAGACCTCTAGGTGTACCCCTCTTGTCTCCTCTGAAGACGACCTCTGACCCATCCTGATCTCTGAATCTGACTACCTTGTCTCTACAGTCCAAGGTAGCACCATGGGTCGATAACCAATCCATCCCTAGAATGACGTCAAAATCTGTCAAATCTAGAACCACAAGGTCGGCGGAAAGGCATCTTCCCTCTATGAAAACTGGACTACATTGGCAGACTGCCTCTGCCACTGACGGGTCACATTTGGGTCCACTGACCCATAGGGGACACTCTAACCCAGAGACCATCAATCCTACCCTCTCCACGACTCTCGGAGCAACAAAAGAATGAGATGCACCCGGGTCCATTAAGGCATACACATCAGAACAACCAATGATGAGATTACCTGCCACCACGGTGTTGGATGTGCTGGCCTCCTGCTGAGTCATAGTGAAGATCCGTGCCGGAGCTGATGGACCTTCACCTCTGTATCCTGCTGATGAAGAGGCTGACCCTCTCCCTCTGCCTCTGCCACTGGCCTGTGTTGCGGGTGAAGCTACTGGCTGCACCACACTGCCGGAGGTTGTCTGCTGAGACGGTGCTGTAAAAGCTCCTCTAGGACAGTCTCGAGCCAAATGACCCGCCTGTCCGCATCTGAAACATGTGTTTGTCCCTGCCAGACATACTCCCTTGTGTGGTCTCCCACATCTCATACATTCTGTAACCTCTGCGCCAGAGCTTGAGCCACTACCTAAACCCAGACCTGACTTGATCTTGTTCCAGAACTTATTCTTCTTAGATTTTCTGTGGCCTCTGTCCCACTTCTTACTGCCTGCAACTGCTGCACTCAGAGAAGAAGAGTCTAACCTTTCCCCACCTGGGGTCTTGGAACCAGAAGACTGTGCCACTGACTGTTTTACCTTCCCCTCAACGATAGCACTAGCCTCCATTCTCCTAGCCATATCCACTATGGCATGGAAACTCTCCCTCTCTGCTGACTGTACCAAAGAGGAATACCTGGAGTGTAGCCTCATAACATATCTCCTTGACTTCTTTTGATCTGTGTCCAAATTCAGCCCAGCATACGGCAACAACTCCAGGAACCTGTCTGTGTATTCGTCTACACTCATGTCATCAGTTTGCCTCAACTGCTCGAATTCTATCATCTTCAATTCCCTTGAACTATCAGGAAAAGCCCATCCTGCAAACTCGTTTGCAAACTCTTCCCAATTCATGCTGTCCACTCTCGGGTTCACATAATTCTTGAACCATTCCCGTGCCTTCTTGCACTTAAACGTGAACCCGGCCATCTGAATGGCTCTACTGTCGTCAGCCCCTATCTCATCTGTAATTGCCTTGACCCGCTCCAAGTACACGAACGGATCATCACCGGTTTCAAACTGGGGAGCACCCAGCTTCATATAATCGGTCATCTTGACCTTGCTCCCTCCAGATGAGGTAGGTTTGGGTACTTGTGTTTCCGGGACAGTAGATACTGGTGGTGGTGGAGGTACAACATCCCCTGGGGTAGGGTTTGCTGTACTGGTAAAGGGAGGTGGAGGTGGGTACATGGGGTACTGAGAGTATGGTGGGTAGTAAGGTGGGTATGGCATATGTGGAGGGTAAGGGCTAAAACTGGGGTAATCCGATGTACCTCCCATCGAATACCCTGGATGGTGTGAATAGGGTGGGTAGTGATGTGGCTGGACATAACTCGAGGCCTGAGTGCCTCCTTCTGATTCTCCCATGCCCTCTTCCGGCATACTCACACCAAGACTGCCATCCCTCCTCTGGTCTACCTCCATATCCTCAGACATTCCTCCCTGCACTGTTCCCCTTACTGATCTGCTTCTTCCCAGGTCCAAAGACCTTCTAGGGTCTCTAACTACTCTGTCTCTGTTGGACCTACTGGACATTGCCCTAGGCAAAGCTGAAGGACGGGCATCAGCGCCCTCGTCCTGAGGTGGCACTCCAGTCAATCGTGCAGATCGACGAGTTCCTCTCATTCTATCTTCTGAAAAACAGCACATAGCATAAACAATCATTAGCATCATATGGTTCATGTGGAAACACATGAATCCTCATCACATACATAGCATCACATCATAGCATTTATGCACATGCATATCATCATGGCATATCATATCATCATATAGACAGGACTCTACATCCTATCCTAGTGGACATGATTTTCCTAGTGTGCTTGACCTTCTAGAACATCTATGAGCCCTACACTCTAGGTCCGATCATATGAACCTAGGGCTCTGATACCACTCTGTAACGACCCGGAAATCCGACCCGTTACCGGCGCTAGGATCCAGATCGGCTTAAGGCCGCCGGGACCCGTAGCAAGCCTACATACATCCTGTTTACCTGTTTAATCCCATACATGATCAACAAACATACATAAGAATTAAAACTTTTCTTTTTCTTCATACACCAAACTCAACCTGTGCATGCACTGTATTCATCTTATACATAAACATTAATCCCTCTGTGGGATTTCATCAAAGCCTCAAAGGCAATATATAATCTGTGTTGAGTTGGTTCACATATACATCATAAAATAAGATCATGTACATACCAAGGGATTAACATATACTATGGTCAAGCACAACTCTATCCTCAATAACATAGTTACATAACATAACTGTTCAAACTTTACATTACATTCTTATCATATGTCATGTCCACATACTCTATCTATTACATACATATGACTTGACTTCACTCTGGCTGACTTCTTGATCTCTCCTGTACCTGCAACTCTGGGGATAATGGGAGTGGGGTGAGCTAAAAGCCCAGTGAGCAGAAACTAAAAACATTTGTTTTAATTCCTCCAATTTTAGGTACATTATTATTCATTTTTATTATTATCAAATAACTTTTATTTTCTTTCTTTTTCTTATTCATGCTTTCATGTATGCGCCATAACACAAACATTTCACAACAAGGATGAACTTGTCACCATTTAGCCCCTATCTTTCTTACTTATACATGCCGGGGGCGTAGAGCCGTAGCAGGCACACCCGGACTTCCATAATTAGTCATAGTGCCAGGGGCGTAGAGCCGTAGCAGGCACACCTGGACTCACATAGGCTATCATGACATACAAGGGCTAATGGATCATTCAACATTCATCCACATCAACAACAAAGTATGCAATGCAACATATTCGTGAATTCTAATGCGAACAACCTAATATTGCATGGCATAATGATGCATGGGCAATGCTTTATGATTCATTCATTTATTCATTTACTTTAAAACTTAAGGGGTTGTTCCACTCACCTGGTAACTGAAGCTTAAACAGCGAACTCTGAACGACTATCTCACAACCGGGGGTCTCGGTTCCTCGGGTCCGAACCTACACAGGTGGACTCAAATGAGGCACCAAACATACATGAACGTGACTCTGAAAAGCTCCCCAAAAACCCCCTAAAACATCCTGAAAACATCACATGAAAACATGCAAGAAATGGCTGAACAGGGCACTTTCGGCGGCAGGTTCGGCGGCCGAAAGTCCCTCTGCAGCCGAAAGTCATGCAGGTTCGGCGGCACTTTCGGCGGCCGAACCTCCCAGACAGAGACGAACCTTGAGTTTCGGGGGCAGGCTTCGGCAGCCGAAACTGCCTCCACAAGGGGGTTCGGCGGCCGAAAGTCACTTCGGCGGCCGAACCTGAGTTTCTGCCGAAGGGCAGAAACTTGGCTCCCTTGTGTCCACAGCCTCCAAAACGCCTCAAAACCTGCATAACTTGTTTCTACTCATGCATACACATCATACCAGATCCTAGGGGCCTCAAACAAACATATACCCCATCTACAACACTTCAAACACACATCAAACAAGCCACATTGTTCACAAATCACATAAACCTAACATATGCTCAACTAACTCTAACATGCTTCTCTACCCCTTAAAACTTCATGAAACTCATTTAAAACATACATTGAGCTTAAGATCGGCTCTTACCTCTTGAAGATCGAGAAAGAGACGACTCAACTCGGAGATCCAAGCACGAGAGCTCCTGAGTTTCCAAAGCTCCAAAACTTGCCTCTAAAGCTTAAAACTTGCAATGTGGGTTTAAAACTCAAGAAAGATGGAGGAGATCTAGTGAAAGAACACAAGATTTGAGGAGAGGGAGATCGGAAGCTTGCTGTGGCCGAAAATGGGAGAAAACCTCGCCCATTTCGGCTAAGGGTCCCTTTTATAGTGGCTGGCCAGGCCACGTTCGGGGGCCGAAGGTGCCTCCGCATGCATGCAAGGTTCGGCGGCCGAACTTGGAGTTCGGCGGCCGAACCTGCATTTCCCTCACTCAAAACTTTCGGGCGCCTAAAGTCCCTCCGAAAGCATGCATGTTCGGCGGCCGAATCTCAAAGTTCGGCGGCCGAACCTGGGTTTTCCTCCAAGATTTTTCATGCAAAAACTCATTTAATTCTTACTTAAAAACATGAAATACATGAAAACATTTCATAAAATCATAGTTTTACCCTTCTAGAGGTTTCCGACATCCGAGGTCCCACCGGACGGTAGGGATTCCGATACCGGAGTCTAGCCGGGTATTACAGTAAGTACACAGGTGTTATATACACGTATACATATATGACAGGAAGACCAGGTGCTCGATTCTACGTCCTGGCACGGTAGAGCTACCGGGACTATGTGGTGACAGGTTTACCCTTGATGTGAATTGTCTGTGATATGATGCATTCCATAAGATCATGTGTTAATGATTTGTTTTACTGTTCTACTCACTGGGCTATAGAGCTCATCCCAGTCTTGCAGGTTCAGTGTACAGTGTACAGGGGAAGTCCAGCAGAGTACAGGAAGAGAGAAGAGTTTTGTAATAGAATATTGTGGACATGTAAGATTAAAGAGATGTAACAGTTGTGTATAAAGTTAGAATTGTGCTTGACTTAGTTATTTTTGTGTTGTACCTCTTTTGTATACATGGTCTGTTTATATAACTGTTTGTCAGAGTATATGAAAAACCAGGCTTAACAGGTATGAATTAACCCATCTAGAGCAAGCTCTAGTCAGGGGTACAGAGTACAGAGATAGTGCATGCACAGGTTAAGTCTTGGTCCAGAGAAAAGCTTTTATTTGCACAGAACATGTATGACCATGTATGGGATTTTACAGGTACTCAGAGAGTATAGCAAGCTTGCTACGGGTTCTGGCGGCCTTAAGCCGATCTGAATCCTAGTGCCGGTGACGGTCCATTTTGGGGTCGTTACACCTGGACTTCCATAGCATAACATACATATCCAATAGTGCCGGGGGCGTAGTGCAGGCTCACCATGTCTTTCTCTTACATAGTGCCGGGGCGTAGTGCAGGCACGCCTGGACTTCCATATCATAACATCATGTCATAATGTGTGAGGGCCAATGGATCATTCAACATTCATCCGCATCAACAACATAATATGCAATGCAACATATTCGTGAATTCTAATGCAAGAACCCTAGTATATTTCATGGCATTCATGATGCGTGTATCATGCTCAGGATTTATTTATTTACTTTGAAATAATATAAGGTATTCCACTCACCTCTGGCTGAAGCTCTAACAGACTCAGAAGCAGCTGAACTCACTGCTGGGGTCCTCGGTTCCTCGGGTCCGAACCTACACAGGTGGACATGCATTTCTACCCCAAGAAACTTCATAAAACTTACTTAAAACATTAAAGGAACTGTGGATCTACTCTTACCTCTTGAAGAACGAGGGGAGAGACGATCCAACTCGGAGATAGGGAGAAATTCGCTCTTGATCTCCAAGTTTCCAAAACTTGCTCTTTTTGTTCAAATATCTTCAAATCAACATAAAGCTTGTTAAAACATGAAAGATCGGAAGGAAAAACATTGAAAACAACCATAGGAGAGCAAGAACTCACCGTGGCCGAAAATGGGGAGAAAACTCGCCCGTTTCGGCCATGGAGCTCTTATATAGGGGCTGGCAGACCACCTTTTGGCAGCCTAAAGTGCCTCCAAAACTCATGCAAGTTCGGCGGCTGAACCTTTGAAACTTTCGGAAGCCTAACTTGCCCCCCTAAACCATCCCACGTTCGACGGCCGAACTTGAGGTTCGGCAGCCGAACCTGGAAATGTCTCCTTGGTCTTTTTCATTTAAAACTCAATTTCCTTTTTGCTTAAAATCATAAAATACATTAAAACATTTTATGAAAACATGGTTTTACCCTTCTAGAGGTTTCCGACATCCGAGACTCCACCGGACGGTAGGAATCCCGATACCGAAGTCTAGCCGGGTATTACACCGGTGGTGAGGGAATTTTACAGGCTCATTAATGAGGGTTTACAGCTAGAGTTGTCTGGTACAGGTACACTAGTGGCTCAAATGAGAGTGACACTCGTGTTTTTGGAGCAAGTGGCACAGAAATAGCATGAAAACCCTGAGTTGATGAAGATAGCGAGAACTGTTCAGACAGGTAAGAATCGTGAGTTTAGATTCAACAACAAAGGGATCCTCCATTACGAAAACAGATTATGTGTACTAGATGACGTAAGTTTGAAGGGAGACATTATGAGAGAAGCTCATAATGCCATGTATAGTGTTCACCATGGGGCCACCAAAATGTATCAAGATCTGAAGAGAATTTATTGCTGGCCAGCTATGAAGAGGGAAGTGGCGCAGTTTGTGTCCGCTTGCGAGATATGTCAGAGGGTGAAGCTAGAACATCAGAAGCCAGCTAGGATGCTCAACCCACTACCGATTCCAGAATAGAAATGGGAAAATATGGCAATGGATTTTGTGGTGGGATTACCAGTAACGTGCAATAGATTAGTCTCCATATGGGTAATAGTGGATAGATTGACCAAATTTGCTCACTTCATTCCTGTCAGGAGTGGCTATTCTGTGGACAAATTGGCGCAGGTGTATGTAGAGGAGATTGTCAGGCTGCATGGAGCTCCAGTTTCAATAGTGTCAGATAGGGGACCCCAGTTTACCTCCAGGTTTTGGTAGAGTCTGCAGAATGCTATGGGCATGAGGTTAGACTTTAGCATTGCCTTTCATCCACAAACTGACGGACAGTCAGAGAGGACCATCCAAATGATAGAAGACATGTTGAGAATGTGTGTGCTAGATTTTGGTGGTTCTTGGAAGCAACATCTACCATTGGTAGAGTTTGCCTACAATAACAGTTACCATGCTAGCATAGGAATGGCTCCTTATGAAGCTCTATATGGGAGGAAGTGCAGGTCACCCGTCTGCTGGGAAGAAGTAGGAGAAAGGGCCTTGGCAGGGCCAGAGTTAGTAGAGATCATCAGCAGGGTAGTGCCTATCATTAGAGAGAGGATCAAAATAGCTGTGAGCAAACAAAAGAGTTATGCAAACATCCGCAGGAAGCATGTAGTTTTCCAGGAGGGAGATATGGTGTTGCTTAAGGTGTCTCCTATGAAGGGGGTGATTCATTTTGGGAAGAAAGGTAAACTAGCTCCGAGGTACATCAGACCCTTCGAAATTTTGCAAAAGATTGGGAATGTATCTTACAAGTTAGATTTACCTGCTTCTATGGAGAGAATCCATCAGGTTTTCCATGTTTCCATGTCACGAAAGGTCATGTCAGATCCAAGCAAGGTTCTTAATGAACCTAATGTGGAGATCCTAGGATATCTCACCTATGTTGAGCAGCCAGTGCGGAACATAGACACGAAAATTAGAAGGTTAAGGAACAAGGAAATGGCGATGGTGAAAGTCCTTTGGAATCACCACAACATGGAAGAGTGCACCTGGGAGACCCGGGAGTCCATGCTCCAGCAATACCCCTATCTCTTTTAAAGTAAATGTTTTATGTTTTCATGTATGTTCTTAATGTTATCTTTGTTGTGTTGAACATTCGGGGATGAATGTTCTTAAGGGGGGAAGAATATAATACCCAGCTAGACTCCGGCGTCGGAATTCCAATCTTCCGACGGAATCTCCGTTGGAATCCAGAATCTCGAGGCTGAAATCTCCTTAGGAAGGGTAAAATAAGGTTTTTATAAAATGAATTTTGAAAATTTTAAGGTTTTAAGAAAGAAAGAAAAGAGTTTTTGAAGAAAATAGTTTTGGAATGAAAATCCAGGTTCGGCCGCCGAAAGTGGTGCCACCGCGGGACCTCCTCTTTCGGCCCCCGAAGGTGGTTTATCCAGCCACCTATAAGAGGCCTTCAGCCCGAAAACGAGCAAGTTTTTCTCTCCATTTTCGGGTAAAGGTGAGTTCTTGCCACCATTTGATGTTTTTATTGTTTTTCCTTCAAATCTTTCAGAAATTTTATGAGTTTTCTCTTGTTTTTTAAGATTTGAGCTTCAATCCAAGTTTTGAAACCTTGGAGACCTCCGGAGACCGTTTTACCTCATCTCCACATTGGGGTTGCTGTCACCTTTAGATCTCCAATAGGTAAGCCTAATGTTTTAATCAAGTTTTAAGAAGGGGTAAAGGGTTAAAAATGCATTAAATGGTTAGATCTAATGTTATAGGGTTTGATTTAGGTTGTTTATGAATGTTTGCTCTTGTGTTGTTTTTATGGTTGTTTGTTGGGGTTTAGGCTAGTTTTTATGCCCCTTATGCTTGATGAGTGTGTATGCATGTTTTGAGGAGTTGGGTGTGAGGATTTGAGAAGTTTTGGAGGCTAAATACATAGGGCAAAATCGGGTTCTACCTTGCTAGAGAACCCAGGTTCGGCCGCCGAAGCAAGATTCGGCCGCCGAACCTGCTTATGGAGGTAGCCTTTTGGCCGCCTAACCTACCCCCGAAAGTTCCTGACTTTCGGATTTGTGAGGAACCTTCGGCCGCCTAACCTGCCGCCGAAAGTCCCCCGCCCAGCCTTCCTTTGCTTGTTTTATGTGCATGTTTTGTTATGTTTTAAGGGGTTTTTGGGGAGTTGTTTAGAGTCTTGTGATAGCTATGTTTGGTCCCTCATTTGAGTCCATCTATGTAGGATCGAACCAGGGAGACCGTAGATGTAATACTCGGCTAGACCCCGGCATCGGAATTCCTATTTTCCAGTAGAATCTCGGATGTCGAAAACCTCTAGAAGGGTAAAATATGTTTTTCTAAAATGTTTTCATGTATTTTAAGGTTTTAAGTAAGAAAGAAATTGAGTTTTTGAAAGAAAAGCACCAAGGAAGGAAATCCAGGTTCGGCCGCCGAACATGGTGCACTTTAGGGAGCACCTTTGGCCCCCGAAGGTGGTCTGGCTAGCCACATATAAAAGGCCCCATATCTGAAAATTGGCGAGTTTTCTTTCCCATTTTCGGGCAAAGGTGAGTCCATGCCCTTCCATGGTTAGTTTTGATGATTTCCTTCAAATCATTCGTGTTTTTGACAAGTTTTAACTTGGTTTTGAAGATTTTGAGCTAAAAATCAAGTTTTGAAGCTTGGAGACCTCCAAAACCCATTTTCCCCAAATCTCCAAGTTGGGTCAGGCCTCCTCTCAATTTTCAAGAGGTAAGTGGAGACTCTACCTTTCTTTTATGTTTTATGTAAGTTTTGAGGGGTTTTAGAGAGTTTTGATGCATGTTTAGGTTAGTTGTATATGCTAGGGTTTTTGTGAGTTTAAGGATGAAATGTGTGTTTAATGTATGTTGCTTGTTGATGTTGTTGGGGTATAGGATAGTTTGAGACCCCTATATGCTTGTGTTCATGTTTATGCATGTTTGGGAGTGTTGTGCTTGAGTTTGGAAGGTTTGGGAGGCAAATGTGTGAGTGAGGCTTGAGTTCTGCCATTCTGGAAGAACTCATGTTCTGCAGCCGAAGCCATGTTCGGCCGCCGAAGCCATGTTCGGCCGCCGAACCTGCCTAGGGAGGCAGTTCTGGCTGCCGAACCCTGCCTCCGAAAGTTTGAACTTTCTGCTCTGGAGGGGAGTTTCGGCCGCCGAACCTGCTCCAGAATGTTGGCGAGTTTCGGCTCTGGAACCACTTTCGGCCGCCGAACCTGCCGCCGAAAGTGGCTGAGTTTCGGCTCTGGAGGAACCGAGGACCCCAGTAGTGAGATAGCTGCTTCAGAGTCTATTCAGAGTCAGCCTGAGGTGAGTAGAATGGATCTTTATGTTTCAAAGCAAATAAATTTTGAGCATGTTCATGCATCACGAATGCCATGATATATACTAGGGTGTTTGCATTACAAATCACGAATATGTTGCATTGCATATTATGATGTTGATGTGGATGGATGTTGGATGACCCATTAGTCCTCGGTATGATATGATGACGATAATACGGTACGAAAGTCCAGTGAGGCCCATTCTACACCCCTGGCACATTGGAATGTTATGTTAAGAGAAAGACCAATGAGGCCCATTCTACGCCCCTGGCACCATTGGAATGTGTAGAGGACTATTGGTGATAAGTCCATCCTTGATATGGATTGTTTGTGATGTGATGCATTCCATGAAAGCATGTGTTTTAATATATTGTTTTACTATTCTGCTCACCGGGCTCTAGTAGCTCACCCCTTTCCCTTAACCACCAGGTTTGTAGGATCGGAATAGATCAGAAGGTCAGCAAGAGTAAAGGTGTCATGTTTGTAATAGTTAGTTGTGGACATGAAAGATAATATAATGTAATGAAATGTAAAGTATTGTGCAAAATGTAATGAGTATTAGAATTGTGCTTTACCCTATTGTGTATGGTTAATCCCTTTTGTTCATGATCATTATGAAATGTTTTAATGTTGAGAAATGTAAACCAAGCTTGATATATGTAATGTTGACCCAGCTAGAGTATTTGATGAGGGCTCTAGTATGGGGTTTGCATGTTTAATGTTATGGTACATGCACAGGTCGAGCTTGGTAGATGAAAAGTTTAAAATTTTTATATAAATGTATGATCATGTATGGGATTATCAGGTATAACAGGTTGTATGTTAGGCTTGCTACGGGTCCCGGCAACTTTAAGTCGATCTGGATCCTAGCGCCGGTAGCGGTCCGATTTCTGGTCGTTACAGTAGAGGCCTTCAGTGAGTTAGCTGCGTCATTGTTAGGCGAGCGTCAGCCAGAGGTGAGTAGAGCTGAACTATCTTTTCAAAGTAACTAAACTTTTAAGCATGTTGATAGAGCATAATTTAGACCATTTTATCATGATATTATTGATGTTCATTTACACTTTTTCTGCCTAATTTTGTGATTCTAATCTTATTTTGCAGAAAATGGTGTAAAGAGACAATTTAGTAAAAATGCCCCTAAAACTGCCTAAAATTGAGCAAAGGAGAGCAAGTATGCCAAGTGCAACTTGAAAGGAGCCAAATAGGGAAAGTACTTTGAAATTCAAATTTCAAATCCTTAAGAGAATTCAAAATTCAAATTCAAGATTCAGCTCATTAAGGAAAGTGCTAAATAAGGAAAGTGCAGTCAATAGAGCAGTTTGAAATTCAAGATCTTCAAGAATCCTTTTCCTTATTGAAGAAGCCAAATCTTTAGAAGATGCACATTCAAATTTGAAATTCAAATTCAGCTTGTCAAAGAAGCCATAGAAGCCACACATGCCACCTCAAGTCTTGCACATTCAAAATTCAAAATTCAAAAGAGAGGCTCCACCTCATTAATGTGCAAGGTTGGGCGGCATGGGCAGCACTTGGGCAGCCAAGAGTTCAACTTGGGCAGCAAGGAAGACCTAGGGCAACACCTAAAATCTATTTAAAGACCTCCTAAACCAGTCGGCCACTCTCTCCACGCCTTCTCTTCAAATTGTGCAAGACACCTGCATCTTCTCCAAGCAAGGGCTTCGGCCACTTCTCCCTTCTTCCTTTCTTTTCTTTTTTTTGGTTTTGATTCAGCCATGAGTGGCTGAAACCTTTTTATTCTAGTTGAAGATTAGGTGAAACTTTGGTTGTTTTATAGATTGTGAGATCTGAACATACATTGTTGTCTTTGGTTTATTCAATATTTATGCAATTTCATGCTTGATTCCATTATTGCTTTGTTATTATGATCAATGTGGCCACTGATTCTTGATTGCAAGGTAATATATTGTTAGTTTGAATAATTTTGAGTCCGTAATTGCTTGGATTGTTCAAACACAAGAACACTTGGTGTAAAAACTAAGGAAGTTGTATGATCTAGCGTTATCACCATACGTTTGGGTAGCTAGGATTAGATCTCTCTATTTCTTAATGCAATTGATAGTTGTTTTGATGTCTAAGGCCCAAGGACGTTCCTTGGCAACTTGTTGATTAGTGATTAATTAGAGGACGTTCCCTAATTGATTTATGATTAAGGAGAGACATAGTAATGAGAAGCGTTTTCAATCTCCATAACTAATTTATTGAATCAAACAAAAGAACCTAAGTTTCAATGATCAATCCCAACAACTGAAGTGGATCCAATTCATCAACTAGAGCTTTCTTATTATTGATTTCTCTTTACTTTTATTATTCGTTTACTTTATTGCTTTCTTTATTAGTTTAGCTGAATCAATCTCAAAACCCCCCTTTTACTTTTATTGTCAGTTTATTTTGCTTTCAGTTCATTTCGCTTTCAGTTTATTCGCTTTTAGTTTATTTTCTCGGTCTTGATAAGAAAGATAGGTAAGTTTTCAATTCCCTGTGGATTCGATCCTTTCACCACTATCTGTAGTTGTAATATTGTTGATAACCAGAAAGGTTATTTTTGACTAGTTTCGACAACCGCGAGTCACATGTTCATGCATCATGAATGCCATGTTTATGTAGTAGGATGTTTGCATTAGAATTCATGAATATGATGCATTGCATCATGTTGGATGACCCATTAGCCCTCGATATGATATGATATGATATGATACGGAAGTCCAGGTCGAGGCCCATTCTACGCCCCTAGCAATATGTAAGAGAAAGTCCAGGTCGAGGCCCATTCTACGCTCCTGGTATTTATGGATATGTTATGTTATGTTTAAGCGAAAGTTCTGAGGAGCTCCGTCGAGGGCCGGACACATTGGATTATGCAGGGGGTTACTGATGATAAGTCCAACTTGATGTGAATTGTTTGTATTGTGACGCATTTCATATGAGCATATGTTTATTAAACTGTTTTTATTGTTCTGCTCACTAGGCTCTTGTAGCTTATCCATTTCCCCTAACCCCAGGTTTGCAAGGTTGAAGATAGCTCGGGAAGCCGGCATAGTAACTGGTATAGTTTAATGTAATAGAATAGTTGTGGAAATGTATTGTATAATGGATTAGAATTGTGCTTTGCCCTAGTTTTTACCTGTGTAATCCCTGTTAACACGATCATTATGTAAAAGTTTTTAATTATGAGTTATGTTTGAACCAAGCTTGAGACATGTAATGTCTACCATACTAGAGCATTTGATGAGGGCTCTAGTATGGATTTTATGTTTTCAGTATGATACATGTACAGGTTGAGCTTGGTTTCATGGAATGTTTATGTTTATGTTGTCTTATGTGACCATATATGGGATTTTATCAGGTACACAGGATGTTTAGTAGGCTTGCTACGGATTCCGGCGACCTTAAGTCGATCTGAATTCTAGCGCCAGTAGCGGTCCGAATTTCGGGTCATTACATCCCATATGGACCCAATCACTTTACATGTCTATATAAAAATTTTTTGTTATAGGCTTCTTTACAGGATCAACAGTCATTTCATGCAGTAGAAACATATTTCATGTTCTCTTCTCTATGTGCAACCATATTTCTTATAAAATTATATTTAATGTTAATGTGTTTGGTCTTTCTATAATCTTTGAGATCCTTCGTATAAGCTATTGCTTCTTGATTGTCATAATAGATTGCCAATAGCTGTATAACACCTTTTGAAACTCCCAAGTGATCTAAAAATCATATAAACCAAACAGCTTCAAATACGGCAGCTGAAAGTGCTACAAACTTAGCTTCCATTGTTGATAGCATTATACAAGATTGCTTTTTACTACTCCATGATATTACACCATTATTCAGTAAGAAAGTATAGCTATTGATAGATTTGCATTAGTCTAAATCTCTTCCCAATTTGCATTTGTATAACCTTTCAACTGCAGGCTATCTCTTTGATAACATAATGAGAAGTCTGATGTGCCTTTAAGATACCTTAATATCCTTTTTACTGCTTTTTAATGTGCTAGCCCATGGTTGGATTAATATCTACTTACTATGCCTACTACATAATAAATATTAGGTCTAGTATTCACCATAGCATACATTAGACTCTCAACTACACTGGCATATGGAACATTTTTCATTTGAGCTCTTCTTTTTGGAGTCTTAAGATATAACCTTTGGCTTAAAACTTCGCATTTGACAATAGGAGTATCAATGGGTTTATAGTCTTGCATATTAAATCACTCTAAAACTTTCATTATATATTGCTTTTGTGAAGGAAACAATAATCTTTTTGAGTGATCTCTTGGAATCTTGACTCTAACAATATATGTGGCTTTCCCCATGTCTTTCATCTCAAAATTAGATGACAATCATTCTTTGATGGTTTTAATATACTCAATATCATTACCAGCTAATAGCATGTCATTTACATACAATGATAAGATTATAAATTTATCTTTAGATCTTTTGGTATAAACATAATGATCCTCATTAATCATGGTGAAATCATAAGCTATAATTGCATTATGAAATCTAATATACCATTGCCTCGAAGACTATTTGAGGCTATAGATTGATTTTAAGAGTCTATACACTTAGTGTTCTTAGCCTTTTGCAATAAAACCTCATGGTTGTTCTATATAACTTTCCTCTTCTAATTCTCTATTGAGAAAAATAATCTTTATATCCATTTGATGTAATTTAAGATCTAAGTTAGCAACTAATGCTAAAATTAATCTTATCGAGGAGAACCTTACAATAGGCAAAAAAGTTTTCTCCTAATAAATTTCTTTTTGTTGTGTATACCCCTTAGCTACCATACGAGCTTTGTCTCTATCGATACTTTCGTCAGCATTACATTTATTTTTAGAATCCACTTATTTTCAATTACTTTACATTCTTATGGTAACTCTACTAGTTCCTAAACATTGTTTGATTTCATTAACTCTATTTCTTTTTTCCATTACTTTAATTCATTTTCCTTTAGCTGAAGACTTAAGAGTCTCTTTTACATTTTTTGGCTCATCTTCATCAGGAGTAATAAAAAACATTTTTGCTTCAATTTCAAAATGATGATAATGAATCCTAGGACGACTCATTTGACGTAGTTGAGATTGATCTATTGACTCATCAATGGGTATGTTACTCCCACTCGGACCAGGTTCCATTATGATTTAATTCAAGCAACAATTGTGAATCTAGACAAACATGTTTGTCTACATTCAAATTACTCCCACTTTGAAATATATTGACTCGCGGTTGTCGAAACCGGTCAAAAATAACTATTCCAGTTATCAACAATATTACTACTGCAGATAGTGATAAAGGATCGAATCCACAGAGAATTGAAAACTTATCTTTCTTAACAAGACCAAGAGAATTAACTGAAAGAGAAACTGAAAGCAAAATAAACTGAAACGAGATAAAATTGAAACCAAATAACTAAAAGTAAAATGGGGGGTTTTGAGATTGATTTAATTAAACAACTACTGAAAGCAATTAAATAAGCGAATAATAAAATAAAAGGGAAATCAAATATGAGAAAGGTCTAGTTGAAGAGTTGGGTCCACTTCAGTTGTTTGGATTGATCATTGAAACTTATGTTCTTTTCATTGATTCAATAGATTAGTTATGGAGATGGAAGACGCTTCTCACCACCATGTCTCTCCTTAAGATTAAACTAATTAGAGAACGTCCTCTAATTAATTACTAATCAACAAGTTGCCAAGGAACGTCCTTGGGCCTTAGTCATCAAAACAACTATTAATTGCATGAAGAGATAGAGAGATCCAATCCTAGCTATTCAAACGCATGAGATGTTGCTAGATCATACAATTTCCTTAGTTTTTACACCAAGTATTCTTATGTTTGAACAATCCAAGCAATTACGGACTTAAAATTATCCAAACTAACAATATATTACTTTGCAATTAATAATCAATTGGCCACATTAATCAAAATAACAAAGCAATAATGGAATCAAGCATGAAATTGCACAAATATTGAATAACCAAAAGATAAACAACTTGTGTTCAGATCTCACAATCCATAAAACAACCAAAGTTTCAACCAATCTTCAACTAGAAAAAAGGTTTCAGCCACTCATGGCTGAAACAAAAAATAAAAATAAAGAGGTGTGTCCAAGGGGGTGTAGAAAAAGTATGGGGAGGCTCCTTATGTGTCTTTTTATAGTTGAAAAGTGTTGCCCTAGATGACACTTGCTGCCCAAGTTGATGAGAGGCTGCCCAAGGATGGCTTGCACAAGTTGTGCCGTCCATGCACATGTGAAGTGAGGGAGGCGTGTGCTTGGTCTTCAAATGCAAGGAGTGGGGCTCTTGCTCTTACTTGCTGCCCATGTGTCTCCAAGATGCTGCCCATGCTACCCAAGTCTTGCCTTTTACACTTTCCTTGCCGCCCATGCTTAATTAAGGAAGTGGAGCCTCTCTTTGCACTTTGAATTTTGAATGTGCAAAGCATGAGGTGGCAAGCATGTGATCTTTGGATTTAACTTTCTTAATAAGCTAGATTTTGAAATTCAAAATTTGAATATGAATCTTGAAGATTTGAAATTCAAAATACTTTCCTTATTTGGCTCTTCATTCATGGCGACTTGAGATTTAGCTTCTTGAATAAGGAAAAGACTTCTTGAATGTTTGAAATTTGAATTTCAAATTGTTTTGGCTGAATGTACTTTCCTTATTTGCCACTTTCCTTATTTAGCACTTTTCTTATTTAGCTTCACTTGATTGCAATTGGCAGGCTTGCTCTCCTTTGCTCTATTTAAGGCAGTTTTAAGGGTATTTTCTCCAAAATGTCTCTTTACACTATTTTATGCAAAATAATATTAAAAGCACAAAATTAGGCAGAAAATATATAAATTAACATCAATAATATCATGATAAAATGGGCTAAATTATGCTCTATCATATATCTATTGATACATTTATAGCGGAAGCCTCCTGATCATGAGTTTCAAATAAAGATAAGTCTTGTCTTATCTCTCCTAACTTCAGAAAATCATTCTCTAAAAATGTGGCATCACGAGACTCAAATTCAATTATGCTTCCATTATCTTGCTCACCCAAGAACTCATATCCTTTTGAATGCTTAGAGTATCTTATCTAATTTTTCAAATTTATGAAAAGGTTCATGAGTAACCCGTAGTTTTAAAAAAATCTAAATTAGGTTTACAATTAGTCCATAATTCATATGAAATGGAAGAAAATGATTTTGTGGGCATTCAGTTAAATACAAAAATGGCCGTTAATAATGCATCACCCCAAAAGTGATGGATAAATTAGCATGTGCCATCATAAATCTAACCATCTCTAATATCATTCTATTTCTCCTTTCTACTAAACCATTTGGTTGTGGTGTACCTAGAATTATTAATTGACAGTCTATACCTCTTTTGTCACATAATTTCTTGAATTGTTCTGATATATATTCTCTACTCCAAACTGTTCTTAATGCTTTTACTTTTTTTATCTAATTGATTTCAACTAGGGTTAAAAACTTAATGAAGTAACTTAAAGTCTCAGACTTATAAGATATCAAAAAGACATAACCATATCGAGTATAATTGTCAATGAATGTTATAAAATAAGAACCCCATGCCTAGCCCTCCCATTCATTTGACCACATATCAGAATAAATTAATTGCATTGGATATTCAACTCTTATTCCTTTTCTAAAAGGTTCCTTAGATATTTTTTCTATTAGGAAATATTCACATGTTGACATTTCTATGTTGTTAAGATTACCTAATAAGTCCTTTTTGGCTAAGTATTATACATGCATTATTGACCTATTGGCCAAGTCTAGTGTGCCATAAAATTACATCATTCAAAGACTCATCATTCAAAAACATACATTAGAGAAAGTGGTAATAACATCCATAACTATGAAATAATCCATGAAAAAACCAGAACCATAAAAACTTGTTCGCAAAAACAAATTCACCCCCTAATCATGAAAATTAACACTAAAACCAAGTTTCATCAACACTAAAACATAAATTAAATTCAAAAGAATTTGAGGAGCAAAAAGAATACCGTGTAGGAGTAGGTTTCGCCTACCATGCATAGCCAGCTTGCAAGTGCCTATTGTAACGACCCGAAAATCGGACCGCTACCGGCGCTAGGATCCAGATCGGCTTAAGGCCGCCGGGACCCGTAGCAAGCCTGACATACAACCTGTAAACCTGTGTAATCCCATACATGATCATACATATACATAAACATGTAAACTTTTTCTTTCATAAATCAAGCTTAACCTGTGCATGCACATTAACAAAACCATAAACCCCACACTAGAGCCCTCATCAAATGCTCCAATGGGGTATCAATAACATACATTAAGCTTGATTACTCATCTCATCAAAATAATAACAATGATCATGCATTAAAAGGGATATCATACACATAGGGTCAAGCACAATCTCTAATCCTCAGTATCATTATTACATACGTGACTTTACAATTCTTTTACATCAGAATCTTTATCATGTCCACACTTCTAACTATTACATAAGCATGACTTTACTCTTCTTGACTTCTCTGCCTAGCCCGTACCTGCAAACCTGGGGGATTAGGGAGAGGGGTGAGCTACTAGAGCCCAGTGAGCAGAATAATAAAACATTTAGGTCATATGCCATAATGGAATGCAACACATCACAGCCAAATCACATCACGGATGGTATTGTCACCAGTAGTCCTCTACATTCCAAAGTGCCGGGACGTAGAATGGGTCAACCGGTCTTTCTCTTAAACATAACATACATAACATTCCAAGATGTCGGGACATAGAATGGGTCAACCGGTCTTTCTCTTACATAGTGCCGGGACGTAGAATGGGTCAACCGGACTTCCATACCATATCATGTCGTATCATCATCATATGAGGACTAAAGGATCATCCAATAACCAATCCACATCCATCATAGAATTATGCAATGCAGCATATTCGTGAATTCTAATGCAAACAACCTAGGATATCACATGGCATTCATGATGCATGAACATGCTCAAACTTAATAATTTATTTGCTTTAAAACATAAAGGTTTATTCTACTCACCTCAGCTAGCTCTGACAAAGACTGAAGCAGCTGACTCACTGCTGGGGTCCTCGGTTCCTCGGATCCGAACCTACACAGGTGGACTCAAATGAGGGACCAAACAACTAGAACATGACTATAAAAACATCCCCCAAAAACCCCCTAAAACACCTCAAAACAATCATGCAAAACATGCAAAGGAAGGCTGAACAGGGCACTTTCGGCGGCAGGTTCGGCGGCCGAAAGTCCCTCCAGAACCGAAACGGCGGCAGGTTCGGCGGCACCTTCGGCGGCCGAAAGTCCCAGACAGAGACGAAACTCATGCATGTTCGGCGGTTCTTTCGGCGGCCGAAACTGCCCTCCAGAGACGAAACTCCTCTTTCGGGGGCAGGCTTCGGTAGCCGAAGGCTGCCTCCACAAGCGGGTTCGGCGGCCGAAAGTTCCTTCGGCGGCCGAACCTGAGTTTCTCCAAAGTGGCAGAAACTCAGCTCCAACATGCACAAACGCCTCCCAGACCTCTCAAACATGCATACACCTATTCTACAACACTCCCAATCATACACAAACAAGCATACAAGTTCATAGGGTTCTCAAACTAGCCTAAACCCCAACTACAACACATCAAACATACCCACATTGCTAATAAACACACATTAAACCCATAAACTCAAAACAACCTAAACATGCATTTCTACTCCAAAAACTTGCATAAAACTTGTTTAAAACATATAGCAAGCTCAAGATCGGCCCTTACCTCTTGAAGATCGAGAGGAAAACGACCCTAGCTCGGAGATGGGAGAGATTGAGTTTCTTGAACCTCAAAGCTCCAAAACTTGCTTTATACTTGAAAATCTTCAAAACAAAGTGAAAACTAGTGAAAATCGTGAAAGATTTGAAGGAAGAAACTCAAGATCGGTGAGGGACGGTGGAGAGCTCACCTTGGCCGAAAATGGGGAGAAAAGCTCGCCCGTTTTCGGCTAAGGGACCCCTTTATAGGTGGCTGGCCAGGCCACATTCGAAAGCTGAACGTGCCTTCGCATGCATGCCATGGTCTGCGGCCGAACATAAGGTTCGGCGGCCGAACCTGGACTTCCCTCACTTATGCTTTCGGGGGCCTAACGCACTCTCGAAGTGAATGCATGTTCGGCGGCCGAACCTGGGTCTTCCTCCAAGATTATTTTCATGCAAAAACTCATTTTCTGTAATACCCGGCTAGAGTCCGGCATCGGAATTCTACTTTTTGATGGAGTTTCGGATGTCGGACGTCTCTAGAAGGGTTAGATTTATGTTTTTCTAAAATGTTCATTAAGTTTTAAGCTTAAGGAAATGAGTTTTTGAGTGAAATGAACCAAGGCAGAAAAGCCAGGTTCGGCCGCCGAAGTTGAGATTCGGCCGTCGAACATGCATGGCTTTCGGTTTCACGTTTGGCCACCGAAGGTGGTCTGGCCAGCCACCTATAAATGGCCCTCAGTCGGTTGAAGCGGTCAGAGCACCGTTTCTTTTGTCTTCTGAGGTGAAACTCTGTCCTTTGTGAGTATTTCTTCATGTTTTCATTAAATCATGCAAAGATTTGATTAGTTTTCATGGTTATTAGAAGGTTTTAAGTTAAAAACTCAAAGTTTTGAAGTTTGGAGAGTTTGAAGGCAAGTTGCTCCAAAACTCCACGTTAGGATCGTTCATCTTCTTGATTTCAAGAGGTAAGTAAAGATCCTGAGCTTGTTTTTATGTTTTCTGAAGGTTTTATGGGGTTTATAGAGAGAGTTGCATGAATAGGGTTATTTGTGAGGTTTTGATTATTTTGTGTATAAAGCTTGTTTCTGAGTTGTTTGTGTTGTGTGTTTGGGGTTTTTAGGTAGTTTTTGACCCCTTTGAGCATATACATGAGTGTATGCAAGTGGAGGAAGTGTGGTGTGCAGTTGAAGAGGAGTTGGGTGCATTTGGCGAGAGGCAGGGCAAGTTTCTGCCCTGCTGATGAACTCAGGTTCGGCAGCCGAAGGTACATTCAGCCGCCGAACCCCTGAGGAGGAGAGAGGAGGTGGCTTCGGCTGCCCAAGCTTGCCCCCGAGCTTTTTGACTTTCGGCTCTGGAGGGAAGTTCGGCCGCCGAAGGTGCCGCCGAAGGTTAGAGACTTTCGTCTCTGGAGTGCCTTGTGGCCTCCGAAACTTGCCCCCGAAAGGGTTCGGCAGCCGAAAGTGGAAGTTCGGCCGCCGAAGGTGCTTGAGTTTCGTCTCTGGAGAGGACTTTCGGCCGCCGAACCTGCCGCCGAAAGTGTTCTGTCCAGCTTTCCTTTGCATGCTTTGCATGGTTATTAGAGAGAGTTTAAGGGGATTCTTGGGGAGTTTAATAGAATTGTTCATAAGCTAGTTTGGTCCCTCATTTGAGTCTATCTGTATAGGTACAGACCAGAGGAACCAGAGAGAGCAGCAGTGAGTACTGCTCCAGAGTTTTCAGAGCCTGCAGAGTCAGTCCAGAGCCAGAGGTGAGTGGAACTAATCTTAATGTTTTTAATTGAGGCCTACAATGCTTTTATCATCGTTCATGCATCATGAGTATACAGTAGGTTGTTTGCATTAGAATCCACGAATATGTTGCATTGCATAGTTCTTTGTTAATGTGGGTAAATGCTGAATGATCCAATAGTCTCAGACAGGAAGTCCAGGAGCCTTTGACTATGCCCTGGCAGGTATAGAGAAGTCCAGGAGCCTTTGACTACGCCCTGGCAGGTATAGTAAAGACCAGGAGCCTTTGACTACGCCCTGGCAATGGTAAGTACAAAGGTGTTATATACACATATATATATATATGACAGGAAGACCAGGTGCTCGGTTCTACGCCCTGGCACAGAGTTACTGAGACTATGTGGTGACAGGTTTACCTTTGATGTGGATTGTCTGTATTATGACGCATTCCATGAGATTATATTTTAATGAGATGTTTTACTGTTCTACTCACTGGGCTATAGAGCTCATCCCACTCCCTTAACCCCAGTTTTGCAGGTTCAGTGTACAGTATACAGAGGGGATCCACAGAGTACAGAAAGAATAAAGAGATGTGTAATAGCTTAGAGTGGACATGTAATAGGAAAGAAATGTAATAGTTGTGTATATAGTTAGAACTGTGCTTGACTTAGTGATGTATGTTTTGTACATGATCTGTATATGTATATCTGTTTTACTGTATGTGAAAAACCAGGCTTAACAGGTATGAGTTAACCCATCTAGAGCAAGCTCTAGTCAGGGGTATAGAGTACAGAGTACAGAGATAGTGCATGCACAGGTTAAGCCTTGGTTCAGCAAAGAGTTTTTATTTTCACAGAAAATGTATGATCATGTATGAGTATTACAGGTATACAGAGAGTATAGCAGGCTTGCTACGGGTTCTGGCGGCCTTAAGCCGACCTGAATCCTAGCGCCGGTGACGGTCCATGTTGGGGTCGTTATAGATTGGTATCAAAGCCCTAGGTTCACATGGTCGGACCTATAGATAGTGTCGGGCTCATAGAGGTTAGAAGTGGTCAAGCACAATAGGAAATCATGTCCACTAAGATAGGGTATTGAGTCTTATCTGGTTAATGCCATGAGTTATGCATGTGCCTTATTGATATGTGATGTTTATGTGCTAAAGTGCTACCTTATATGCTTTGTGTTTTCAGAGTAAAGATGAGAGGAACTCGTCGATCAGCTCGATCGACTGGAGTCCCACCAGATAGTGAGAGACCAGCTGCTCATCCTCCTGCATTGCCAAGGGCAAGGTCTCAGAGATCTAGCAGGGAAGGTACGTCCATAGACCCTAGAAGGTCTGTAGACGAGAGCAGAAGAGGTACAGCGAGAGGAGAAAGATCAGAGGAAAGGAGGGAGGCTATGGAGATTTACCAGTCTAGAGATGACAGCATGGGTATAGGTAGATTTAAGGAAGGTATGGGAGAGTCGCAGGGAGGCGCTCAGACCTCAGGTTTTGGCTATCCAGAGTATCCGATGGAAGGTATGTCGGAGTACTCTAGTTTTGTCCCATATCCTCCTTACATGCCTTATATGCCTTATCCTTATTATCCACCATATCCTATGTATCCATCATCCCCTACCCATCCAAGTGCAGCACACCCAGAGCCAAATGACCCGGTACCACCACCACCAGAACCAGTAGCCCCTGTTGTTGACAGACAGCAACCTAGCTCATCTGGAGGTAAAGTG
The DNA here is from genome assembly GCF_001659605.2 of Manihot esculenta. Classification (NCBI taxonomy): domain Eukaryota; kingdom Viridiplantae; phylum Streptophyta; class Magnoliopsida; order Malpighiales; family Euphorbiaceae; genus Manihot; species Manihot esculenta. Next base: position 29,383,406 of record NC_035162.2, read on the forward strand.
CAAATGACGGAGTACTTGAAATTGGATGCTCCTAAATACAATACGTGAGATGATCCATTTGAATACCTCAGATCAGTTAGGATGATAACTAGTGAATTGGGAGCGGATGATAGTAGAGCCATTGAGATGGCAGGGTTTACACTGAAATGTAAGAAGGCTAGAGAATGGTTTAAGAACTATGTGGAACCCAGGATGAACAGTATGTCTTGGGGAGAGTTCGCCAATGAGTTTGCAGGGTGGGCTTTTCCTGACAGTTCTAGGGAGATGAAAGTAATAGAGTTTGAACAGTTGCGACAGACAGATGAGATGAGTGTTGATGAATTTACAGATAAGTTCCTGGATTTGCTTCAGTATGTGGGTCAAGCCTATGATACTGATCAGAAGAAGGCAAGGAGATATACTATGAGATTGCATCCCAGGTATTCTTCCTTAATTCTTCCAGCAGAAAAGGAGAGTTTCCACACGATAGTGGACGCAGCCAGGAAAATGGAAGCTAGTGCCAATATTCAGAAACAGTCAAAGATACAGGCTTCGGGTTCTAAGACCCCCAGCGCAGGCACTTCAGGCAGCAAGAGGTGGGATCGAGCAAGAAGAACAAAGAGTAAGTTCTGGAGTAAAGTCAAGTCAGGTATGGGAATAGGTAGTGGCTCAAGCTCTGGCACAGCTCCAGTATGTAGAAGATGCGGAAAACCACATGGAGGAGTTTGTCGGTTGGAATCTACAGCTTGTTTTAGATGTGGACAGGAAGGGCATATTGCTCGGGATTGTCCTCAGATGACTTTTGCACCATCCCAGCAGATGATTTCATGCAGTGTGGTACAACCAGTTGTACAGCCAGCAGCTCCAGTCATGCCTCAAAGTAGTGGCAGAGGTAGAGGGAGAGGGGCAGCCTCTACTTCAGCAGCAGGTTCCCGAGGTGGAAATCCGGTAGCCCCAGCACGGATTTTCACTGTGACACAGGAGGAGGCTAACACATCGAACACAGTGGTGTCAGGTAATCTCATCATTGGGTGTTCAAATGTGTATGCTTTGATGGACCCCGGTGCTTCTCATTCCTTTATTGCTTCGAGAGCCATAGAGAGGTTGGGTTTGATCAGTTCTGAGTTAGAGGATCCTCTCTGGGTCAGTGGACCTAAATGTGACCCATCAGTGGCAGTGTCAGTCTGTCGTTTCAGTCCAGTGTTTATAGCGGGTAGATACCTTCCAGCTGACCTTGTGGTTCTAGATGTGACGGATTTTGATGTCATTCTAGGGATGGATTGGTTATCTACATATAGTGCTACTTTGGACTGTAGAGAGAAGATAGTTAGTCTCAGAGACCAGGATGGGTCAGAGTGTGTCTTCAGAGGAGACAGGAGAGGTACACCCAGAGGTATGATTTCAGCCCTTCAGGCTCGTCGTTTGCTTAGGAGGGGTTGTCAGGGGTTTCTAGCTCATGTGAGAGAGCTAGACAGTCAGGTGAGGGAACCAGCCGCAGTACCAGTTGTCTGAGATTTTCTCGATGTGTTCCCAGACGATTTACCAGGACTACTACCTGATAGGGAGATAAGGTTTGAAATAGAATTGCTGCCTGATACCAGACCTATCTCTATTCCTCCCTACAGGATGGCGCCAGCAGAGTTAAAAGAGTTAAAAGAGCAGTTGCAGGACTTGGTAGATAAGGGTTTCATTCGCCCTAGTACCTCACCTTGGGGTGCTCCAGTGCTCTTTGTCAGAAAGAAGGATGGATCCCTCAGACTTTGTATCAACTATAGACAGTTGAACAAGGTCACTACCAAGAATAGGTATCCTCTACCTAGGATTGATGATCTATTTGACCAGCTAGCTAGAGCAGGTTGTTTCTCGAAAATAGATCTGAGATCCGGGTATCATCAGTTGAGAGTCAGAGAGGCAGATGTGCCTAAGACAGCTTTTAGGACCAGATATGGGCATTATGAGTTCTTAGTGATGCCGTTCGGGTTGACTAACGCCCCTGCAGCATTCATGGATCTCATGAACAGAGTTTTCAGTGAGTTTCTGGATCACTTTGTCATTGTTTTCATTGATGATATTTTAGTGTATTCCAGAGATACAGAGGAGCATGCCCAGCATCTGAGGATAGTTCTGCAGACACTGAGAGAGCATGGTTTGTATGCCAAGTTCTCGAAGTGTGAGTTTTGGTTGAGGAGCATTTCCTTCTTGGGACATGTGGTGTCAGCAGAGGGTATTGAGGTAGACCCCAAGAAGATAGAGGCGGTAGCTAACTGGCCCAGACCCACTACAGTGACTGAGATTAAAAGCTTTCTGGGACTAGCAGGTTACTATAGGAGGTTCGTTCAGGACTTCTCAAAGATAGCTGCTCCTATGACCAAATTGACTCAGAAGAACCAGAAGTTTGTCTGGTCAAACCTGTGTGAAGAGAGCTTTGAGGAGCTCAAGCGGAGATTGACAATAACACCAGTGTTAGCTCTACCTGTTAGTAATGAGGATTTCACAGTGTTCTGTGATGCATCTCGAATCGGATTGGGCTGTGTTTTGATGCAGAGTGATAGGGTGATAGCTTATGCTTCTAGACAGTTGAAGAAGCATGAGGTGAATTACCCTACCCATGACTTAGAGATGGCAGCAGTTATCTTTGCACTTAAGATGTGGCGGCATTACCTCTACGGGGTTAAATGCGAGATCTTCACTGATCACAAGAGTTTATAGTACATCTTGAGTCAGAGAGAGCTGAATTTGAGGCAGAGAAGATGGGTAGAATTGCTCAGTGATTATGATTGTACACTTCAGTATCATCCGGGTAAGGCGAATATTGTGGCAGACGCCCTAAGCCGGAAGTCACTAGGCAGTTTATCCCATATAGCAGCAGAACGGAGACCAGTCGTGATGGAGCTTTACAAGCTCTTAGAAGAGGGGTTACAGCTAGAGGTGTCTGGTACAGGTGCGTTGATAGCACAGATGAGAGTGACACCTGTGTTTCTGGAGCAGATAGCTCAGAGACAGCACGAGGACCCAGAGTTGATGAAAATTGCCAGGACTGTTCAGTCAGGCAACAGTGCAGAATTCCGATTTGACAGCAAAGGGATCCTCCGTTATGGGAGTCGACTTTGTGTACCAGATCGTGGCAATGTGAAGGAAGACATTATGAGGGAAGCTCATAATGCGAAATATAGTGTTCACCCAGGAGCCACCAAGATGTATCAGGATCTAAAGAAGGTCTATTGGTGGCCAGCCATGAAGAAAGACGTGGCGCAGTTTGTGACAGCCTGTGAGGTTTGCCAGAGGGTGAAACTAGAGCATCAGAAACCAGCCGGAATGCTTAAACCACTGCCGATTCCAGAATGGAAATGGGAGAACATCACTATGGATTTTGTTGTGGGTTTACCAGCAGCGTCCAACAGGATAGACTCTATATGGGTGATTGTGGACAGACTCACGAAATCTGCTCATTTTCTTCCAGTGCGGAGTAACTATTCTGTGGATAAATTGGCACAGATCTATCTGGATGAGATAGTGAGACTACATGGAGTTCCAGTGTCTATAGTTTCAGACAGAGGACCTCAATTTACCTCGAGATTTTGGCGAAGTCTGCAGAGTGCGATGGGCACGAGATTGGAATTTAGCACTGCTTTCCACCCACAGACTGATGGACAGTCAGAGAGGACCATCTAGACCATAGAAGATATGCTTCGACTGTGTGTGTTAGACTTTGGCGGTTCTTGGAGGCAGCATCTACCTTTGGTGGAGTTTGCCTACAATAACAGCCATCATGCTAGCATAGGGATGGCTCCTTATGAAGCTTTGTATGGGAGGAAGTGCAGATCCCCTATGTGTTGGGAAGAGATCGGAGAGAAGGCTCTTGCAGGGCCAGAGTTAGTAGAGATTACCCGTAGAGTGGTGCCCATGATCAGAGAGAGAATCAGAACAGCTCAGAGCAGACAGAAAAGTTATGCAGACGTTCGCAGAAAGCAGTTAGAGTTCCAGGAGGGTAATTGGGTATTGCTAAAAGTGTCTCCAATGAAAGGAGTGGTTCGTTTTGGGAAAAAGGGTAAGTTAGCTCCACGATACATTGGACCCTTTGAGATTTTGCAGAGGATCGGGAATGTGTCATATAAATTAGATTTACCTGCTTCTATGGAGAGAATTCACCCGGTATTTCATGTTTCTATGCTCCGGCAGTTTGTGTCAGATCCGAATCAGGTTTTGAGTGAGCCTGAGGTGGAGATTCTTACAGATCTCACCTATATAGAGCAGCCAGTATGGATTCTGGACACACACATCAGACAGCTAAGGAACAAGGAGATTCCGATGGTGAAAGTGCTGTGGAACCACCATAATCTAGAAGAATGTACATGGGAGACGCGGGAGTCGATGCTTCAGCAGTATCCATATTTGTTTTGAAGTTAGTTTTCCTCCTTTTATGTGTTTATTTGTTCGTTTAGGACCATTCGAGGACGAATGTTCTTAAGGGGGGGAGAATGTAATACCCGGCTAGAGTCCGGCATCGGAATTCTACTTTCCGATGGAGTTTCGGATGTCGGACGTCTCTAGAAGGGTTAGATTTATGTTTTTCTAAAATGTTCATTAAGTTTTAAGCTTAAGGAAATGAGTTTTTGAGTGAAATGAACCAAGGCAGAAAAGCCAGGTTCGGCCGCCGAAGTTGAGGTTCGGCCGCCGAACATGCATGGCTTTCGGTTTCACGTTTGGCCGCCGAAGGTGGTCTGGCCAGCCACCTATAAATGGCCCTCAGTCGGTTGAAGCGGTCAGAACACCGTTTCTTTTGTCTTCTGAGGTGAAACTCTGTCCTTTGTGAGTATTTCTTCATGTTTTCATTAAATCATGCAAAGATTTGATTAGTTTTCATGGTTATTTGAAGGTTTTAAGTTAAAAACTCAAAGTTTTGAAGTTTGGAGAGTTTGAAGGCAAGTTGCTCCAAAACTCCACGTTAGAATCGTTCATCTTCTTGATTTCAAAAGGTAAGTAAAGATCCTGAGCTTGTTTTTATGTTTTCTGAAGGTTTTATGGGGTTTATAGAGAGAGTTGCATGAATAGGGTTATTTGTGAGGTTTTGATGATTTTGTGTATAAAGCTTGTTTCTGAGTTGTTTGTGTTGTGTGTTTGGGGTTTTTAGGTAGTTTTTGACCCCTTTGAGCATATACATGAGTGTATGCAAGTGGAGGAAGTGTGGTGTGCAGTTGAAGAGGAGTTGGGTGCATTTGGCGAGAGGCAGGGCAAGTTTCTGCCCTGCTGATGAACTCAGGTTCGGCAGCCGAAGGTACATTCGGCCGCCGAACCCCTGAGGAGGAAAGAGGAGGTGGCTTCGGCTGCCCAAGCTTGCCCCCGAGCTTTTAGACTTTCGGCTCTGGAGGGAAGTTCGGCCGCCGAAGGTGCCGTCGAAGGTTAGAGACTTTCGTCTCTGGAGTGCCTTGTGGCCTCCGAAACTTGCCCCCGAAAGGGTTCCGCAGCCGAAAGTAGAAGTTCGGCTGCTGAAGGTGCTTGAGTTTCGTCTCTGGAGAGGACTTTCGGCCGCCGAACCTGCCGCCGAAAGTGTTCTGTCCAGCTTTCCTTTGCATGCTTTACATGGTTATTAGAGTGAGTTTAAGGGGATTCTTGGGGAGTTTAATAGAATTGTTCATAAGCTAGTTTGGTCCCTCATTTGAGTCTATCTGTATAGGTACAGACCAGAGGAACCAGAGAGAGCAGCAGTGAGTACTGCTCCAGAGTTTTCAGAGCCTGCAGAGTCAGTCCCGTGCCAGAGGTGAGTGGAACTAATCTTAATGTTTTTAATTGAGACCTACAATGCTTTTATCATCGTTCATGCATCATGAGTATACAGTAGGTTGTTTGCATTAGAATCCACGAATATGCTACATTGCATAGTTCTTTGTTGATGTGGGTAAATGCTGAATGATCCAATAGTCTCAGACAGGAAGTCCAGGAGCCTTTGACTACGCCCTGGCAGGTATAGAGAAGTCCAGGAGCCTTTGACTATGCCCTGGCAGGTATAGTAAAGACCAGGAGCCTTTGACTACGCCCTGGCAATGGTAAGTACAAAGGTGTTATATACACATATATATATATATGACAGGAAGATCAGGTGCTCGGTTCTACGCCCTGGCACAGAGTTACTGAGACTATGTGGTGACAGGTTTACCTTTGATGTGGATTGTCTGTATTATGGCGCATTCCATGAGATCATATTTTAATGAGATGTTTTACTGTTCTACTCACTGGGCTATAGAGCTCATCCCACTCCCTTAACCCCAGTTTTGCAGGTTCAGTGTACAGTATACAGAGGGGATCCACATAGTACAGAAAGAATAAAGAGATGTGTAATAGCTTAGAGTGGACATGTAATAGGAAAGAAATGTAATAGTTGTGTATATAGTTAGAACTGTGCTTGACTTAGTGATGTATGTTTTGTACATGATCTGTATATGTATATCTGTTTTACTGTATGTGAAAAACCAGGCTTAACAGGTATGAGTTAACCCATCTAGAGCAAGCTCTAGTCAGGGGTACAGAGTACAGAGTACGGAGATAGTGCATGCACAGGTTAAGCCTTGGTTCAGCAAAGAGTTTTTATTTTCACAGAAAATGTATGATCATGTATGAGTATTACAGGTATACAGAGAGTATAGCAGGCTTGCTACGGGTTCTGGCGGCCTTAAGCCGACCTGAATCCTAGCGCCGGTGACGGTCCATGTTGGGGTCGTTACATTTTCCTTCTAGCTTAAAAACATAAAATACTTTAAAACATTTTATGAAAACATGGTTTTACCCTTCTAGAGGTCTCCGACACCCGAGATTCCACCGGACGGTAGGAATTCCGATACCGGAGTCTAGCCGGGTATTACATTCTCCCCCCTTAAGAACATTCGTCCCCGAATGTTCCTCAACTAGCACATGCAAAGCATACAACATAACATACATATAAAACACATGAACTCACAAGGAACTAACCTTAGAAAAGATAAGGGTATTGCTGGAGCATGGACTCCCGTGTCTCCCAAGTGCATTCTTCCAAATTGTGGTGGTTCCAAAGGACTTTAACCATCGGGATTTCCTTGTTCCTCAACTTTTTGATCTGGGTATCTATGATCCGTACTGGCTGCTCAACATAAGTGAGATCTTCTTGGATCTCCACATCAGGCTCACTAAGAACCTTGCCCGGATCTGACACAAACTTCCTTAACATTGAAACATGGAAAACCGGATGGATTCTCTCCATTGAAGTAGGTAAATTCAGCTTGTACGACACATTCCCAATCTTTTGCAAGATTTCAAAGGGTCCGATGTATCGTGGGGCTAGTTTACCTTTTTTTCCAAAGCGAACCACTCCTTTCATAGGAGACACCTTGAGCAATACCAGATCCCCCTCTTGGAACTCTACTTGCCTTCTGCGGATGTCTGCATAACTCTTCTGTCTGCTTGCAGCAGTCTTGATCCTCTCTCTGATCACGGGCACCACCCTGCTGGTGATCTCAACTAACTCTGGCCCTGCCAAGGCCTTTTCTCCAACCTCTTCCTAGCAAACAAGTGACCTGCACTTCCTTCCATATAAAGCTTCATATGGAGCCATCCCGATGCTAGCATGATGGCTGTTATTGTAGGCAAACTCCACCAAAGGTAGATGCTGCCTCCAAGAACCGCCAAAGTCCAGCACACACATTCTGAGCATATCCTCTATTGTCTGGATGGTCCTTTCTGATTGTCCGTCCGTCTGTGGATGGAAAGCAGTGCTAAAATCTAACCTGGTACCCATTGCATTCTGCAGACTCCGCCAAAACCTGGAGGTGAACTGGGGTCCTCTATCGGACACTATAGAAACAGGAACCCCATGCAGCCTGACGATCTCATCAACATACACCTGCGCCAACTTGTCCATAGAATAACCACTCCTGACAGGGATGAAGTGAGCAGATTTGGTGAGTCTGTCCACAATCACTCATATGGAGTCCAATCTGTTGGACGCCGCCGGTAACCCCACTACGAAGTCCATAGCTATATTCTCTCATTTCCACTCTGGAATAGGTAGCGGGTTAAGCATCCCAACCGGCTTCTGATGTTCCAGCTTCACCCTCTGACACACTTCGCAGGCTGACACAAACTGTGCCACTTCTCTCTTCATAGCTGGCCACCAATAAACCTTCTTCAGATCTTGATACATCTTGGTGGCTCCGGGGTGAACATTGTATCTTGCATTATGAGTTTCCCTCATAATGTCTCCTTTTAGCCCTATGTCGTCTGGTACACACAATTGGCTCCCATAGCTGAGGATCCCCTTACTATCGAATCTGAACTCACTATCTTTGCCTGACTGAACAGTCCTGGCAATCTTCACTAACTCTGGGTCCTCATGCTGTTTCTGAGCCACCTGCTCCAGAAACACGGGTGCCACTCTCATCTGGGCAACTAAAGCACCTGTACCAGACAACTCCAACTGAAGACCTTCATCAACGAGCTTGTAAAACTCCTTCACCACTGGTCTCCTCTCCGCCGTGACGTGGGATAGACTGCCTAGTGATTTTCGGCTTAGGGCGTCTGCCACAACATTCGCCTTACCCGAATGGTACAAAATCTTGCAATCATAATCACTCAGCAGCTCTACCCATCTTCTTTGTCTCAAGTTCAGATCTCTTTGACTCAGGATGTACTGCAGACTCTTATGATCTGTGAAGATCTCACATTTAACCCCATAGAGGTAGTGCCTCCACATCTTGAGTGCAAAGATTACTGCTGCCATTTCCAGGTCATGTGTGGGGTAATTCAACTCATGCTTCTTCAGCTGTCTAGAAGCATAAGCAATCACCCTTTCATTCTGCATTAGCACACAACCCAATCCCACTCGGGATGCATCACAGAAAACTGTGAAATCCTCATTGCTAGCTGGCAAAGCTAACACTGGTGCTGACGTTAATCTCTTCTTAAGCTCTTCAAAACTCTCTTCGCACTGGTCAGTCCACACAAACTTCTGATTCTTCCTGGTTAGTCTGGTTAGAGGAGCTGCAATCTTGGAGAAATCCTGGACAAATCTCCTGTAGTAACCTGCCAAACCCAAGAAACTTCTAATCTCTGTCACTGAAGTGGGTCTAGGCCAGTTAGCCACAGCTTCTACTTTCTTGGGTCCCACCTCTATTCCATTTTCCGACACCACATGCCCCAAGAATGAAATGCTCCTCAGCCAGAACTCACACTTGGAGAACTTGGCATACAAGCCGTGTTCCCTCAAGGTCTGCAGAACCAACCTCAGATGATGGGCATGCTCCTCTGCATTCCTGGAATACACTAAGATATCATCTATGAAGACAATAACAAAGTGATCCAGGTACTGGCTAAACACTATGTTCATGAGATCCATGAATGCTGCAGGGGCATTGGTTAACCCGAACGGCATCACAAGGAACTCAAAATGCCCATATCTGGTTCTGAAAGCCGTCTTTGGCACATCCTCTTCTCTGATCCTCAGCTGATGGTACTCGGGCCTCAGATCTATTTTGGAGAAACAACCCGCTCCTGCTAGCTGGTCGAATAGATCATTGATCCTTGGCAGAGGGTACCTATTCTTGGTAGTGACTTTGTTCAACTGCCTGTAGTCGATACAAAGTCTAAGGGATCCATCCTTCTTTTTCACAAACAAGACTGGAGCACCCCAAGGTGAGGTACTCGGTCGGATGAAACCCTTGTCTACCAGCTCTTGCAACTGCTCTTTCAATTCCTTCAACTCAGCTGGGGCCATCCTGTAGGGAGGGATAGAGATCGGTCGGGTTCCAAGCATCAATTCTATGTCGAACTCTATCTCCCTAGCAGGTGGTAAACCTGGTAGCTCGTCTGGGAAGACGTCTAAGAACTCTCTAACCACTGGCACTGAGGCGAGCTCTCTAACCTGACTGCTAAGCTCTGTCACATGAGCCAAATACCCCTGACATCCCTTCCTAAGCAACCTACGAGCCTGAAGAGCTGATATCAGACCTCTAGGTGTACCCCTCCTGTGTCCCCTGAAGACAACCTTTGACCCATCCTGACCTCTGAACCTGACTACCTTGTCCCTGCAGTCCAAGGTAGCACCATGAGTAGATAACCAGTCCATCCCTAGAATGACGTCAAAATCTATCAAGTCTAGAACCACAAGGTCGGCGGAAAGGCATCTTCCCTCAACAAAAACTGGACTGCACTGGCAGACTGACTCTGCAACTGATGGATCACACTTGGGTCCACTGACCCAGAGAGGACACTCTAACCCAGAGATCATCGACCCAACCTCTCTACGGCTCTCGGAGCAATAAAAGAATGAGAAGCACCAGGGTCCATCAAGGCATACACATATGAACAACCAATGATTAAGTTACCTGCCACCACGGTGTTAGATGCATCTGCCTCCTGCTGAGTCATTGTGAAGATCCGTGCTGGAGCTGATGGACCTTCACCTCTGAAACCCGCTGAAGAAGAGGCTGACCCTCTCCCTCTGCCTCTGCCACTGGCCTGAGTCGTAGCTGGAGCTGCTGGCTGCGCTACACTACCTGAAGCTGTCTGCTGGGACTGAGCCATAGGTACTGTCCTAGGACACTCCCGAGCCATGTGTCCCTCTTGCCCGCATCTGAAGCAGGCTGCTGTCCCAGCCCGACAAACGCCCTTGTGTGGCCTACCACACTTTGCACAAACTGCATTATCCACACCAGAGCTTGAGCCACTCCCTAGTCCCAGACTGGACTTGATCTTGTTCCAGAACATATTCTTCTTCGGCTTCCTAGTGGTATTACCCCACCTTTTGCTACCTGAAGCTGCTGCACTCAGAGAAGAAGAGCCTGGGGTCTTAGAACCAGAGGGCTGTGCCACTGACTGTTTAACTGTCCCCTGAATGATGGCACTAGCCTCCATTGTCCGAGCCATATCCACTATGGCATGGAAGCTCTCCCTATCTGCTGACTGGATCAAGGAGGAATATCTGGAGTGGAGTTTCATGATATACCTCCTTGACTTTTTCTGGTCTGAGTCAAGATTTTGCCCTGCAAATGGCAACAGCTCCAAGAATCTGTCTGTGAACTCATCCACACTCATATCATCAGTCTGCCTCAACTGTTCAAACTCTATCATCTTCAATTCCCTTGAGCTATCAGGGAAAGCCCATCCTGCAAACTCATTTGCAAACTCTTCCCAAGACATGCTGTCCACCCTCGGGTTCACATAATTCTTAAACCACTCTCGTGCCTTCTTGCACTTGAGTGTGAACCCAGCCATCTGAATGGCTCTGCTGTCATCAGCCCCAATCTCATCTGTGATCACCTTGACCCTTTCAAGATACACAAACGGGTCATCCCCTTTTTCATACTGAGGAGCACCCAGCTTCATGTAGTCGGTCATTTTGACCTTGCTCCCACCAGATGAGCTAGGCTTAGGTACTGGGGTTTCTGGTACTGTGGTTTCTGCTGGTGGAGGAGGAGGTGCAGCATCCCCAGGGGTAGGGTTTGCTGGATTTGGATGGTAGGGCGGGGGTGGATACATTGGGTACTGTGGGTATGGTGGATAGTAAGGTGGGTATGGCATCTGTGTGGGATAAGGGTTAAAGCTATGGTAATCCGATGTGCCTCCCATCGAATACCCGGGGTTTTGTGAAAAGGGTGGGTAGTAAGGCGGCTAAACAAAACCCGAGGCCTGAGTGCCTCCTTGGGACTCTCCCATTCCCTCTTCTGACATGCTCACTCCTAAACAGCCATCCCTCCTCTGGTCCACATCCATATCATCCCCCATGTCCTCTGACATTCCTCCCTGAACTGTTCCCCTCACTGATCTGCTCCTACCCAGATCCAAAGACATTCTAGGGTCTCTTACTGCTCTTTCCCTGCTGGACCTACTAGACATTGCCCTGGGCAATGCAGGAGGACGGGCGCTCATGCCCTCATCCTCAGGTGGTACTCCAGTCAATCGTGCCGATCGACGAGTTCCTCTCATCCTGTTTTCTGAAAAACAGCACACATCACACAAACATTACATCAAATGGTTCATATGGAAACACATGAACCCGCATCACATACATCACATATCATTAATGCACATGCATATAATCATGGCATTTCACATCATAAACAAGACAGGACTCTTTATACTATCCTAGTGGACATGATCTTTCCTACTGTGCTTGACCTTCTATAACATCTATGAGCCTGACACTCTAGGTCCGACCATATGAACCTAGGGCTCTGATACCATTCTGTAACGACCCAAAAATCGAACCGCTACCGGCGCTAGGATCCAGATCGACTTAAGGCCGCCGGGACCCGTAGCAAGCCTGACATACAACCTGTAAACCTGTGTAATCCCATACATGATCATACATATACATAAACATGCAAACTTTTTCTTTCATAAATCAAGCTTAACCTGTGCATGCATATTAACAAAACCATAAACCCCACACTAGAGCCCTCATCAAATGCTCCAATGGGGTATCAATAACATACATTAAGCTTGATTACTCATCTCATCAAAATAATAACAATGATCATGCATTAAAAGGGATATCATACACATAGGGTCAAGCACAATCTCTAATCCTCAGTATCATTATTACATACATGACTTTACAATTCTTTTACATCATAATCTTTATCATGTCCACACTTCTAACTATTACATAAGCATGACTTTACTCTTCTTGACTTCTCTGCCTAGCCCGTACCTGCAAACCTGGGGGATTAGGGAGAGGGGTGAGCTACTAGAGCCCAGTGAGCAGAATAATAAAACATTTAGGTCATATGCCATAATGGAATGCAACACATCACAGCCAAATCACATCACGGATGGTATTGTCACCAGTAGTCCTCTACATTCCAAAGTGTCGGGACGTAGAATGGGTCAACCGGTCTTTCTCTTAAACATAACATACATAACATTCCAAGATGCCGGGACGTCGAATGGGTCAACCGGTCTTTCTCTTACATAGTGCCGGGACGTAGAATGGGTCAACCGGACTTCCATACCATATCATGCCGTATCATCATCATATGAGGACTAAAGGATCATCCAATAACCAATCCACATCCATCATAGAATTATGCAATGCAGCATATTCGTGAATTCTAATGCAAACAACCTAGGATATCACATGGCATTCATGATGCATGAACATGCTCAAACTTAATAATTTATTTGCTTTAAAACATAAAGGTTTATTCTACTCACCTCAGCTAGCTCTGACAAAGACTGAAGCAGCTGACTCACTGCTGGGGTCCTCGGTTCCTCGGGTTCGAACCTACACAGATGGACTCAAATGAGGGACCAAACAACTAGAACATGACTCTAAAAACATCCCCCAAAAACCCCCTAAAACACCTCAAAACAATCATGCAAAACATGCAAAGGAAGGTTGAACAGGGCACTTTCGGCGGCAGGTTCGGCGGCCGAAAGTCCCTCCAGAGCCGAAAGTCAGGCAGGTTCGGCGGCACCTTCGGCGGCCGAAAGTCCCAGACAGAGACGAAACTCATGCATGTTCGACGGCACTTTCGGCGGCGGAAACTGCCCTCCATAGACGAAAGTCCTCTTTCGGGGGCAGGCTTCGGCAGCCGAAGGCTGCCTCCACAAGCGGTTTCGGCGGCCGAACCTGAGTTTCTCCAAAGTGGCAGAAACTCAGCTCCAACATGCACAAACGCCTTCCAAACCTCTCAAACATGCATAAACCTATTCTACAACACTCCCAATCATACACAAACAAGCATACAAGTTCATAGGGGTCTCAAACTAGCCTAAACCCCAACTACAACACATCAAACATACCCACATTGCTCATAAACACACATTAAACCCATAAACTCAAAACAACCTAAACATGCATTTCTACTCCAAAAACTTGCATAAAACTTGTTTAAAACATATAGCGAGCTCAAGATCGGCCCTTACCTCTTGAAGATCGAGAGGAAAACGACCCTAGCTCGGAGATGGGAGAGATTGAGTTTCTTGAACCTCAAAGCTCCAAAACTTGCTTTATACTTGAAAATCTTCAAAACAAAGTGAAAACTAGTGAAAATCGTGAAAGATTTGAAGGAAGAAACTCAAGATCGGTGAGGGACGGCAAAGAGCTCACCTTGGCTGAAAATAGGGAGAAAAGCTCGCCCGTTTTCGGCTAAGGGACCCCTTTATAGGTGGCTGGCCAGGCCACATTCGGGAGCCGAACGTGCCTCCGCATGCATGCCATGTTCGGCGGCCGAACATAAGGTTCGGCGGCCGAACCTGAACTTCCCTCACTTATGCTTTCGGGGGCCAAAGCATTCCCGAAGTCCTGCAACTGCTCTTTTAACTCTTTTAACTCTGCTGGCGCCATCCTGTAGGGAGGAATAGAGATAGGTCTGGTATCTGGCAGCAATTCTATTTCAAACTCTATCTCCCTACCAGGTGGTAGTCCTGGAAGTTCGTCTGGGAAAACATCGAGAAACTCTCGGACTACTGGTACTGTGGCTGGTTCCCTAACCTAACTATCTAGCTCTCTCACATGAGCTAGAAACCCCTGACAACCTCTCCTAAGCAAACGACGAGTCTGAAGGGCTAAAATCATACCTCTGGGTGTACCTCTCCTGTCTCCTCTGAAGACACACTCTGACCCATCCTGGTCTCTGAGACTAACTATCTTCTCTCTACAGTCCAAGGTCGCACTTTATGCAGATAGCCAATCCATCCCTAGAATGACATCAAAATCTGTCAAGTCTAGAACCACATGGTCAGCTGGAAGGCATCTACCCTCTATGAATACTGGACTAAAACGACAGACTGACACTGCCACTGATGGGTCACACTTAGGTCCACTGACCCAGAGAGGATACTCTAACGCAGAACTGATCAAACCCAACCTCTCTATGGCTCTCGAAGCAATAAAGGAATGAGAAGCACCGGGGTCCATCAAAGCATACACATCTGAACACCCAATGATGAGATTACCTGACACCACTGTGTTCGACGTGTTAGCCTCCTCCTGTGTCACAGTGAAAATCCGTGCTGGGGCTACCGGATTTCCACCTCGGGAACCTGCTGCTGAAGTAGAGGCTGCCCCTCTCCCTCTACCTCTGCCACTACTCTGAGGCATGACTGGAGCTGCTAGCTGTACCACACTGCCTGAACTCATCTGCTGGGATGGTGCAAAAGTCACCTGAGGACAATCCCGAGCAATATGCCCTTCCTGTCCACATCTAAAACAAGCTGTAGATCCCAACCGACAAGCTCCTCCATGTGGTCTTCCACATCTTCGGCATACTGGAACTGTGCCAGAGCTTAAGCCACTACCTATTCCCAGACCTGACTTGACTTTATTCCAGAACTTACTCTTTGTTCCTTTTGCTCTATCCCATCTCTTGCTGCCTGAAGTGCCTGAACTGGGGGCCTTAGAACCCGAAGCCTGTGCCTTTGACTGTTTCTGAATATTGGCACTAGCTTCCATTTTCCTGGCTGCGTCCACTATAGTGTGGAAACTCTCCTTTTCTGCTGGAAGAATCAAGGAAGAATACCTGGGATGCAGTCTCATAGTATATCTCCTTGCCTTCTTCTGGTCAGTATCATAGGATTGACCAACATACTGAAGCAAATCTAGGAACTTATCTGTGAATTCATCAACACTCATCTCATCTGTCTGTCTCAACTGTTCGAACTCTATTACTTTCATCTCCCTGGAGCTCTTAGGAAAAGCCCACCCTGCAAACTCATTAGCGAACTCTCCCCATGACATGCTGTTCATCCTGGGTTCCACATAATTCTTGAACCATTCTCTGGCTTTCTTGCATTTCAATGTGAAACCCGCCATTTCAATGGCCCTACTGTCATCCGCTCCCAACTCACTGGTTATCATCCTAACTGATCTGAGGTATTCAAATGGATCATCTCCCATGTTGTATTTCGGAGCATCCAATTTCAAGTACTCCGTCATTTGTACCTTACCTCCAGATGAGCTAGGTTGATGTCTGTCAACAACAGGGGCTACTGGTTCTGGTGGTGGTACTGGGTCATTTGGCTCTGGGTGTGCTGCACTTGACTGAGTAGGGGAAGGTGGATACATAGGATATGGTGGATAATAAGGATAAGGCATATATGGCATGTAAGGAGGATATGGGACAAAACTAGAGTACTCCGACATACCTCCCATCGGATACTCTGGGTCCTGCGGAAAGGCTGGATAGCCAAAATCTGAGGCCTGGGCGCCTCCCTGCTACTCTCCCATACCTTCCTCAAATCTGCCCATACCCATGTTATCATCTCTAGACTGGTCACTCTCCATAGCCTCCCTCCTTTCCTCTGATCTTTCTCCTCTCGCTGTACCTCTTCTACTCTCGTCTACAGACCTTCTAGGGTCTATTGACGTACCTTCCCTGCTAGATCTCTGAGACCTTGCCCTCGGCAATGCAGGAGGACGAGCAACTGGTCTCTCACTCTCTGGTGGGACTCCAGTCAATCGAGCTGATCGACGAGTTCCTCTCATCTTTACTCTGGAAAACAAAGCATAGCACTTTAGCATATAAACATCAAGAAGGCACATGCATAACTCGTGGCATTAAACAGATAGGACTCAATACCCTATCCTAGTGGACATGATTTCCTATTGTGCTTGACCACTTCTAACCTCTATGAGCCTGACACTGTCTCTATCGGTCCGATCATGTGAACCTAGGGCTCTGATACCAATCTGTAACGACCCCAAAATGGAACGTCACCGGCGCTAGGATTCAGGTCGGCTTAAGGCCGCCAGAACCCGTAGCAAGCCTGCTATACTCTCTGTATTCCTGCAACACTCATACATGATCATACATTTTCTGTGAAAATAAAAACTCTTTTCTGAACCAAGGCTTAACCTGTGCATGCACTATCTCTGTACTCTATACTCTGTACTCTGAATCCCTGACTAGAGCTTGCTCTAGATGGGTAACTCATACCTGTTAAGCCTGGTTTTTCACATACAGTACAACATATACAGATCATGTACAAAACATACATCACTATGTCAAGCACATTTCTAACTTTTATACACAACTATTACATCTCTTTACTATTACATGTCCACTCTAAGCTATTACACGTCTCGTTACTCTTCCTGTACTCTGTGGATCTCCTCTGTATACTGTACACTGAACCTGCAAAACTGGGGTTAAGGGAGTGGGATGAGCTCTATAGCCCAGTGAGTAGAACAGTAAAATAGTCATTAACACATGTTCTTATGGAATGCATCATATCATAGACAATCCACATCAAAGGTAAACCTGTCACCACATAGTCCCGACAACTCTGTGCCAGGGCGTAGAATCGAGCACCTGGTCTTCCTGTCATATAGATATATGTGTATATAACACCTCTGTACTTACCATTGCCAGGGCGTAATCAAAGGCTCCTGGACTTTGCTATACCTGCCAGGGCGTAGTCAAAGGCTCCTGTACTTCTCTATACCTTCCAGGGCGTAGTCAAAGGCTCCTGGACTTCTCTCAGAGACTATTGGATCATTCAGCATTCACCCACATTAACAAATAACTATGCAATGCAACATATTCGTGAATGCTAATGCAAACAACCTACTGTATACTCATGATGCATGAATGATGCTAAAGCAGTTTATTTCTCAATTAAAAACATTAAGGTTAATTTAGTTCCACTCACCTCTGGCTAACTGGACTGACTCTGCAGGCTCTGAACACTCTGGAGCAGCACTCACTACTACGCTCTCTGATTCCTCTGGTCTGTACCTATACAGATAGACTCAAATGAGGGACCAAACTAGCTTATGAACAACTCTATTAAACTCCCCAAGAATCCCCTTAAACTCACTCTAACATCCATGCAAAGCATGCAAAGGAAAGCTGGACATGACACTTTCGGCGGCAGGTTCGGCGGTCGAAAGTCCTCTCCAGAGACGAAACTCAAGCACCTTCGGCGGCCGAACTTCCACTTTCGGCTGCCGAACCCTTTCGGGGGCAAGTTTCGGAGGCTGAAAGGCACTCCAGAGACGAAAGTCTCTAACCTTCGGCGGCACCTTCGGCGGCTGAACTCCCCTCCAGAGCCGAAAGTCCAAAAGCTCGGGGGCAAGCTTGGGCAGCCGAAGCCACCTCCTTATGGGTTCGGCGGCCGAATGTACCTTCGGCGGCCGAACCTGAGTTCATCCGCAAGGCAGAAACTTGCTCTGCCTCTCGCCAAAAGCACCAAAACCCTCTCACACACAAACACCTCAACTCCTCAACTTGCATACACTCATGTATATGCTCAAAGGGGTCAACAACTACCTAAAAACCCCAACAACACAAAACATGTAACACTCAACATGCTTTTCTCACAAAATCATCAAAAACTCTCTTTTTAACCTATTCATGCAACTCTCTCCATAAACCCCATAAAACCATCAAAAATCATAAAAACAAGTTCAGGATCTTCACTTACCTTTTGAAAACAAGTAGATGAATGATCCTAACGTGGAGTTTTGGAGCAACTCTCCTTCAAACTCTCCAAACTTCACAACTTTGAGTTTTTAGCTTAAAACCTTCAAAAGATCATCAAAACTAATCAAATCTGTTCATGATTTAAGGAAAACATGAAGAAAACGCTACTAAGGACTGGGTCTCACCTCAGAAGACAAAAGAAACGGTGCTCTTACCGCTTCAACCGACTGAGGGCCATTTATAACTGGCTGGCCAGACCACCTTCGGCGGCCACACGTGAAACCGAAAGCCATGCATGTTCGGCGGCCGAACCTGGCTTTTCTGCCTTGGTTCATTTCAATCAAAAACTCATTTCCTTATGCTTTAAAGCTATGAAACATACCAAAACATGTTAGAAAAACATCACTCTAACCCTTCTAGAGACGTCCGACATCCGAAACTCCATCGGAAAGTAGAATTCCGATGCCGGACTCTAGCCGGGTATTACATTAAGGGGAGGAGAATGTAATACCCGGCTAGACTCCGATATCGGAATTCCTACCGTCTGGTGGAATCTCGGATGTCGGAAACCTCTAGAAGGGTAAAATCATGTTTTTATAAAATGTTTTCATATATTTTATGGTTTTTATGAAGAAAGAAATTGAGTAAAAGTTTTATAGAAAAGAAAGAAAGAGAATGAAGGAAGAGCCCAGGTTCGGCCGCTGAACCTCATGTTCAGCCGCCGAACATAGGATGCATGCGGAGGCACATTAGGCCCCCGAAAGTGACCTGGCCAGCCACCTATAAAGGGGTCCTCTGTCCGAAATGGGCGAGTTTTCTCTCCCCATTTCCGGCCAAGGTGAGTCTCTGACCTCCCTTGTCGATCTTGTGTTCTTCCTTCAAGTCTCTCATGTTTTTATGAGTTATTTAACTTGGTTTTGAAGATTTTTGGAGCTAAGATCAAGATTTGAAGCTTGGAGACCCCGGAGCTCTCTTCCTCCATTTCTCTAAGTTTAGGTCGCCTCCCCTCTCGATCTTCAAGAGGTAAGGGTAGATCTTTAGCTTATCCCATGTTTTAAAGAAGTTTTATGAGGGGTTATGGGGTAGAAATGCATGTTTAGGTTAGTTGATTGTTGTTAGGGTTAATGTTGAGTTTATGGATAATATATGTTGAATGTGTATATGCTTTGTGTTGTTGTTGGGGTTTAGGATAGTTTGAGAACCCTAAATGCTTATGTATGTATGTATGCATGTTTTGGAAGTGTTGGATGTGAGTTTGGGAAGTTGGGAGGCATTTGTGCATGAGGAGACTGAGTTCTGCCACTTTGGAAGAATTCAGGTTCGGCAGCCGAAGGCACTTTCGACCGCCGAACCTGCCTGTGGAGGCAAGCTTTTGGCTGCCGAACCCTGCCCCCGAAAGTTGGACTTTCGGCTCTAGAGGGGAGCTTCGGCCGCCGAAGGTACCGCCGAAAGTGACTGAGTTTCGGCTCTGGAGGGACTTTCGGCCGCCGAACCTGCCGCCGAAAGTGCCATGTTCAGCCTTCCTTTGCATGCTTTCTATGATTGTTTTATGATGTTTTAGAGGGTTTTTGGGGAGTATTTTAGAGTTATGTTAGCGTATGTTTGGTCCCTCATTTTGAGTCCACCTGTGTAGGTTCGGACTCGAGGAACCGAGGACCCCAGCAGTGATCTAGCTGCTTCAGAGTCAGCCTGAGGTGAGTAGAATGAATCTTTATGTACCAAATTAAACCAGTTTTGAGCATATTCATGCATCATGACTACCATGTTATTTACTAGGTTGTTTGTATTAGAATACACGAATATGTTGCATTGCATATTTTGATGTTGATGTGGATGGATGTTGGATGACCCATTAGTCCTCAATATGATGAGATATGATATGATATGATATGGAAGTCCAGGTGTGGCCTGCACTACGCCCCTGGCACAATGTAAGAGAAAGTCTGGGTGTGGCCTGCACTACGCCCCCGGCACGATTGGATATGTATGATATGTTATGTGTAAGAGAAAGACCAGGTGTGGCCTGCACTACGCCCCTGGCATGATTGGATTATGTAGAGGGCTATTGGTGACAAGTCCATCCTTGATGTGATTTGTTTGTGATGTGATGCATTCCATAAAAGCATATGTTTTAAATTTAATATTATTCTATTCTGCTCATTGGGCTCTAGTAGCTCACCCCTTTCCCTTAATCCTCAGGTTTGCAGGTTCGGGATAGACCAGGGAGTCTTTCAGGTTGAAGTTATGTCTATGTAATAGTTAGAGTGGACATGTATTGTAAAATGATTTTATGTAATGTAATGTAAGGAATGCTTTAAGGTTTAGTATTGTGCTTGGCCCGAATAGTAATGTTATTTCCCTTGTACATGATCTTTTAATGAAATGCTTTTATGATGAGAAATGATAGTCCAAGCTTGATGTATGTTATGATAACCCACTAGAGCATTTGATGAGGGCTCTAGTCTGGGGTTTTATGTTTATGATGTTAGTGAATGCACAGGTCAGGCTTGGAATATTGAAGTTTTTTTTAAATTTTTATGAAAATGTATGATCATGTATGGGATGTTATCAGGTATATGACAGGTATAGGAGGCTTGCTACGGGTCCTGGCGGCCTTAAGCCGATCTGGATCCTAGCGCCGGTAGCGATCCGAATTTCGGGTCGTTACAAGATTCCTATTACATGTAAATGTATTCATATCTAAATTATCCTTAGCCATAGTATTAATAAAATGGTACATCATTAATACTGATAGACTAGCCTATGTTATATGTTATATTTTTTGAGTTGATCAAGCAGTTAGTCTCAATTCTTCCAATCTGAAGATAAATTTAATATGATTCAGAACTTAAAACTTTTAGGTCTGTTTGAAAACACTACCTATTTTTAGTTTTTTAAGAACTAAAAACTGTTGAGAGATTTTTACTATTTTTTTTATAAATTGTTTTTTTAATAAAATGACCATGAAAGCAATAACATTGTATAATTTTACAATCTTTACCATAACAGTAGTTTTATTTAAGATATTTTATCAAATAATTTGATAAGATAAAGTATAATAGTAAATTATAATCTCTCTCTTTAAAATAAGTCTACGTAATCAAAAATAGAATTCTAACCACTTGATTTTAAATCTATCAATTAGACACTTACGTGAAATTGAAAAAAAAAATTATTAGAGATATTTTGATTTAATTTCTGATAAATAAGTGTTTTTTATACAAATATTTGAATTAAATCAAGTTGAACAAATAATAAATAAGAGAGATAATAAAAAATATTACAGAATTTTCCTAAAAACATTATAGAGTTGGCAATAAATAAAAAGAAAAATAAAGATAGTGATGCTACATAATACTCGCCTAAAGTAGGTAATGAACTGTCATTATAAGATAGAGCCACACGACCAGAATCTAATAAGTGGGTAATGCGGTCTCACCCAAGAAAAGGAAGACCCAGGCAACTTGACACCCGATCTATTATCGAGGCTTGCCCTCCCTTGGATAGGATGAGTCTCAGCCTAAAATTACTGTTAGCAAGCATCATACAGCATATCCCCGTTACGCTTGTAATCACGGGATTCCCGACCAATTAATCCGTAGGATCCCTTATCAGTTTAACCAACCACATCATCATCAAATTAGTAGAAAATATTATTTTTATCCCCATTTTCTTACAGTATAAATGGAAAACGACTGCAGAGGCAAAGGTACGTTCTCTTACATAACTACTCTCAAGTTCTAAACATTATACTCGTCTTTCTTCACCTTACTGACTTGAGCATTAGAGTGGCTACCGTAGCCGCCAATCACCTCACATTCTCTATTTTACAGGTAGACTAATCACAGCACAGCTTCGCTGGACCAATCACAACACAACTCCATTTCGGCCATGCCATCAATTTGGTTTTAGCAACATCATTTGGTTCCATTGCTGAGAAGATCTATTGAATCCTTTATGTTCATTTGGATTAAATCCTACATCTTATTCCTTTTCTCCTAGAAAGAAATATCTCTCTGCTCTTTCTCAGAATGGCTAAAAGTTTACGAGCTGCTGCTAATGCTGCTACTAATGAGGGCGCTATAGTTTCTTTCATCCCTGACAGTGGACAAAACACACCCCCAGTAGTCAATGAAGTAGATCTTAGTAATCTAAACAATGAGCAAATATCTAATATATCCAAAAGTTGCAGGCTACTTTCGAGCAATGCAAAGCTCATGGAAGGCGTCAGTCACGATTCCTAGGGGAAGGGAAGAAGCCCCCATTAACACTCTGAAGACTCGGACAGAAGCGATCAAAAAATGATCCAAAGGGAAGACTAAATTAGAAGGATCAAACGATGCTCTGAAAGGTGTAGACTGAAAGCTAGTATAGACTATTCAAAGGTACCAGAAGGAGCAAGAGGACTTTGGCCTAGATGGTGCCTCGCCCCTTTTAGAAGAAATCTTAGTGGAAACATTCCCAATAATGTTCAAGCTGCCTAGCTTGGATAAATATGATGGAATAGCAAATCCTAGAAGTCACTTGGCAATTTTTAGGATGACCATGCAGCTTCAGGATGTCAACGACTAGATATTGTGCCGAGTGTTTTCATCAACACTCACAGCTTTGGCTTAGAAATGGTACCAACATCTGAGTTTAGATTTAATTCAGAACTTTACGTAATTCGTTATAATATTTAAATCTAAGTTTAATACTTGTATACTTTCAAAAAAGCTCTCCTCTGATTTGCGGAAGATTTACCAAGGAGAGATCTCACGTTTCAATATAGAAGCAATACAGATGGAAGAATTAAATCATGAGATAGCATGTGAAGTATTAAAGAAAGGGACACACAACGTCAAGTTCATAGATTTTCTAATCAAGAATCCAATTACTACATACCAACAGCTAATAGACAAAGCCTAAAAATACATTAGGTTGGATGACAAACAACAAGTATTGAGAGAGGACAAAAGGACGAGTCAAAAGCAAAAAAAAAAAGTCAAAGTAGGTTCCTCTAGAAGATCAGGCGTTGGTCACACTAAACAATGCCATAAGGCCATCCAGGCATTGGTCCCGCATAACAAGGCATCTCATGCCAGGCCATCCAGACAGTTGCTAGGCCATAATTTGGGCATTGGACCATGGAAATAAATAAATTTATAATAGGCCACAAGGCCATCGGGCATGGGTTTCACATAACAAGGCATCTCATGCCGGGCCATAATCCTGGTGTTAGACCGTGGAAACACAAATTCATAATAGGTCTCAAGGTCATCTGGATATGTGTTCCGAATAACAAGGCAGCTCATGCTAGGCAATAAGGCAGTCTCCAAGCCATAATCCATGCATTGGACCGTAGAAACAAACAAATCCATAATAGGCCACAAGGCCATCCGGGCATGGGTTCTGCATAACAAGACATCTCATGTCAGGCCATAAGGCAGTCGCCAGCCCATAATCCAGGCATTGGACTATGAAAACAAACAAATTTATAAAAGGCCACAAGGTCATCCAGGCATGGGTCTCGCATAACAAGGCATCTCATACCAGGCCATAATTTGGGCGTTGGACCGTGGAAATAAATAAATTTATAAAAGGCCATAAGTTGGAAATCTGTCAGGCCAGAAAGGCAGGTGTTAGTACCACTAAACAAAACCATAGGTTGAGAATCCATCAGGCCAAAAATCGAGTGTTAGTCCCACTAAAATAAAGCCATAAGCCAGGAATCTGTCAGGCTAAAAAATTGGGTGTTAGCCCCGCTTCACAAGGTGTTCTAAAGCATCTCATGATAAGTCTCAATGCAGGAATAGGCCAGGCCAACCAATCGAGTATTATCTCGCTCCATAAGAAGTTTCTAAGGCATTTGATATCAGGCCGCAAGGCAGGTATATGTCAGACTGACCAACCGGGTGTTAGTCCCATTTCACGAGAAGTTTCTAACGCATTTAATGCTAGGTTGCAAGGTGGGTATACACTAGGCAGGTATACGCCAGGCTGACCAACAAGGTGGCATTTGATGTCCAAGACATAAGGTGTAACGACCCGGAAATCCGGACCGCTACCGGCGCTAGGATCCAGATCGGCATAAGGCCGCCGGGACCCGTAGCAAGCCTACTATGCATCCTGTACAGTCAGTATAATCCCAAACATGATTCAACATTTTCATAAAACATTTAAAACTTTACCTTTAACCAGTTTGACCTGTGTATGCACTATGACTGAGCTCATAGAACCCTTAGGGTCAGCATACCCTACGTCAAACTCGGTCCATCACATGAACAACGTAAAATAAAACTCATGTACAAAGGGATTATCCAACTCGGGCCAAGCACAAAACTATAACTCTGAACATATAGCATAAAGTCATATTACAATATAACTCGTTTACATTCTTACATAACTTTACATTACATCATGTCCACTACTATTCTATTA
The DNA here is from genome assembly GCF_001659605.2 of Manihot esculenta. NCBI lineage: Eukaryota > Viridiplantae > Streptophyta > Magnoliopsida > Malpighiales > Euphorbiaceae > Manihot > Manihot esculenta. Next base: position 29,408,197 of record NC_035162.2, read on the forward strand.
CATAAACATGACCATGGACGTAACCTGCTGATCTCCTGACTATCTCGGACCCTGCAAACCTGGGGTTAGGGGAGAGGGGTGAGCTAGAAAGCCCAGTGAGCAGAAACCATAAAAGAAAACAGTTTATTATATCATATGCTTTCATGACATGCATCACATCACAAACAATACACCTCAAGGATGAATTCGTCACCATTAGCCCTTTTCACATAAGTCTCATCGCAGATCAAGTCAATAATGCTCTATGCCAGGGGCGATACGGCCACACCTGGTCTTTTATGCTCTATGCTAGGGGCGATACGGCCACGCCTGGTCTTTCATGCTCTATGCCAGGGGCGATACGGCCACGCCTGGTCTTTCATCTCATATCATGCCATACATGTCATATCATGTCATATTATGTCATAACACATCATACTGAGGGCTAATGGATCATCCAATATTCATCCACATCAACAACATATTATGCAATGCATCATATTCGTGAATACTAATGCAATACAACCTTCTACATAACATGGTAATCATGATGCATGAACATGCTTGAACATGCTGAAAACATTTGATTTAAAACATAAGGGTTGGTTCCACTCACCTCTGGCTAGCTCTGGACTAACTCTGAAGCAGCTAACACTGCTGAACACCTCGGTTCCTCGGGTCCGATCCTACACAGGTGGACTCCAGTAAGGTACCAGACATACTCTAAACAACTCATAAACAACTCCCCAGAAACCCCCTAAAACATCATGAAAATAATCATAGAAGAACATGCATGAAATGGCTGAACAGGGCACTTTCGGCGGCCGAAAGTCCCTCCAGAGCCGAAAGTCAGGCACTTTCGGCGGCACCTTCGGCGGCCGAAAGTCCCAGACAGATCCGAAAGTCTTCTTTTGGGGGCAAGCTTCGGCAGCCGAATGCTGCCTCCACAAGGGGGTTCGGCGGCCGAAAGTCCCTTCGGCGGCCGAACCTGAGCTTCTCCCGAATGGCAGAAACTCAGCTCTCCTATGCACAAATAGCCTCCCAAGCTCAAATCATGCATACCACTCAACCAAAACATGCATACAAGCTCCTAGGGGCCTCAAACAAACATATGCCCCAACTACAACACTTCAAACATACTCAAACAAGCCACATTGTTCAAAACATCAATATTAACCCATAACTCAACATATAACCTAACATGCATTCCTACCCATAGATCTTGCATAAAACTTATTTAAAACACATAAGGAGCTTAAGATCGGCTCTTACCTCTTGAAGATCGAGAGAGAGACGACCTAAACTTGGAGATCCACGAAAATGAGCTCCTGAGTTCCCGAAGCTCCAAAACTTGTTTTAAATGTTCAAAACCTTCAATGCAAGCTTAAAACTCAAGAAAAATGGTGGGGATTTGAAGGAAGAACACTAGATTTGGAAGAGGGAGGTCGGAAGCTAGCTATGGCCGAAAATGGGAGAAAGCTCGCCCCTTTCGGCTAAGTGCCCCATTTATAGGTGGCTGGCCAAGCCACGTTCGGGGGCCGAAAGTGCTTCCGCATGCATGCCATGTTCGGCGGCCGAACTTGACTTTCGGCGGCCGAACCTGGACTTCCCTCGCTCATGCTTTCGGGGGCCTAACGTGCCTCCAAAACGCATGCATGTTCGGCGGCCGAACTTGACTTTCGGCGGCCGAACCTGGGTTTTCCTCCAAAGACTTTTCATGTAAAAACTCATTAAATTTCATGCTTAAAACATTAAAAATACATGAAAACATTCTATAAAAACATGGTGTTACCCTTCTAGAGGTTTCCGACATCCAAATCCCACCGGACGGTAGGAATTCCGATGTCGGAGTCTAGCCGGGTATTACATTCTCCCCCCCTTAAGAACATTCGTCCCTGAATGTTCCTCAACTAGGACATGCATAACATAAAACATAACATACAATCATAACAACACATAAGCTCTAGTCTAAAAAGAAACACGGTGTCACTGGAGTATGAACTCTCGGTCTCCCTGGTGTACTTATCATCTAAGGTGATTCTAAGGGACTTCCACCATCGGAATTTCCTTGTCCCCACACTTTCTAACTTGCGTGTCTGCGGTCTGTAGTAGCTGCTCAACATAGGTGAGATCCTCTACGATCTCCACTTCTGGTTCCTTCAAGAACCTCACTCGGACCCGACACAAACTCATATGCCGTGGAAACATGGAAAAACAGATGGATCTCTTCCACTGAAATAGGTAAATCTAACTCGTGGGATACATTCCCAATCCTCTGTAGGATTTCAAAGGTCCAATGTATTTGAGAGTTTAATTTACCTTTTGCCCGTAATGAATCACCCTCTCTTTAGGAGACACCTCCAGCAACCTCAACTTCCTCGAGAACCTAAACACGCTTCCGCTGCGCACTCTGATAAAACCCTTCTTCTCTTCTGAAACTCTATATGCCTCTTGCGGACGACTTCATACTCTCCTGCTGACTCACAGCAGTCCTGATTCTTCTCATCTTCTGACTATTGGCTTCCTTCTTACCATATTAAGGGATGGGGTAAGCTACCAAGCAGTTTCCGATTGAGGGCATCTATCGAAATATCTGCCTCAGTCGAAAATACTGAACCTTGTAGTCAGAAACACCACGCACTTTCTACCCATCACCTCTGCCTTCGGTTTTTCCTCCCTTGACTCAAGATGTATTGTAAGCTTTTCCGATCTGTAAGGATCCGTCCTCGTACCTTATACAGGTACCGCCTCCACATCTTGAGTGCCAGGGTTACCATTTCCATCTCTAGATCATGTGTAGGATGACTCAACTCATGCTTCTTCAGCTACTTAGAAGCATAAGCAATCATCCTGCCATTTTCTCCATTAACATACAATCTAGTTCCACCCGGGACGCGTCACAAGACACTGTGACATCTTCATTATTGACGGACAGAGCCACCACTGATGCTGACATCAACATTTCCTTTGGCTTTTCAAAGCCCTCTTCAAACTGAGTAGACCACATAACCCTCTGGTTCTTCTTGATCCATCTGGCCATAGGAGCAGCAACTCTAGAGAGGTTCTAGATGAACCTCCATTAGGTAACCTGCCCAACCCAAAAAAGCTCTTGATCTTAGTCATTACCATGGGCCTGGGCTAGTCGGCTACAACTTTAACTTTCTTAGGTCTACTTCACTTTCTTTTCTCCGACACGCATGACCCAAGAAGGATATGCTCCTCGACCAGAACTCACATTGGAGAACTAGGCATCCAAGCCATGTTCTCTCAGGATTTGCAATCCTGATTTCAGATGATGGGCATACTCTTCTGCGTTTCTGGAACTCGCCGAGATACCGTCAATGAAGACAATAACGGAGTGATCCAGAAACCGGCTAAAACTCTGCTTATGAGGTCCATGAATGATGTAAGGGCGTTCATTAACCCGAACGACATTCCTAGGAACTCATAGTGCCCATATCTGGTTCTAAACACTGTTCTCTGTACAACTTCTTCCTTGATCTTAACTGATGGTACCTAGACTTCAAATCTATCTTGGAAAGGCAACCAGCTCCTGCTAGCTGGCTTAAAATAGATCATCGATCCAAGGTAACAAATACTTGTTCTGGTAGTGACTTTGGTCAACGACTTGTAGTCGAGACAAAGTCCTAGGGATCCATCCTTCATCCTCATAACAACACTGGAACACCCCAAGGCGAAGTGCTTAGTCAGATGGGAACCCTTAACTACCAACTTATACCATTGCTCTTACAACTGATCCTTATAACTCTTATAACTCTGTTGATACCATCCTGTGGGGAGGAATAGAGATTGGTCCAATCCCATGCATTACTTCTATTTTGAACTCTATCTCCCTGACAGGTGGTAGTCCTGGGAACTCATCTGGGGAAACATCTAAAACTTTCTAACAATGGGCACTGAGGCGGGCTCCCTGACCTGACTGCTATACTCTTTCAGAAGAGCTCGAACCCCTGACAACTTTCCCTGAACAACCTACGAGCCTATAGGGTTGATACCGAACCTCTAGGTATCCCTATTCTGTCCCCTCTAAGAACTACCTCTGATCCATCCTGATCTCTGAACCTGACTACCTTGTCTCTGCAGACTAGGTAGTACCACTGGTAGAAGAACCAATCCAACCCTAGAATGACGTCAAACAGTCAAATCTAGAACCGCTAGGTCAGCTGGAAGGCATCTACTCACAACACATATTCTAACTATACCGGCAGACTGACTCTGCCACAGATGGATCACACTTGGGTGCACTGACCCCAAGGGGATACTCTAACCCATAAGCTATCAACCCAACCTCACAAGGCTCACAAGCAAACAAAGAAAAAAGAAACATCAGGGTTCATAAAAGCATACACATCAAACATAAAAGCATACACATCAAACATAAAAGAGTGAGATTACCTGTCACCATCATGTCCGATGTGTTAGCTTCTTGCTGCATCATGGAGAAGATCCGAGCTGGAACTGATGGACCTTCACCACGGGAACCTGCTGAAGAAGGGGCTGTCCCCCTGTCTCCGCCTCTACCACTGCCCTGAAACAAGACTGGAGCTGATGGCTGTACCATACTGCCTGGAGTTGTCTGATGGGACGGTGCCATAAAAGCTGCCTTAGGACACTCCCGAGCTATGTGTCCCTCCTGGCCGCATCTGAAACATGTTGTAGTCCCAAACCGACAGACTCCCTTGTGCAGCCTATCGCACCTCGTACATTCTGCAACCTCTGTGTCTGAGCTCGAGCCACCTCCTAATCCCATACCAGACTTTATCCGATTCCAGAACTTGTTCTTCTTTGATCTTCTGAGACCTCTGTCTTCCTTCTTACTCTTTGTGACAGCCTCGCTGAGAGGGGAGAGATTAACCTCACTGGTCCCCGGGACTTGGAGACCCGAAGACTGTGCCACAGACTGCTTAACTGTCCCTTGGATAATGGCACTAGCCTCCATTCTCCGTGCCATATCCACTATAGCATGGAAGCTCTCCCTTTCTGCTGATTGAACCAACGAGGAATACCTGGATTGAAGCTTCATAACATATCTCCTAGCCTTCTTCTGGTCTGTGTCAAGACCTTGTCCTGCAAACGGCAACAGCTCCAGGAACCTGTCTGTAAACTCCTCTATGCTCATGTCTTCCGCCTGCCTTAGCCGCTCAAACTCAATCATCTTCAGTTCTCTGGAACTATCTGGAAAAGCCCATCCTGCAAACTCATTGGCAAACTACTCCCAGGATAAGCTCTCCAACCTTGGGTCCACATAGTTTTTGAACCATTCCCTTGCCTTCTTACATTTCATTGTGAACCCTGCCATCTGAATGGCTCTACTGTCACTTGCTCCTAGCTCATCTGTTATCATCTTTACCGTTCTGAGGTACTCAAAAGGATCATCGCCTGCTTCGAACTTGGGGGCATCCAACTTGAGGTAATCTGTCATCTTTACTTTACCCCCAACTGATGAACCAGGTTTGGGTATCTGGACATCAGGGACTATTGGTTCTGCTGGTGGTGGAGAAGGTGCAGCATTCCCTGGGTTAGGGTTTGCTGGACCTGGGAAAAAAGGTGAGGATGGAAACATGGGGTACTGTGTGTACGGTGGGTAAAAGGGAGGATAGGGCATAAAGGTGGGATATGGGTTATGGCTAAAGAAATCCGATGTACCTCCCATCGGATACCCTGGCCCTTGCGGGTAGGGTGGATACTGTGGTGGAACAAAGCCCGAGGCCTGAGTGCCTCCTTGGGACTCCCCCATATCCTCTACTGACCTACTCATGCCCAAACTACTATCTCTTCTCTAATTATCCTCCTCTGTTTCCATCACATTCGCTGACATAACTTCATGAACTGATCTCCTCCGACCTGCATCAAAAGACCTTCTAGGGTCCCTTGATGTATTATCCCTGATCGTCCTACAAGATCTTGCCCTCTGCAGAGCAGGGGAATGGGCATCCATGCCCTCATTCTCTGGCGGAGCTCCAGTCAATCGAGCAGATCGACGAGTTCCTCTCATCTTGACTTCTGAAAGCATAACATAGCACATAAACATTAGCATCAAATGGTTCATGCGCAAACACATGAACCCGCATCACATACATAGCATATCATGAATGCACATGCATAGAATCATGGCATTTCACATCATCATACAAGATAGGACTCCATATCCTATCCTAGTGGACATGATCTTCCTATTGTGCTTGCCCTACTATAACCTCTATGAGCCCGACACACTATAGGTCCGACCATGTGAACCTAGGGCTCTGATACCATTCTGTAACGACCCGGAAATCCGGACCGCTACCGGCGCTAGGATCCAGATCGGCATAAGGCCGCCGGGACCCGTAGCAAGCCTACTATGCATCCTGTACAGTCAGTATAATCCCAAACATGATTCAACATTTTCATAAAACATTTAAAACTTTACCTTTAAGCAGTTTGACCTGTGTATGCACTATGACTGAGCTCATAGAACCCTTAGGGTCAGCATACCTGTAATACCCGGCTAACCCCGGCATCGGGATTCTTACCGTTCGGTGGGATTCAAGGATGTCAGAGGTTTCCTGAGGAGAGAGTGAAGGTTTCTCAAATGTTTTAAAGTATTTTAACGGTTTGATTAGGAACTAGCTGAGTTTTAGGGAGAAATGGCCAAAGGAGTTTCTGTCATGTTCGGCCCCCGAATGTGAAGTTCGGCCGCCGAAAGTGCCCAATGTTCGGCCCCCGAATGTTAAGTTCGGCCCCCGAAAGTTGCATGGTTTTGCCTGCGATTCGGCAGCCGAAGCTGAGTTGGCCAGCCAATGTGTGGGCACTCCTTAGTCATTGTTTTGGGACAGATGTTACCTCCTAAGCTTCCCAGAGGTTATGCCACGTCTCCCATGACTCATCTATAAGCTTTTAATCACTCATGCACAGGTTTGAGGGTGGTAAAGTGTTTAGAACGTTTTGAAACAAAAGAAGAGAGTTTTGGTGTTTTGGTGAAGGAAAAGAGGTGTTGGTGAATAGCTTGGTGTTCAGGTTGTCCAGCTTCTGATTTCAGGAGGTAAGGGAAGTCTTATACTTGTTTTAATGATTTCTAATAGCTTTTAAGAGGTTAAGGGTAGAGTTATGTTTATAGGTGTAGTTGTGATGTTTTAATGGTTTATGCATGATTATGTGTTATGTGTGTTGATTGTTGGGGTTGATAGGTAGTTTTGGACCCCTTGGAGCATATACTTGAGTATATGTAAGTTGAGGTTTGGAGTTATGCATGGTTAGAGAGGAGGAAAAGATGGAGGAGCTAGGTTGCGGAAGACGTTGAGTTCTTAAAGAACTCAGGTTCGGCAGCCGAAGAAGGATTCGGCCGCCGAACCCCTTGCATGGTGGCTTAGACTGCCACAGCTTGCCCCTGAGTACCTTGAGGTTCGGCTCTGTTTAGAGGTTTCGGCCTCCGAAAGTAGCCCCCGAAAGGGTTCGGCCGCCGAAAGAGAAGATTCGGCCGCCGAAGGTACTTGAGTTTCGGCTCTGTTCAGGACATTCGGCCGCCGAACCTGCCGCCGAATGTGTTCTGTCCAGCCTTCTTTTGCATGCCTTATGTGTTTGTTTTCAGAGGTTCAGAGGGGATTATAGGGGATTGTATAAGAGTATGTTTGACACCTCATTCGAGTCCATTTATGTAGGATTGGACCCGACAGGTCAGGGAGGTCGTCAGGATTAGCAGTTGCAGAGTCAGTACAGTTTCTGCCAGAGGAGCAGAGGTGAGTAGAACTAAACTTAATCTTTTATTTAAAGAAACAGAATGCTTTTCAGCATAGTTCATGCATCATGAATGCTATGATATCTCTTAGGGTGATTGCATTAGAATCACGAATATGGTGCATTGCATTTTCATTGTTTATGAGGATTGGACCAAGGCGACATCAATAGCCCGTCGAGGGAGTTTTGAGGTCATGTCTAATCCAAGATGTGGAATGTTTGAGTTGTGATGCATTTTCATATAAAATGCGTATGAATGAACTGTTTTCAGTGTTTCTACTCACTGGGCTTTTTAGCTCATCCCTTTCCCTTAATCCCAGTTTTTTGCAGGGTCAGAGTAGCTGGGAAGTGAGAAGCAACAGAGTTATGGCTTCAGTATGCTTGTGTATAGTTAGTGTGGACATGATGTAAAGTAAAGAGATATGTATTACAGATGTAATAAACAGTCAGATAGTGTGCTTGTGGTTTAGTATGTGCTTTGCCTATAGTATGTTTTATCCCTTGTCTATGCATGTATCCTGTTTTCAGTTTCATGATGAGAAATGAGTCAAACCAGGCTTAATAAATGTTGTGTTTCGAAAACCCAGTGAATTATAACTGTGAGGGAAGACAAGGATTACTTCCTTTGACCCAAGACCAGTGCGGAGGAAAGACCAGGTTTGATTCCTGTGATCCATAGAAAGGCCAATAGAGAAGACCAGATTTGATTCCTGTGACTCTATGGTAGCCAAGTTAACTTATGATATGCTGACCTTTACAGAACGGGTTCTGTGCTGCTGTGCGCACAGTGCATGGAGGTTACTTGGTAGAGCATCACTGGTTAGCCCCTGAGGGGTAGTTCAGACTAGTATATCTGAACATTGGTTCATATGATTGGACCTACAGAGTGTTTTAAAGGTTAAGTCTGGTAGTTTTGAAAGAAAAGTTTTACAGATGTCGGATCATGTATGGGATTTTAACAGGTACACAGAGTTCATAGCAGGCTTACTACGGGTCTAGGCGGCCTTAAGCCGATCTGGATCCTAGTGCCGGGCGGTTCGGGCCGTTACAAAGAGGGTACCGGTTTCCGGGCTGTTACAATACCCTACGTCAAACTCGGTCCATCACATGAACAACGTAAAATAAAACTCATGTACAAAGGGATTATCCAACTCGGGCCAAGCACAAAACTATAACTCTGAACATATAGCATAAAGTCATATTACAATATAACTCGTTTACATCCTTACATAACTTTACATTACATCATGTCCACTACTATTCTATTACATAAACATGACCATGGACATAACCTGCTGATCTCCTGACTATCTCGGACCCTGCAAACCTGGGGTTAGGGGAGAGGGGTGAGCTAGAAAGCCCAGTGAGCAGAAACCATAAAAGAAAACAGTTTATTATATCATATGCTTTCATGACATGCATCACATCACAAACAATACACCTCAAGGATGAATTCGTCACCATTAGCCCTTTTCACATAAGTCTCATCGCAGATCAAGTCAATAATGCTCTATGCCAGGGGCGATACGGCCACGCCTGGACTTCACATAACTCTATGCCAGGGGCGATACGGCCACACCTGGTCTTTTATGCTCTATGCCAGGGGCGATACGGCCACGCTGGTCTTTCATGCTCTATGCCAGGGGCGATACGGCCACGCCTGGTCTTTCATCTCATATCATGCCATACATGTCATATCATGTCATATTATGTCATAACACATCATACTGAGGGCTAATGGATCATCCAATATTCATCCACATCAACAACATATTATGCAATGCATCATATTCGTGAATACTAGTGCAATACAACCTTCTACATAACATGGTAATCATGATGCATGAACATGCTTGAACATGCTGAAAACATTTGATTTAAAACATAAGGGTTGGTTCCACTCACCTCTGGCTAGCTCTAGACTAACTCTGAAGCAGCTAACACTGCTGAACACCTCGGTTCCTCGGGTCCGATCCTACACAGGTGGACTCCAGTGAGGTACCAGACATACTCTAAACAACTCATAAACAACTCCCCAGAAACCCCCTAAAACATCATGAAAATAATCATGGAAGAACATGCATGAAATGGCTGAACAGGGCACTTTCGGCGGCAGGTTCGGCGGCCGAAAGTCCCTCCAGAGCCGAAAGTCAGGCACTTTCGGCGGCACCTTCGGCGGCCGAAAGTCCCAGACAGATCCGAAAGTCTTCTTTCGGGGGCAAGCTTCGGCAGCCGAATGCTGCCTCCACAAGGGGGTTCGGCGGCCGAAAGTCCCTTCGGCAGCCGAACCTGAGCTTCTCCCGAATGGCAGAAACTCAGCTCTCCTATGCACAAATAGCCTCCCAAGCTCAAATCATGCATACCACTCAACCAAAACATGCATACAAGCTCCTAGGGGCCTCAAACAAACATATGCCCCAACTACAACACTTCAAACATACTCAAACAAGCTACATTGTTCAAAACATCAATATTAACCCATAACTCAACATATAACCTAACATGCATTCCTACCCATAGATCTTGCATAAAACTTATTTAAAACACATAAGGAGCTTAAGATCGGCTCTTACCTCTTGAAGATCGAGAGAGAGACGACCTAAACTTGGAGATCCACGAAAATGAGCTCCTGAGTTCCCGAAGCTCCAAAACTTGTTTTAAATGTTCAAAACCTTCAATGCAAGCTTAAAACTCAAGAAAAATGGTGGGGATTTGAAGGAAGAACACTAGATTTGGAAGAGGGAGGTCGGAAGCTAGCTGTGGCCGAAAATGGGAGAAAGCTCGCCCCTTTCGGCTAAGTGCCCCATTTATAGGTGGCTGGCCAAGCCACGTTCGGGGGCCGAAAGTGCTTCCGCATGCATGCCATGTTCGGCGGCCGAACTTGACTTTCGGCGGCCGAACCTGGACTTCCCTCGCTCATGCTTTCGGGGGCCTAACGTGCCTCCAAAACGCATGCATGTTCGGCGGCCGAACTTGACTTTCGACGGCCGAACCTGGGTTTTCCTCCAAAGACTTTTCATGTAAAAACTCATTAAATTTCATGCTTAAAACATTAAAAATACATGAAAACATTCTATAAAAACATGGTGTTACCCTTCTAGAGGTTTCCGACATCCAAATCCCACCGGACGGTAGGAATTCCGATGTCGGAGTCTAGCCGGGTATTACATAAGGTGAGTATGAGCCAGGCCATGTGACCGAGAGCGTTGATTCCATCTCACAAAAAGAGAATCACAGGCGTATGTCTGTGCTCTTACAATCATTCTCGTTGCTCTTACAATCACTCCCAAAAATCTAAAATGTTTGCAAAGGAGGAAGGCCCATTGTAGGTGGGCGAGACTTTTTGACGATTGATGAAGGTAGGATGGGTTGCCAAGTGAGCAAATGAATTTTGCAAGAAGCTCAATAAGGCTAGAAAAAAATACCCGAAAGCCCAATAAGACTAGAAAATGCCTAGGAGCTCGCTAGGGTTAGAAAATGCCTGAAAGCTCATCAAGGCTGGAGAATACTCAAAAGCCCGTTAGGGCTGAAAATGCCTAGAAGCTCGGGTGAAGTCCACAAAGAGGAAAATGACCAAAAGCTCATAAGGGTTAATCAAGGCAAGAAAATGCTCAGAAGCTCGCCAAGGCTAGAAAAATGCATGAAAGCCCATTAGAGTTGGAAAAGGCAAAGGAGCTCGTAAGGGCTAAAGAACGCTCAGAAGCTCGCTAGGGCTAAAAAAATTCACGAAAGCCCATTAGGGCTGGAAAGGCCAAGGAGATCGCAGGAGCTACAAAATGATTGAAAGCTCGCCAGGTCTAGAAAAGGCTCGGAAGCTCGTTATGGCTACAAAGGACTAGAAGCTTATCAGGGCTGGTCAAGGTGAGAAAATGCTCGGAAGCTAATTAGGCCAAAAAAATGCTTAGAAGCTTGACAGGCAAGGAGAATGCTCGAAAGCTCAACAGGGCAAAGAAATGGTTAGAAGCTCGATAGGGATGGAAAATGCCCATAAGCTCATTAGAGCCAGAGAATTCCTAGAAGATCGATAGGCTGGAAAAATGCCCAGAACCACGAGTGAAGTCTGCAAGATGACTAGAAGCTCATCTGAATTGGTCAGGGCAAGAAAATGCTTGAAAGTACACCAAGGCTGAAAAATGCTCGGAAGCTCAATAGAGTTGGAAAAGGCCAAGGAGCTCTCAAGGGCTAAAAAATGTGTGGAAGCTCGTCAGGGCTAGAAAGTGCCTATGTAATACCCGGCTAGACTCCGGTATCGGGATTCCTACCGTCCGGTGGAATCTCGGGTGTCGGAGACCTCTAGAAGGGTAAAACTATGTTTTCATAAAATGTTTTAATGTGTTTTATGTTTGAAGCATGAAAGAAAATGAGCTTTTGCATGAAAACAACCTTGGAGGAAAACTCAGGTTCGGCCGCCGAACCTCAAGTTCGGCCGCCGAACCTCAAGTTCGGCCGCCGAACCTCAAGTTCGGCCGCCGAACATGTATGCATTTCGGGTGTGCCTTAGGCCCCCGAAAGCATAAGTGAGGGAAACCAGGTTCGGCCGCTGAACCTTATGTTCGGCCGCCGAACATGGCATGCATGCGGAGGCACTTTCGGCTCCCGAACGTGGCCTGGCCAGCCACCTATAAAGGGGTTCCTTAGCCGAAATGGGCAAGCTTTTCTCCCCATTTTCGGCCAAGGTTAGCTCTCCGCCGTCCCTCACCAATCTTTGAGTTCTTCCTTCAGATCTTTCAAGATTTTCATGAGTTTTTGCTCTGTTTTGAAGATTTTCAAGTTTTGAGCAAGTTTTGAGCTTGGAGACTCAAGGAAGTTGAAAATCTCCCATTTCCAAGATTAGGTCGTCTCTCTCTCGATCTTCAAGAGGTAAGAGCTAATTTTAAGCTCATTGCATGTTTTAAGTAAGTTTTATGAAGATCTATGGGGTAGAATGCATGTTTAGCTTATGGTTAGGTTTATGAGTTTATGTTGTGTTTTTGAGCAATGTGGATGTTTGATGTGTTGTAGATGGGGTTTTAGATAGTTTGAAGCCCCTAGGAGCTTGTATGCTTGTGTATGTGTGTTGTAGAATAGGTTTATGCATGATTGGAAAGTTTGGGAGGCGTATATGCATAGAAGAGCTGAGTTTCTGCCATAAAGGGAGAAACGAGGTTCGGCAACCGAAGGAACTTTCGGCCGCCGAACATGCTTGTGGAGGCAGCCTTCGGCTGCCGAAGCTTGCCCCCGAAAGAGGACTTTCGCCTCTGTCTGGGAGTTTCGGCGCCGAAAGTGCCGCTGAACATGCATGAGTTTCGCCTCTGTCTGGGAGTTTCGGCCGCCGAAGGTGCCGCCGAACCTGCCTGACTTTCGGCTCTGGAGGGACTTTCGGCCGCCGAACCTGCCGCCGAAAGTGCCCTGTCCAGCCCTCTTTTGCATGTTTTTCTATGATTGTTTCATGATGTTCTAGGGGTTTTTGGGGGATGTTTTCAGAGTCATGTTATAGTATGTTGGTCCCTCATTTGAGTCCACCTGTGTAGGTTCGGACCCGAGGAACCGAGGACCTCAGCAGTGAGTCAGCTGCTTCAGTCAATGTCAGAGCTAGTCAGAGCTAGCCAGAGGTGAGTAGAATAAACTCTTATCTTTTTATAAATGAAAATTTTAGCATGAATCATGCATCACGGATGCCATGTGATATTTTAGATTGTTGCATTAGAAATTACGAATATGTTGCATTGCATAATATGTTGTTGATGTGGATGAATGTTGAATGATCCATTAGCCCTCATATGTTATGACATGATGATATGATATGGAAGTCCATGTGTGGCCTGCACTACGCCCCTGGCACTATGTAAGAGAAAGACCGGATGTGGCCTGCACTACGCCCCCGGCACCATTGGTTATATATGTTATGTTATGTATAAGAGAAAGACCAGGTGTGGCCTGCACTACGCCCCTGGCATGATTGGAATATGTAGAGGGCTAAATGGTGACAAGTTCATCCTTGATATGATTAGTTGTGATGTGATGCATTTCATGATAACATGTGTTTTAAATGCTTTATTATTCTGCTCACTGGGCTCTAGTAGCTCACCCTTTCCCCTTATCCCTTAGGTTTGCAGGTACAGGGTAGACCAGAAGGTCAGCAGGAGTAAAGTCTGTTTGTATGTAATAGTTAGAAGTCGTGGACATGATGAATTTGTAATGTAATGTCTTATGTAATAATGATATTGAGGATTAGAGGTTGTGCTTGACTCTATGTATATAGTTATCCCTTTTGATACATGATCCTAGATCTTTTATGATGTTTATGTAAACCAACTCAACATATGTTGTATCGCCCATTGGGGCATTGATGAGATTCCACAGAGGGGTCATGGTTATGATTATGAGTATGTATTGTGCATGCACAGGTTGAGTTTGGTGTATGAATGAATAGAAAAGTTTTAATTTTTATGTATGTTCTTGATCATGTATGGGATTAAACAGGTTTACAGGTTGTATGTTGGGCTTGCTACGGGTCCCGGCAGCCTTAAGCCGACCTGGATCCTAGCGCCGGTAGCGGTCCGATTTTCGGGTCGTTACAGCCTAAATGATCCCCAGGGCTGGTTGGTGCTAGAGATAGCCTGAAAACTCATCAAGGCATTACTATGTCACTCGAATCAATTTTTTCTAGACAAGTTCTTGGATCTGACAAGTCAGTAGAGCAAGTAAGAAGAAAGCAAGGACATCGTGCGCTCAGTCCGGACAAACAAGCCACATGCCCCAGATCATGAAGACAATTGTCACCTTCTAATCTAAAGAATCAAAGACCAGTGGGGGGAAGGACCTCTGATGCTATATAAGACTCACCCAAAGTAGGTTATGAGCTGTCACCACAAAACAAGGCCATGTGGTCAGGATTTGATAAGTGAGCAATGCAGTCTCACTTGAGAAAAGAAAGACCCGGGCAACTTGACACCTGATCCATCATCAAGGCTTGCCCTCCCCTGGACAGGAGGAGTCTCGGCCTAAAGTTATCATTAGCAGGCACAATAGAACATATCTCCATTACGCATACAATCACGGGATCTCTAACCAGTTAACCCTGTGGCATCCCTTATTAGGTTAACCAACGACATCATCGTCAGATTATCAGGAATGCTATTTTTATTTCTACCTTCTTATAGTATAAATGGGGAACAATCACAGAGGTAAAGGTATGCAATTCTCTCAAATAACTACTCTTGAGTTCTAAATATTATACTTGCCTTTCTTCATCTTACTGACTTAAGCGTTAGAGTGGCTGTTGTAGGTGCCAACCAGCTCACATTCTCTGTCTTGCAGGTGGACCAATCACAGCATAATTTCTTTGGACCAATCACAGCACAACTCCATTTCAGCTACGTCATGTTATTGATTTCAATAACATCATATAGAAATTAAATTTATAAAGTTGAAGGAAATAAAAAAAATCTAAAAAAAAAAGAAAATGGGAAAGTGGAATCCATATTTTGAGGTATTTTATATTTACTTTTAAAATCAATTGTGAAAAGATCAATAAAAAACATAATTTCTTTGTACCAATCACAGTACAACTCCATTTCAGCTACGTCATTAATTTTATTTTAATAACATCATATAAAAATTAAATTTATAAAGTTAATGGAAATAACAAAAAAGTATGAAAAAAAATGAAATAGAAAAGTGGAATCCATATTTTGATATATTATATTAACCGGTTTTTACTTTTAAAATCAGTTGTGAAAAGATCAATAAAAGATATAATTTTTTTAGACCAATTACGGCACAACTCCATTTTAACTACGTCGTTAATTTGATTTCAATAATATCATATAGAAATTAAATTTATAAAGTTAAAGGAAATAACAAAAAGGTCTAAAAAAAAAGGAAATGGAAAAGTGGAATCCATATTTTGATGTATTTTATTAATTATTTTTTACTTTTAAAATCAGTGGTGAAAAGATCAATAAAAAACATAAATATAATACCTAAGCGAATCGTGTTTTCAATTTTTTTAATAAAAAAAATAAAAATGATTTTCAATTTTTTTAATAAAAAAATAAAAATTGCAAAACTGCAATATCATTGAATGCAACCTTAATTTGAAAAATATATATCATAACGATATTAGAAAATAGAACATATGATATTCAAGAGGAAATTGAACAATTATTGTCACTGCAGCTATTTCAGATGAGATTATTTCTACAGTTAGTATGAGTTAAATTATTCAAATTTTTTGTTAATATTTTTATTTTACATATTAGATTTTTTTTCTTTAAAAGATAATTTTTTTTTGTATATTTAACTATTTTACTGAAAATTTATAAAAATTACTTATCAATTCATATTAAATTACTGTGTCTAAAATTTTTTTTTGGGCGTTTAGTTTACCCTCTTTATTCGGCTAATAGCTTATTAGTTTCTAAATAATCAATTTTTGTGTTTCATAATTTTAAAAAAAGTAATATATAACTCATGGATATTTTATCAGTTGACTTCTTATTCTATTTTAGAGATTTTTCTCATTTGTTAGATTTTATATTTTATTTAAATTATATTACCCTTTTTATATTTAATAATTATCAAGTTTTTATATTAACGTAAATTTAATGTAGATTAATTTATTTATAATTATAAAATAAATATAAGTATTATAAAAAAATAACTATATTAGTTTTAATATTTATTTATTTTATATAATTAAATTATAAATATACATAAAAAAATAAAATTTATTTTATTAATAATTATATTTTTAATTTTTATATATATTATAAGATAATTATTAATTTTATATATATTTTAATAATATATAAATTTTATAACATACACCATTATTTATTATTGAGTAAATTATATTTTATTCTCTAAATTATAATATAATTAATGGATTGATCACACTACTTTTAAAATTAAACACTTAAATTCTTATATATTTATTCTGTCCAATAAGCTGTCCTTCCATTTAATTTTTTAAAAAAGCTATCGTTGTTTTCATTCGCATGATCACATTCAACAAATTTTGGAATTTTGGTCTTTCTCTTGTCATTTCATATTATTTTTCTTCAATTTGTGCTCCGGTAAACATTGAAAAAAAAAATGGTTTGAAAACTCAATTTGTGCACCATCATTTCTTCCAATTTCAACCCAACCCACCACTTCTCTTACATATCTCTAATTTGTCATTCAACTCCAAACTCCTGTAAGAGGCCTCTTCTAACCCACCATCACCATCACCTCAGTCTCACCATTATTTCTCTCTCTAAATTCCCTACAGTCCACCATTTCTCCAACACCCAACAAAATCATTGTACTCTTCTATTTTAATAGTAGTTTAATCTGTTGTTTTTTCATTCCTCCACCATTTCAACAATCTTTAATGTTTATTTTGTTTCTAGATCTAGAATTAGCATTTCCTTTTACTTTGACCGAAACAAGTAAGTATTTCAAGCAGATGAGAAAAAGAAGAATAAGAAGAGAATAAATGAGTTTACTTTTTCCTAAATGTTTGGTGGAGAAGAGAAGGAGGTGGAAGAATACATCTTTAGGGCATATAAAATGATTAATCTACGGAGGTTAGGGAGGGAGGGTATTTTGGAAATAAAATTTTACTTTTTCATGTTTGATCACACGTATTCTTTTGACCTAACATTTTTTGTGGATGGAATGATTGTTTGTTGAATGAAATGAATATATAGAGATTTAAATGTTTGATTTTAAAAATAGAGGGATCGATCCATTAATTATGTTATAACTCATGAACTAAAGTATAATTTACTTTTTATTATATTACATGTTATGGAATTAGCCATCAACTATTATCATCAACTATCAATTATTAAAATTATCAGCTATATCCAATCGTCAAGGCCACCCGCTAAACCACCCGGGCGTTGGTCCCATGAATCAAGACCACAAGGTAAGTTTTTGCCAGGCCAAATCACAAGGTAGTTCCTGCTAGACCACCTGAGTGTTGGTCCCATGAATCAAGACCACAAGACAAATTCTCGCCAGGCCAAATCACAAGATAGTTTTCACCATACCACTTAGGCATCGGTCCCATGAATCAAAGCCATAAGGCAGCATTCGCCGAGTCAGGTCACAAGGTAGTTCCCGCCAGACCACCTGGGCAATGGTCCCATGAATTAAGGCCACAAGGCAAGTCTTCACCAGGCCAATTTATAAGGCGGTTCTCACCAGACCACCCGAGCGTTAGTCCCATGAATCAAGGCCACAAGGCAAATCCTTGCTAGGCCAGGTCACAAGGCAGTTTTCACTAGACCACTCAGGCATCTGTCCCATGAATCAAGGCCATAAGGCAGTCTTCATCGGGGCAGGTCACAAGGTGATTTTCACCAGACTACCCAGGCGTTGGTCCCATAAATCAAGGCCACAAGGCAAGTCTTTGCCAAGGCAGGTCATAAGGTGGTTCCTGCTAGACCACCCGAGCGTTGGTCCCATGAATTAAGGCCACAAGGCAAGTCTTCGCCAAGGCAAGTCATAAGGCGGTTCCTGCTAGACCACCCGAGCGTTGGTCCCATGAATCAAGGCCGCAAGGCAAGTCTTCACCAAGCTAGGTCACAAGACGGTTCCTGCTAGACCACCCGAGCGTTGGTCCCATGAATCAAGGCCACAAAGTAAGTCTTCACTAGGGCAGGTCACAAGGCGGTTTTCACCAGAGCACCCGAGTGTTGGTCCTATGAATCAAGACCACAAGGCAAATTCTCACCAGGTCAGGTCACAAAGCGATTCCCGCTAAACCACCCGAGTGTTGGTCCCATGAATTAAGACCACAAGGAAAATCTTCGCCGGGCTAGGTCACAAGGCATTCCCGCTAGACCACCCGGGCATCGATCCCATGAGTCAAGGCCACAAGATAGTTTTCAACAGGCCACATGATAATTTTCACCAGGCCACAAATTATGACCGTAAGATGGGCATCTACCATACCTTATGTTCGGGGCGTTAGCTCCATTCTGAAAATTCACAAAGTTTCTTATTTCATGACCCCAAGATGGGTTAGCAACTAGACGTCATAAATGTGTGTTCGCAAAACTTTTTCCCTCGAAAAAAATACTATATGCAGAAAATGCAAAACATCTAACAAAAATAAAAGCAACATTCTCATTAAAAAATATGAAAAGATTACAAAAGGACAGGGTCATCAGCATCCTCTGCCCAAGTCTCCATTACATTGATATTTTCAGCGTTTATTACAGGAGAAATCCGGTCAGAGGGTATGTCTTCATCACGCTCATCCTCAAAGAGAGTATCTTCAGCACGCTCCCCTCTACCCTCGTTTTCTTTCTCGGGGAGGATAAAATCTATCCAGGAGAAGTCCTTAAAAGGAAAACGCTCCATCAGCTCCTTCTTCATGGAATTCTGGCCTTGAACAAACATCTCCCTGCCCTAGGCCATTTGCTCCTAGAGTTCTATCTCAAGCTCGGTTACCCTGGTGGAGGCAACCCGTGCCTCCTCAGCTTGAGCCTGCAGCTCCAAGACCTGGCGTTGCAATAGGACCACTTGATCTTCGGCAGATTTAGCTCAATTCTCAAGGCCAAGTTAGAGGCAAGGGTCGTGTCAAGTTCAGCCTGAAGCTTGTCCATCGACTCTAGGATCTCCTTTATCGTATCCTCAATTTCGACCACCCGAGCCTTCAAGTTTGAGCATTCCTTGACCAAAA
This sequence comes from Manihot esculenta, assembly GCF_001659605.2. Taxonomy (NCBI): domain Eukaryota; kingdom Viridiplantae; phylum Streptophyta; class Magnoliopsida; order Malpighiales; family Euphorbiaceae; genus Manihot; species Manihot esculenta. Next base: position 29,427,572 of record NC_035162.2, read on the forward strand.
GCTCCCTGGGATCTCGTTTGTGCCAAATTCTCATCTCAAGGCTCTAAAATGCTCTTTGACCACATAGGCGCAAATGGCATCCTCCAACACATAATGAATAGCATTAACAAACAGCTTGTCTGTCTCAACCTCGTTCAAGTGACGGCGATCTGCAGGCCTCAAGGCACTCTTGATTAGCAGGAGACCCAGAGAAGGGTCATCAAGGAGAGAAGGCACCCTGTTTAGTGCCAAGACCAAACGTTGACTACTAGTGGGCCAAGAAGACTTGACCCTAGTGCTCACAAAAACGAAGGAATAAGGGGCATCGACAAGGAGTACAGAGGCTAAGGTGGTAGTAGCAATGCCCGTGACTAAAGATTCAGGCTGAAAGGGTGCCGCTTCTCAACCGTAGGCTGGGAAGGGGAGGGGAAATATAATCACCTCCTCCGAAGGGTGAGCACGTTTAGCAAGGGGACTGGCAGCAACAGCTTCGCCTTTTTGAGCAGCATGTATAGCCTCAGTGAATCTACTTGACCCGACCATATCTGCAAAAAAAAGAAGAGTAAGTAAGATAGTCAGTTCGAAAAATAAAAAGAATGAAAAATGAAGTACCTCGATCCTGAGGTAAGGGTGCGTTAGGTAGGTGAGGAGTGCGGGTTTGACCTGTCGGTAGATGACTTTGCAAGGACAAAACGATATTTCTCACTGCTTGAGTGATATCAATCTTCCTTAAGGCTTTAGCCATTGCCATAAGGAAAGTTAAAGCCTCGTCTTCCTCTCTTATTGGACGGACCCCCATCCTTCTTCAACTCTACCTAGTAGTGGCAGCTAGTTTAAAGGTGCCCAAAACCCCCCGGAGTACGATGATGGAGGAAAAAAACTTATTCTTCTACTGTTTTAAAGAAGAAGGTATCCGGTCAATAATGTTCAAGTACTTTCGATTGCTAAAGTACCAGAACTTCTCATTCTTATAAGTACCCAGTTGGTATAGCTGGGAGAAAAGTGCTACGCTAGGTTCAATGTTATTATTAAAACACAAGAACCAAAAGGCTACCAAGATTCTCCAGCTGTTAGGGTGAAGTTGAGCGACATAAAACTTGTGAAAATGAAAGACCTCCACAAAGAAGGGGTCTAAAGGGAAATAAAGACCCACCTTTAACTGCTCCTCAAAGACCATGATAGTGTTGCTAGCAGGAATCAAGTCGTTAACACGAACATGGAGAGAGAGAGCAAAATTTCAAAAAGAATCATAAGGAATGTGATAGGTGTTATATAAACAATCCACGTCGCTATCTGAGAAGATATACGGGATATTACTAAGGGAGCCACCCTTGTTCTCAGAGGTCTCTCTCAATGGAAAAATGGGGTTGGCACTCGGATGGGACCATCAGAGGAGGAACTGGAAATAGAGGCCCTGCTAAGGGAGGAAGAGGTATTCCTATCCATATTAAAAGGACGACAAAGCTACCGTGAAACAAGCAAGAACTTTAACAGATGCGAGAAGGGAGTCGCAGGAGTGAATTCCTCTGAAAAATGAAGTTGCAGAAAAAAGCAAAAGGGAAGCTTAGAGAAGATGATGGACCTTTATAAAGGTAGTTTCGACGGAAGGCATTAAATGCGACGTGATAAACATCACAACAGTTGTCAAAAGGATTAGTACGCGAAGCGACGTGGGTAGCAAAGAGCCAATTCTGAGGAGCCACGTATCTCGGACCTCGATAAAAGATGTTCCCTTCAAATATAAAGAAACGAAAATAGTGGAGGGACTTCTGATATTACATAACATCCACCTAAAGTATGCTATGAGTTACCACCACAAAATAGGGGCCACGTAACAAGAATCTAACAAAGTAAAAAATACGGTCCTGCTTAAAAAAAGAGAGACGCGGACACTTTAACACCCGGATTACTGTCATGATTCGCCCTTCTCCGATAGACGGAGTCTTGACATAGAGTTACTGCTATCAAGCACACTCCCATCTCGCTTGAAATTGCAGAATTACCAATTTATTAGCTGGCGATATTTCTTATTAAATAATCGACCACATTATCACCGAATTCTCAAAAAATACTATATTTATCTTATCTTATCATAATATAAAAAAGATAGTCACATAGATAAATATACATTATCACTCGTATTACTCTAACTCTAAATAATTTATTACTTTTCCGGTAGATAATCACAATACTTGGATTAAGGTTTTATCTACTTAAATTAGACGCAATATCTTTTTGTAATTATATATAAAAAAAAAAAAAGACACTAAGATATTCACCGTGTAGAAAGCATCGAATCTTTAGGGTTAAGGTTTTATAATTTCAGCAACTAGCCACTCTTTTTTCTTTCTCCTGCTGCCGTTCTATTCTCATTTCTCTGCCTCCTATCCTCTGCTTCCTCCGTCTTCCAAAACGAATTTTACTGTACTGTAAGAAGTGTAGTAGAAGAAGCAGAGTATGTTGGACATCAATCTCTTCAGGGAAGAAAAGGGTCACAACCCCGAACTTATCCGGGAATCTCAGCGTCGCCGATTCGCCAATGTTGATATTGTCGACGAGATCATTCGTCTCGACAGGGAATGGAGGCAGCGTAATCATCTCTTTCTTTTTTCCTAAGCTCTGAGTTCGATTAAAAATGTTGGCTGCCGTGTATGATCCTTATTATATTTATTATTTTATCTTCTTTTTAGGTCAATTTGAACTTGACAACCTACGCAAAGAATTGAATAAGATAAACAAGCAAATAGCCCAACTCAAAATTGTGAGTTTTTTTAATAAAAATAATTACGTAGTTTTTTATTATGAATTTCTAGTTTATTTTTTTTTTCTGGTTTTGTAAATTAATAAGGCAGGTGAAGATGCAACCGAATTGATTAAAAATACCAATGACAACAAGCAACTGACTACTGATAAAGAAGCTGAGGTTCAGCAGGCTTATTTAGCTCTGAATAAGAGATTGGAAGCCGTTGGAAATCTTGTGCATGATTCAGTGCCTGTTAGCTATGATGAGGTTTGTGTTTCTATTTTATTATTATTAAGTAATAAAATTATTATGATTTGGGATTTACAAAAAAAATCTTTTCTTTTGTTCTGCAGGCAAATAATGCTGTAATCCGTGTTTGGGGGGAGAAACGTTCTGGGCCTAAATTGAAAAACCATGTTGAGCTTGTTGAGCTTCTAGGTATTGCTGATACTAAGAAAGGTATGCAGCATAATATTTCTTTAGCTTGAGCTTCGCTTCTTGAAAAATGTTTTATATTCGCTTAATTCTAGGATAAGTAGTAAATATGTTTGTTAATTTCTTATGTTCTACAATCTACAAAGGTGGTTTTGCATGGTTTTTCTTTAGTGCAGTATTTTCCTGGGTTTTGATTACTGAAATACATTGTGGAAGTTTTCTTTGTCTTCTCTATCATGACTGTTGAATATAGGCTTTGATGTAATCTTAGTAAATGTTCATTGTTATCATTGCAATTAAATGTTGGATGTCATTTCACTAGCCATAATGAATAATCTCTGTTGAACTTCTTGTATTGTATGAATCTCTGTAGCTAAGGAGCTTGTACTATAGGGGGTTCTCTTCATAGTTTATTGGTTATCTAATACCATGCCAATGCCATTGTCTTGAAATGCATAGGCGCCAATGTAGCTGGAGGTAGGGGCTTCTATCTGAAAGGTGATGGTGTACGACTTAATCAAGCATTGATCAATTTTGGACTGGATTTCTTGGAGAAGAGGGGTTACACGGCCTTGCAGACTCCCTTTTTCATTAGAAAAGACATTATGGCAAAGTGTGCTCAGTTAGCACAATTTGATGAAGAGCTTTACAAGGTGATTTTGGAAAATGTCAGTATGTTTAGATACAGAGAAGTCTCCTGCTATGTAATATAATATATAGATATTTGATGAAGAACTTTACATGGTGAATTTTGAAATTTTTATTTACTGATCCCAACTGATAGAGAAAGCATTGAATCCTCCACGACGCATCTTACATTATAAATGCTTAGATCATGAATATGCTTCTTCTTAGGATAATTTAGGTTCCTAAAAGCTTTGTTTGTGTAATTTCCTTTTTCTTTTGTATTTGATTTACTCTCTAGATTCAATGCAAGGATCAGCACTGTAGTTTGTTACTTTGTTTTTTGTAGGTGACTGGTGAAGGGGATGACAAGTATCTAATTGCTACAGCTGAGCAACCAATATGTGCTTATCATTTAGATGATTGGATCCATCCTTCACAGCTGCCAATCAGGTTATAGTTATGTAGTAACTTCTTGTCTCAAAGGCAGAAATCTATGATTGTGCTAATCTCATTAATTCCATTTTTTTTTTCCAGATATGCTGGATACTCAACTTGTTTTCGTAAAGAAGCTGGTTCACATGGTCGCGATACTTTGGGAATTTTCCGAGTTCATCAATTTGAGAAAGTGGAGCAATTCTGCCTTACCAGCCCAAATGGCAATGACTCTTGGGACATGCACGAGGAAATGATCAAGAACTCTGAGGACTTCTACAAAATGGTATGTTATGCTTGTTTTAGAAAGTCAGAATTGTTTTCTACTTTTGTTTTTTTTCTTAGATCTCGGTTATGGGAAAAATATTAATGTTTTCCCAGCTTTACATGCTTGTCTAATGTAGCAATTGGTATCACCAGTCTCTTAAACAAATGTTCCTGAAAAATCAATGTGGATCTGGTATAGAAGGCAGGGCCTTATTGGTGACTTAATGACAATCTTATGTAAATCACATAAACATAAATGTGCATTCTAACTGTTCCCTTCTTCTCTAACAGTTAAACATCCCTTTTCAAGTTGTGTCTATTGTTTCTGGTGCTTTGAATGATGCTGCTGCAAAGAAGTATGACTTGGAAGCATGGTTTCCTGCTTCGCAAACATACAGAGAGTTGGTCTCCTGTTCCAATTGTACAGACTACCAGTCAAGGAGGTTGGAAGTTCGATATGGGCAGAAAAAGGCAAGTCCTTTTATGCTTATTTTTGCTCTTATGTTGCATTATATCTGTGTATCATATACTTTGGCTTACCAGTCAAGATATTTTTCTAGCCAACCATTTTGAGCACCTTAGAGGATGAAACGCAGAAACTTCAAAATACATCTTAGTAACATGGACAAATGCATTTTGGAAATTTATAGGACATCCAAAGGAGGATAGAGTAAGGGTTGTCAAAAGGAGATCCTTAGAAATTTATCTTGAATGTAATCTGCAATTCCTTGCATAATGAAGCAAAAATATAACTTAATTGGTTCATGTCCTGAATTTCTTTGGCATCAGACTTCAAAGTCTTGTTGGTTTCGCACTTGTAGTGTTGCATTATGCAATTCCAAAGTAAAACAGAAAAATTCTCAGGCCTTATTTAGTGGGGAAAAAAAGGACTTTTTTGTTTCTACTTTCTTGTTCTTCTATATTTCTTAGTTTTCCAAATGGAAATTGGAAAGTGAGAAACATGTTCATTTGTCAAATTTGCTAGTTTACCATATTCTTTTCTTGAGATCATCTTTTTCTTTTTTTAAAAGTTTTCTTTTGTTTTACTTGGGAATTATTCTTCTAACATAACAATTACTATTGTAATTATACAAATAATCTCATAGTCTAATCACTTGATATGCTCTATTTAAATTCAAATATATATTTTTTGTCCTAGATATTATTTTGATATTTATTATAAACCTAAGTGTAAGTTGAAAGTTTATTTTTTGGTAAATAAGTTGTTAATTTAAAAAAATAAAAAATGAAGGATTTTTGTTTTAAAGGAATTTATGCTAGTCTAATATTTAATTTTTATATGTATTTTATTCCATAAAAAAAAATTGAAGGAAACTTAACTCTCTTTTTTTTGTTCAGTTTCTTTTGTGTGTGTATCTATATATATGTGTGTGTGTATATATATATATATATATATATATATATATATATATATATATATATATGGGAAATACCAACTTGTTTCTCACAACTAATCAAGGCCTTAAATTTCCATGTAACTATATTTTCTCCCTAAGAAATATTTACATATATGAATGGGCTTTTAGAAATGAAAACACAACTTAAAGTAAGGATAAAAAGACATTAGCTCCCTCTTTTAGCAATACACAAGTGAAATACCCACATAATGTTGTGGATTGTTATTATTGTTTTATTTTATAAAATTTAATTAATTAATGATAAAAATAAAATAATTGAAAAATAAAACTTTATTTCTCCCATTTTATACGAATAGACTTCTCAAATTTATAATTCACTTTCATTTTAATACTAGTTAATTATTAGGATTTTTTAAAATATATCCATATTTAATGTATATTTTTATCAATTAATATACTATTAATCAATTGTTGTTAGAGTAATTAATACGAGTCATTCAGTAATAGTGGAATGTATATTAGGAAAAAACTTTGATTACTTTCATATATTAAAATTTACATTTATCATTGAGTTTGAGAGGCTAAAAGATGACATTTTGAAAAAGTATATTTTAAATACTGTTGGAAAAGCAGTTTGGAAAGTCATAAAATTTTTCTGGGGTTTAATTTAGAAAAATAGTAAGAAAATATAAAACCAAAAAATAATTGTAAATAAAAATAGTTTCGCACTGTGTCAAAGGATTTTAAAAAAAAAGTTAGTTAGGACAGAATTCTAAAAAGCACAGAAAAAAAAAGGCTAAAACATCACTTGTCACTTGATAAATCTTGTTATAGCTTAATCTCTCGAATGGGATAGGCTGATGAATGGTGGACACTCTTATGCAAAAAAGATAAATAATTCAGAGAAAAGTAGAAGAAAAATTATGGAATAGTGCCGATCCAAATCAAGTCTAAATTTGTACATAGTTTGTGTGTGTTTTTGACTCGTTAAAGAACGTATTAAAAAAAAACACTAATTAGTTGATGAATCTTGTTATGGCTTGATCTATTAAATGGGATCGTTGGTGGATGGATTGATGCTCTTGTGCAAAAAGTTTAACAAATTTTTTATTTTTAAAAAAGCTAAAAAAGATATAACATTGGCAATCCTGAAATATTTGGAGTTTGAATTATATCCAAATTATCCATGTGTGTTTGAATCATCTAACCAAAAAACCAGTATATCACTGTCACGTATTCTAGGAAGAAATATAGAAATAAGAGATTCTAGGAAGAAATACAGAAATAAGAGGGATTTAAATGTATAGCATGGAATATTATAGCTATTATAGGCTGTTAATAGGTTGTTATAGCTAGTAGTGAGCTTGTTATAGCTATGAGTGTACAGCTGTCAAGTTAGTTACTGAGAACTAGTGTATATCTCTCAGCACAGCACACATGTAAGGGCATTCCATTTTCATCAATACAAGTACAGCTTACTGTTACGTATCAAAGGAAAAGGTATAAGAATAGGGCTGGGTAAGCACTGTAATTGGAGGGAAAAGTTGTTAGAGATAGTTATAACTGCTGAAGTAGTTAGAGCAGTTATTTTTGGGAGAGAAATCTTGTATAAAAAGGGGCTGAAACTATGTATAGGGCATGGTGAATTCTTGAAGAGTCATTAATAATTCTCTACTTCATTCTCTCTTTCTTTCTCTCTCTCTCTCTCTCTCCTCCTTATCTCCTCTCTGTTCCAATTATTCTTTCTTTCTATTTCCTATTCTCACAATATTCCGAGTTAGGGCTTCTACCTAACACTTACCTGCTTCCCTATAAACACCTTCTTCTCTATCCAAACAGTCTCTTCTCTATTCTTCTCTATTCTTTTTCTCTATTTCTCTCTATTCTGCCTTATTTCAACCTGTTAGAGCTATTGTCCTAACAATCACTTATCAATTGATAAAATTTATTATAACTTAATATCTACATTGAATTTGTTGACGAATAGACTGGTAATCTCATGAAGAGAATACAGAATTGAAAAACAAAAAACTAATGGAAAAGAAAAGTATAAAAACTAAAACAAAAAGAAAAAAGGTCTAGTACTGTTACTGTAAACAATGAAACACAATGCACGCTAAAAAGAGAAACAAAAAGAAAAAAAACTATTCAGGCATATATCCCTACTGATCTTTTCTCCGATTCCTACCTCTGTCCTATTTCTTCTAATCCCAAGGGGTTGCCAACTGCAGCGGTTCTCTTAACATTATTTATTTTTAATATTTTATTGAGTAAATTTTATCCTGTGGACCATATGCATTTGAAATCCAGTGGTTGAAGTTCTCTAAAGGAGTCTGTGGGTCAGAAATCCCTCACTTACTATCATCAGTTATGGTAGTGATAGCATGTCCATTAACAACAATATCGCCTTAGAACTTGAATTGTTATAATTAATACCAGTTATTATAGAAGTTCATTCTCCATCAAGTTGAATTTGTTTACAATATTTATCCCAATTGACCAGCGAAGCTGCTGGACATAAGATACAATTTGAGACATCATTTGTATTCTGCTTGAACTTTTCTAATGAAAAATGAGTCCAATCCACTCGTTTTTCTGCCCCTCATGTCTGATAAGTAGTGTTTGGAAACTGGACTGGACTGACCAGTCCAACCTGTTGAACTGGGAACTGGCCAGCAATGCAGACTGGTTTAATGTAGTTTGTTGACTCAACTAAAAATCAGTCAAAACTGGACTGACTCACCAAATCTAGCTGAACTGAGTTCCACTACCATATTGTTGAGCGATTCCATCTCTAGTCCAAGGAAGGCAACTTTTCAAATTCTTAAGTTCTCAATTCTTTGAACCTAATATTCTTCCTCTTTCATTTTTATTCCCTAGTCCAGCTTCTCTTTCCTGGTCGTTCATTGATCATTCTTCATGATAGCTATTATATAATATGAATCTCAGCCACAAATTGATGTGGTCCTACACATCTTGGCTTGAACGGCAGAAATGATAGACCAACAAAATTTCACCGAGTTCCTTCTTACATAGCTAGATTTTCTTAAGCTCATTGATGATCTTGACATTTTCTTTGAGGAGGATTCTCTTGCAACATTGATGACTGATCTCCAGTGAATTTAGGTCCTTCGCTTTTTATTTCTTTCTTTGATCTCTTTTCCTGTGGTGCTTTGAGATGAGGGTTCCTTTGATCCTCGTGTGTTGGAGATGAGGATTTATGCACTGAGATTTTGTAAAGCATACTAAAACTTCTAAGCTTATGGAAATGTGGGAACTGTGAAAAAAAATCTCTCTTTTTCCAAGCTTGCCAAGCCTTCTATGAGAAGAAGCAAATTGAACTAGACCGATCAAATTGGTCAAACTGCGAACCAGTCACTCCATCTGTTTGATCACTATTTTGGTTTTAAAACAACTGCCAATAACCTCTAATCTATTCCAAATTCTTTACTTCTTGAACCTGGATATGAAGAAAGTTGAGTATAGTCCAAAGTTTGTCATCTAGTTTCTGGGTGATATTCCTAAACATTTACGAAAGGATTAACTCAACGTTTTTTCACCATTGCGACCCATGGTTTTAATTTGGAAGTTGCATTTGCAGTTGTGAACAGCTGTGGCAATAAAAAAAGAACAATGATAAACAATGACATATAAAATACAAGAATATATACTATTATAAAATAGGAAAAATTACTACTTAGTTCCTATGGTATGAAAAAACTCACTAGTTAGTCTCTCGATTTTAAAAAGTATATTAAAATGTCTTTGATGTTTTAAAAAATTTACTAGTTAGTCTCTTTGTTAATTTTACTGTTAAATATTTTACTATTTAGTCCTTATATTTTTTGAAAAACTTATTAGTTGGTCTCTCAAATTTTTTAAAAGTTTACTAATTAGTCCTTTCGTATCAGAGGCATTTTAGACTTTTTACAATATTTAACGGTTAAAATTAACAGAAAAATTAATTATTAGACTTTTTAAAATGTTACGGATGTTTTAATGCATTTTTCAAAACCAAGGATCGGCTAGTGAGTTTCTTCATACCATAGGGACTTAGTAATTTATCCTATAAAATAAAATAAGAAATATAATATCGATGTTTTAGCAACAAGTCTCATAAATCTAAGTGAATCCTTGGTGTATTTATTTTTTTGGAAAGGGGTGTTGGGTGGTTTATGATACTCGAAAATAAAGGATTTTGGATACTATTTGAAATTTAGAAAAAAAAAAAAAGAAACACTACACAAGGGGCTATTGAATAGTTGGAAAAAGCCCTAACTCAGCTTATAGAAAGTGGAAATAGAAGCAAATCAGTTTTGAATGAATAGGTATTATGAGATAGAACAAGAAAAATTGACTTTAATTAATTTAACTTATAAGACTTTGGAGCAGTTGGAAAATTACAAAAATGGAATTGTTCATATTGAACAACTACGAACGAGTAATCAAGTTTGATAATGGGTTTTCCTAGTGCGAGATAAAACATTATAAAATGATTGATACAAGACCATGATATAGTTATATATTTATAGAAAAAAAGAATTTAGTTTAATTAGTAAATTATTTCATGCATATGCCTTAAATAATTTAATTAATAAAAAAGATAATAGAGTATGTTGATCGTGTCAAAATTAGAGATAATACTTTTAGTTTATCATGGGTAGTGATCTTATTGCTAACACAGTAACCTCTGTAAAAAATGAAGACATGATAGAAAATGAACCATTTGAATAGCATCTACTAATGTCACTAAAATACCAATTACCTGGTGCTATGTTTTTTCTTTTCGAAAATTTGCAAAGCTCATGAAATGAATAGATATTATTAGATGTAAGTAAGACTAAGATAACAATTATATAACAAGCATAAATACATCAAATAAGTACATCAAAAAATCTATCATTTTTAGTTTGCATAGCTTTTTAAAAAAGCATACTTTTATTGAAAAAGCATCTGTTTCAACTTTTTTTAAACTCACCTATCCATTAGTTATTTGTTATTATAACTAACTCAAATATTAAATTTATAAGTTTTAAACTTACTATTTTCATTACTTTTCTATGTCTAAACTTGTACTTAGCATTAGCAAATGCTAAGGAAGTATAAAATTTAATTTGATGTTATTCTATAATTAATAATTTATTTTAATTTATATTAAATTTATTGCTGGAAAATGGTTCAAAATAAACACAAAAAAATAAAAATAAAAATAAAACTATAGATCAACAAAACTAATAGATCAAAGTATAACATTAACAATAAAACTAATATCAACAAAAAATTTTAGTAAAAAAAAAAATGCAAAAGAGGAAGCTAGAAACTGAAAATAATGAAAACAAAAAACAAAAACAGAAAAATAAACTGACCTTTTATGAGAACTGGTTGTTTAATGAAGATTTCTTAAATAAAAAAACTTGCACAAAGAATGAAAAATTTGAGTGAGAAAATAAGAGAGAGAGAGAGAGAACTCTGCATTTCATTGCTGGAACATGCAGGAAGTGAAAGAGAAGCACAAAAAAAAAAGGTGTACATATGAGGTTTTTGGCAGAGTTGTTACAGTTACGTGCTGGTAAATAACACGAAATGGTAAATAATGGCCTTTACAATTTCAAGTTAGGGATGCCTTTTGTATGATGGGATGATGGGTAACAACTCTGTTCTGTATATCATGGTTGTCAAATCAAGAATTGAAGTCCCGTTTGTTGAATCAGAAATTGAGAATCAAATCGAGTTGTATGATTTGGTATAATTTTTGAAAAATCAATTGAAAATAATATATGAATTTTTGTAGAAATATTTTTTAATAATCTAATCAAAAGATATTAAACATCAATTGTAAATAATGTGTATATATATATATGTTTAGTATAAAATCTTGATTATCTCATATTTTGCTGGTGCTTTTCTGCTTGATTGCAGAGCAATGAGCAAGCAAAGCAATATGTTCATCTGTTGAACTCTACGCTCACTGCAACAGAGAGGACCATTTGCTGCATCCTTGAGAACTACCAGAAGGAAAATGGTGTAGAGGTCCCAGAACCTCTACGAGAATATATGGGTGGGAAATCTTTCCTCCCCTTCCAAAGCAACCCATCCACAGAAGGCAAGGGGAAGAAATCTAAGGCCTAATCATTTAATTATAGACTTCTGCATATTATAATTTGAGAATTTTTATAGATGCCGAAGGTTTGGTCAGTATCTTGTCTCTCTTTATGACTAGAAAAGTACACGTAACAGAACTGATTCATGAACATGATATCTTCTGGTCATCCTTTCTCTTAAGTGAAGATGCTTCTGATTTGGATTTCTAATTTCTTTTTTTTTTCCTTCAAATTTTCAGAAAATTCTTGTATTTACAGAATTTTTATTTGAGCCAGTCTTTATATGCGATTCTTGAATGTGTTGTAATTTTTAGTTTTGGCATGTACCAGCATTATATTGAAGCTGTTGGTTGAACGTATTTGGGATGGAAATTTGGTAGGTGCAAATGAAGGGAAATAATATGAATTGTTTCAGGGTGGATATTTGGTCGATTCGTTTTAAAATTGAAAACATTGAAAATTGATTTTGCTAAAATTATAAAAATCAAATCAAATTGAATAAATATAATAATTGAATTGAATTGAATAAAAAATTTTCAATTTGAATTGATTTAATTTTTTTTATTTTTTTTTAAGGAAAATTTCTCCTTAAACCTTGATTCAAATAATATGGTACAAGTTGCAACAAAAATAAAATATCATTCACAATAACAAGTTGCAACATCATTATTATTACTTGCTGCATTTTGGAGTAGATTGATAATTCTATTTTAATAAATGGTTCAAAAAGTTTTTCTCACCAATTTGATTACAATTATTAAAACTTTATTCTAATTATTCTGTTGAGAGGTAAATATAGATGAGTAGGGATAAGTAAGCGAGGTAAGTTCCTGGACATAGCCAAGGAAAAAATATATGAATTGAAAATGACTTATGGAAAATAAAAAATAAAAAAATTATTTTAATTCATATTTATATTTAAAAGTTTGCTTTAGTTATATTATAACGACTACAGTGAACACACTAGATTTAATTTGAAAATTTTAATGTAATTCACGAAGTTTTATTTGATAAATAAAATAATTTTTAAAAAATATTTTTATTATATCAATATTATTTTTGTAAATCTCATTATTTTTCATATATATAAAAATAAAACTTTATAATTTAAAATCTATGATATTTTTCTTTTTTTAACATTGTTGATATTAATCATAGTTGGTTAAACAAATAATATTCAAATGATTTACGATTGTGTTGAGCATAAATCTTTAATAAAAATATTTTATATTTAATAAACACACAATATACTTATCATGTTATTTTATTACAATGAGAGTTTATTATAATAAATATTTATTAGTTATATGATATGACATAATATTCAATCGAATTGTATCATGGATTGACACAACATGATAGGACCACGTGATAAGATTCTAATAATCTATGATACAATCTTTCATGACAGAATCAAGTCGTAACGCTTAGTGTTTAGAACGCCAAAACTCGCTCTCTTCTGAACTTGTCGAATTTTTTATGGAACAAAGTTACCATTAGTATATATAATCTAATAGATCTCCGTTACGTCTATAATCACGAGATCTCTTATCCACTATTTAGTACTAGTCGGATTTTAGGATATTTGATAACCAACTTTATTTTTTTACAGTATAAAGACTGATGAACACAAAAATCAAGGTACGCATTCTTATACAACTACTCTTGAATTCTAAGCAATTTATTACACTCGCCCTTCTATTCAGTTTACTGACTTGAGCGTTGAAGTGATTGACGTAAGCGTCAACCATCTCACATTCACTTTCTTGCAGATTAATCAATTGCGACACAATTTCATTTCAGCCACATCATTTAGTTCTATTGTCAGAAAATTCCATTGAATTCTCTCTAATCAATTGAATTAGAAATCAGTCTCTCATTCACCTTCTCCTAAAAAGAAGCTTTTTTCATTTTCCATTCATTAAATAGCTGATAATTAATGAGCTGCTACTAATGCTACTGCCAACAAGGGCGCTATTATTTCTTCAACTCTTGGTAATGGATAAAACACACCCTCAATAGCAAATGAGGTTGGTCTGAACAATTTAAATAATGAACAAATTCTTCAATACATAAAAAGGTTACAGGCCACTCTCAAGCAATATAAAGCTCAGAAGGAGGCCTCATTCATGGCTTTTAGGATTAGGGAGGAGGCCTCTATCGACACCATAAAGACTTGGATAGAAGCGATCCAAACGCAATCCAAAGGGAAGGCCAAACTGGAGAAAGAGGAGTTGTCACGAGGCTCTGAAAGACATCGACTGAAAGCTGATACGGTCCATGCAAAGGTATTAGAAGGAGCAAGAGGAGGACTATGGCCTGGATGATTCCTCACCCCTGTCAGAAGAGATCCTAGTAGAGACTTTTTCTGCCATGTTTAAACTCCAAAGTTTAGACAAATATGACGGAATAGTATATCCCAAGAGTCACTTGGCTATCTTTAAAATAACGATGCAACTTCAAGATATCAACAATTTTGTATTGTGCTAAGTGTTTTCGTCCACACTCACAGATTTGGCTCAGAAATGGTATCAGCATAGAAGCTCAGGTTCTATTCAAAGATTTACTCAATTTGCCATGTTTAAATCCAAATTCATCACTTGCATACCTCTTAAAATGCTCTCCTTTGACTTACGAAAAATCCACCAAGGAAAGGATGAGTCTTTATGGAGTTTTATCTCACATTTCAATGTTGAAGCGATATAGGTGAAAGAGTTAAATCATGAAATAGAGTGTGAAGCATCGAAAAAAGGAACTCGTAACATCAAATTCATGGATTCATTAATCAAGAATCCCGCTGCTACCTATAAGTAGCTAATGGATAAAGATTAAAAGTACGTAAGGCTGGATGATGAAGTCTAAACACTGAGAGAAGATAAGAGGACGAGTCAAAATAAGACTAAGAAATCAGATAAGCAAAGCTACGAAAGTGAAAGAAGTTATCCAGTTTCACGCAGTAGGAATGATCGAGGTAAGTTCATAAATTATACTCCATTAAATGGCTTACGAATACACATACTTATGTGGATCAGAAAAATCGACAAAGAGGTCAAATGGCTCCCCACACTTAACCCGAACAAATCAGGTATGCAAGATAAAATAAAGTATTATTAATTTCATGAGAATCATGGGCACACTACAGAAGAATGCCGATAGCTAAAAGACGAAATTGAGAGACTGATAAGGGACGACATGCTCTGAAAGTTTCCTATAAGAGATAGAGAAGAGAAGAGGTCAAGACCTGAGGTAAGAACACCAGTCAATCCTGATGAACCTGTAGGAGTTATTCAACTAATTGCAGGAGGACCGAGTGACAATAAGGGTTTATAGAAGTAGAATGTCACAAATATTCAGCTCCTGAGTCAAACCTCGATTGAAATTTGTAAAGTTAGATGACCGAGTCTTTTAATTATTCTTGAACGAATGTTTGTAATTTATGAAAATGTTATCAATAAAACTATGATGTATTCTTCAAACCTTTTTGATATGTAAATTAGAAATGTTAGACAGATGAAAGCGTGGAGATAAGAACAACGCCACAAGATGGGTAACCACCAGGTATGTAACGACTCGGAAACCAGACCGCTACCGGTGTTAGGATTTAGATCGACTTAAGGTTGCCGGAACCCATAGCAAGCCTACTATACATCCTGTGTACCTGATAAAATCTCATACATGATCATACAAGACAACATAAACATAACATTCCATGAACTAAGGCTCGACCTGTGCATGCATCAAAACTGAAAACATAAACCCATACTAGAGCCCTCATCAAATGCTCCAGTATGGTAAATATTACATGCCTCAAACTTAGTTCAAACATAAACTTATAATTAAAACTTTTACATAAGGATCATGTTAACATAGATTACAAAGATAAAAACTAGGGCAGAGCACAATTCTAATCCATTAAACAATACATGTCCACAACTATACTATTACATTTGTCTATACCAGCTACTATGCCGACTTCCCCGAGCTATCTTTGACCCTACAAACCTGGGGTTAGGGGAAAGGGATAAGCTACAAGAGCCTAGTGAGCAGAACATAAAAACAGTTTAATAAACATATGCTCGTATGAAATGCGTCACAACACAAACAATTTACATCAAGATGGACTTGTCACTAGTAACCCTCTACATATTCCAATAGTGCCCGGCCCTCGACGGAGCTCCTCAAGGCTTCCTCTTAAACATAACATAGCATATCCATAATGCCAAGGGTGTAGAATAGGCCTCAACCTAGACTTTCTCTTACATATTGCCAGGAGCGTAGAATGGGACTCGACCTGGACTTCCGTATCATATCATATCATATCATATCATATTCGAGGGCTAGTGGGTCATCCAATATCCATCCACATCAACAGTAAATTATGCAATGCATCATATTCGTGAATTCTAATGCAAAACAACCTAATATATATACATGGCATTCGTGATGCATGAGCATGCTTAAAAGGCTTAATTTCTTAAAATAATGATTCAGTTTAGTTCTACTCACCTTTGGCTAATGCTCGCCTAAAACTGATGCAGTTATCTCCTGTAGGCCTCTACGGTCTCCCAGGTCCGATCCTGCATAGATGGACTCAAATGAGGGACCAAACATAACTATTACATGACTCTAAACAACCCTCTAAAAACCATTCCTAAACATACTAAAACATACATATAAAGCAGGCAGAAGAAGGCTGGGCAGAGGACTTTCAGCGGCAGGTTCGGCTGCCGAAGGTCCTTCATAGATCCGAAAGTCAGGGACTTTCGGGGGCAGGTTCGGCGGCCTAAACCCCTTCACAGATCCGAAAGTCCATGCTTCGAGGGCTGGTTAGGCGGCCAAAAGGCTGCCTCCACAAGCAGGTTCAATGGGCGAACCTTGCTTCGGCGGCCGAGCCTGGGTTCTCCAGCAAGGCAGAACCCGATTCTGCCCTATGCACACAGCCACCAAACACTCCGATCCTCACACCCAACTCCTCAAAAACCTTCATTCTCACTCAACATGCATAAGGGACATAAAAACTAGCCTAATCCCCAACAAGCAACAACAAAAACAACACGAGCAAACATTCATTAATAACCCAACTCAAACCCTAAAAATTTAGATCTAACCTTTTCATGCATTATTAACCCTTAACCCCTGCTTAAAACTTATTTAAAATATAGGAAAAGCAAAGATCTAAAATTACCTCTTGGAGATCTAGAGGTGACAGCAACCCCAACTTGGAGATGAGGTAAAACGGTCTCTGGAGGTCTCCAAGGTTTAAAAGCTCATATTCAAGCTCAAATATTCAAAAACAAGAGAAAACTCATGAATTTTCTAAAAGATTTGAAGGAACTCATGAATTTTTTGAAAGATTTGAAGGAAAACAACAGGAGCATCAAAGGGAGGGCAAGGACTCACCTCTGCCCGAAAATGGAGAGAAAGCTTTCTCATTTTCGGGCTGAAGGCCTCTTATGGGTGGCTGGATAAACCACCTTCACGGGCCGAAAGGGAAGGTCCCGCAGCAGCACCACCTTCGGCGGCCGAACTTGAAGGTTCGACGACCGAACATGGGGTTTTCCTTCAAAACTCTTTTCTTTCTTTTTTTAACACCAAAACCCAAAAATTTTCAAATTCATTTTATAAAAACCTTATTTTACCCTTCTAAGGAGATTCCAGCTTCGAGATTCTGAATTCCAACTGAGATTCCGTCAGAAGGTTGGAATTCCAACGCTGGAGTTTAGTCGGGTATTACAAGGTAAGCCACAAGGCAGATATTCGCTAAACCGATGACCGGATATTAGCCCCGTTAACTAGGCATTTTATGCCAATGCAACAAAGCGAGTATCCGCTAGACTTATGACTGGGTGTTAATGTAATACCCGGCTAGACACCGGCACCAGAATTCCTACTTCCCGATGGAATCTCCTTTGGAATCTGGACTTCCTGAATGTCGGAGCCTTCCAAAGGGGTAAAACAGAGGTTTTTCAAAATGTTTTATAGGTTTTTATGTTTTTAATCAAGAAAATTGGGTTTTGAAAAGAAAGAGACCAAGGCGGAAAATTGCAGGTTCGGCCGCCGAAGGTGAAGTTCGGCTGCCGAATATTGCATGGTTTCGCATGCAGTTTTGGCCGCTGAAGGAGAGGCGGTTGGCCACCTATAAAAGCCCTTTGGCCAGAAATGGAGAGTGTTTGAACTCCCTGTTTTTGGTCAAAGGTAGGTTTTTGCTCTCCTTGGTATGTTTTTATGAGATTTCTTCAACTCTTGCATGTTTTGATGTGTTTTAACTTGGGTTTTGGAGTTTTTGAGCAAAGAAGGCAAGTTTGAGGAACTTGGAGACTTTGGATCATTTTCCACCACATCTCCACGTTAGGACTATCAATCCTCTCGTTCTTCAAGAGGTAAGCATGGATCCTCACCTCCCCCTTATGTTTAAAGTATGTTTTAAAGAGTTTAAGAGAGTTTTATGGTATGGTTTTCTTGGATCTAGAGTTTTTAGGGTATGGTGTTCATATGCCATATTTGAGGCTTTGATGTTGTTTGTGGAGTTTAAACTAGTTTTTAAGCTCCTATATGCATGGATAAGGGCATATGCATGAGTATGAGAAGTTGGTTGCATGTTGAGAGTGTTGGGTTTGGTTTTGGAGGCTGAGTATGCATGTTTGACTCGAGTTCTGCCTTCTTGGCAAACTCAGGTTCGGCCGCCGAAGCAAGGTTCGGCCGCCGAACCCTTTGAAGAGGCTGTTTTGGCCACCTAACCTTGCCTCCGAAAGTTGGGACTTTCGTCTCTGGAGGGGAGGTTCGGCCGCCGAACATGCCGCCGAAGGTTAGTGAGTTTCGGCTCTGGATGGTCTTTCAGCCCCCGAACCTTGCCCCCGAAAGTTTAGACTTTCGGCCGCCGAAGGTGCCGCCGAAAGTCCCCTGTCCAGCCTTTCTTTGTCCATTTTTCCATGCATATCTATGATGTTTTAGGAGGTTTTTGGGGGAGATATTTATAGCCATGTTAGAGTATGTTTGGTCCCTCATTTGAGTCCACCTGTGTAGGTACGGACCCGAGGAACCTAAGTGGCCCACAGAGCTAGTGATACAGAGACTGCCTAGCAGTTGCTAGAGGTGAGTGGAACTGAACTGTGTTTTTACATAAATGTAAAGTTTTGAGCATAAGTCATGCATCATAAATGCCATGTTATATTAGGGTGTATTGCATTAGTGATCACGAAGGTGACGCATTGCATTATTTATTGTTGATGGGGATGGACAACATGGAGACCCTTTAGCCCTCTGAGTAGAAGTCCTGCGGAGCTCCTTGAGAGCCGGGCATTATGCTTAGATAAGTCCTGTGTGAGCTCCTTTGGGGGCCGGGCACTATGATTTGTAATGAAAGACCTGTGTGAGCTCCTTTGGGGGCCGGGCACCGACTGAGGGATTTTTGGGTCAGTCCATCCATGATGTGCTTTACTTGTGTTATGACGCATTTCATGATAGCATGTTTTATTAAATGTTTTATTGTTCTACTCACTAGGCTCTAGTAGCTCACCCCTCTCCCTACCCCCATGTTTTAGGGCCACAGAGAAGAGAAAGAGAAAGCAAGGGTAAAGGTATATGTAATAGTTAGAGTAGTGGACATGATGTACAATACAAAGTCGAAGTAATAGTTATGTAATGTAAAAGTGTTATAGTATTGTGCTTGGCCCTAATGTATGTTTGTTCCTTTGTACATGATCAGTTTTATGTTTTTCAATATGTTTGAGATGCAAAGAAAAACCAAGCTTGATGTTTTATGTTTATGACCCTTCTAGTGCATTTGATGAGGGCTCTAGAATGTGGTATTATGTTTTTAACTACTGTATGGTACCTCAGCAGGTATCACTCTCAGAGTGCATACAGAGCACGTACAGGTCAAGCTTGGAGGGGAAAAGTTCAAAACTTTTATAGAAATAGATGATCATGTATGGGATTATCAGGTACTCATAGTTCACAGTAGGCTTGCTACGGGTCCCGGCGGCTTTAAGCCGATCTGGATCCTACGCCGGTAGCGGTCCGATTTTCGGGCTTTTACAGATTGGTATCAGAGCCCTAAGTTCATATGATCGGACCTATAGAGTGTCGGGCTCATAGAGGTTATAGAAAGGGCAATCACAATAGGAAAGATCATGTCCACTAGGATAGGATGTAGAGTCCTGTCTTGTTAATGATGTGCAATGCCATGATTTTATGCATGTGCATTTAATGATATGATATGCTATGTTACGTGTTGAGGGTTCATGTGTTTCACATGGACCATATGATGCTGATGTTTTTGTGTATGTTATGTTTTCAGAAGTTAAGATGAGAGGAACTCGTCGATCCGCTAGATTGACTGGAGCTCCGCCAGAGAATGAGGGTATGGAAGGTCATCCCCCTGCTTTGCCAAGGGCAATGTCTCAAAGGGCTAGTAGAGAAAGAACATCAAGGGACCCTAGAAGGTATTTTGATGAAAGCAGAGGGGAAACAAAGCAAGGTAGAAGATCAGGTGATGGGAGGGAAGCAATGGATGTTGAGAGAAGAGATGGAGGGTTGGGTGTTGGCATGTCTGAGGAGGGTATGGGATCATCACTTGGAGGCGCTCAGGCCTCGGGGTTTAGTTATCCACCCCAATTTCAGCCCTTTCCACAGGGCCCAGGGTATTCGATGGGGGGTACATCGGATTATCCTAGTTTTAACCCATACCCCACATTTATGCCTTATCCACCTTTTTACCCACCATATCCACAGTACCCCATGTATCCACCCTCACTCTTCTACCCAAGTCCAGCACACCCTACTCCAGGGAGTTCTGCACCCCCTCCACCACCAGCAGAACTAGTAGCCCATGTTATCCAAATACCTCAACCTGGCCCATTTGAGAGGAGCAAGGTAAAGATGACTGATTACCTGAAGCTGGATGCTCCTAAGTACAAATCAGGAGATGATCCGTTTGAGTATCTCAAAGCGGTGAAAATAATAGCAAATGAGCTAGGGGCAAGTGATACTAGAGCCATTCAGATGGCGGGATTCACCCTCAAATGCAAGAAGGCAAAAGAGTGGTTTAATAACAATGTGGACCCTAGACTGGATAACATGACCTGGGGGGAGTTTGCAAATGACTTTGCTGGATGGGCTTTTCCAGATAGTTCCAGAGAGTTAAAGATGATAGAGTTTGAGCAGCTAAGGCAAACGGATGATATGAGTGTTGATGGATACACTGACCGCTTCTTGGAGTTGCTGCAGTATGTGGGTCAGGCCTATGATACAGACCAGAAGAAGGCTAGAAGGTATACTATGAGACTTCATTCTAGGTATTCCTCCTTGATCCTAGCAGCTGAGAGGGATAGTTTCCACACAGTGGTGGATATAGCTCGAAAGATGGAGGCTAGTGCCATAATTCAGGGGACAGTGAAACAGCAGGCACAGTCTTCAGATTCTAAGACCCCAGGCAGGGGTAAGTCAGATCCCTCTTCTCAGAATACAGTAGCTTCAGGCGGTAAAAAGTGGAGTGGCTCCACTAAAAATCCAAGGAAGAATAAGTTCTGGAATAAGCTAAGGGCAGGTCTGGGTTTAGGAGGTGGCTCGAGCTCAGGCACAGAGATTCCAGAGTGTATGAGGTGCGGTAAGCCGCACAGAGGAGTTTGTCGTCTTGGGACTACAGCCTGTTTCAGGTGCAGTCAAGAGGGACACATAGCTCGTGAGTGTCCTAGACCAGCCTTTACAGCACCATCCCATCAGATAGCTCCAGGCAGTATGCCACAGCCATCAGCTCCAGCCACGACTCAGGGTAGAGGCAGAGGGAGAGGGGCAGCCTCTTCTTCAACAGGTCCCTGTGGTGAAGGTCCTTCAGCTCCAGCTCGGATCTTCACTCTGACACAACAGGAGGCAAACACGTCTAACACCGTGGTGTCAGGTACTTTCATCATTGGTAGTTCTGATGTGTATGTTTTGTTTTAGACCCCAGTGCTTCTCATTCATTTGTTGCTCCTAGAGCCATAGAGAGAGTGGGTTTGATGACTTCTGGGTTAGAGTGTCCCCTTTGGGTCAGTGGACCCAGGTGCGATCCATTAGTGGCAGAGTCAGTCTGCCGTCATAGTCCAGTATTTATAGATAGTAGATGCCTTCCAGCTGACCTTATGGTTCTAGATTTGACGGATTTTGATGTCATTCTAGGGATGGATTGGCTATCTGCTTATGGTGCTACCTTGGATTGCAGAGACAAGGTAGTTAGGTTCAGAGATCAGGATGGATCTGAGTTTGTCTTCAGAGGAGACAAGAGGGGTACGCCTAGAGGTTTGATATCAGCCCTTCAGGCTCGTAGTTTGCTCAGGAGAGGGTGTCAGGGGTTTCTAGCTCATGTTAGAGAGCGTGATAGTCAGATTAGGGAACCAGCCTCAGTGTCCGTAGTCAGAAAGTTTCCCGACGAGTTTCTAGGACTACCACCTGATAGGGAGATAGAGTTCGAGATAGAGTTGTTGCCTGGAACCAGACCGATCTCTATCCCTCTCTACAGGATGGCACCAGCAGAGTTAAAAAAGCTAAAAGAATAGTTGCAAGAGTTGGTAGACAAGGGTTTCATCCGACCGAGTACCTCATCTTGGGGTGCTCCAGTGCTATTTGTAAGGAAGAGGGATGAATCTCTTAGACTTTGTATCGACTTCAGGCAGTTGAATAAAGTCACTACCAATAATAAGTATCCTCTACCCTGAATCGACGATCTATTTAACCAGCTAGCAGGAGCGGGCTATTTTTCTAAAAATAGATCTGAGATCAGGGTATCATCAATTGAGAATCAGGGAAGAGGATGTACCTAAGGCAGCATCCAGGACCAGATATGGGCATTATGAGTTCCTGGTAATGCCGTTCGGGTTAACAACTGCCCCTGCAGCATTCATGGATCTCATGAACAGAGTGTTCAGACAGTATCTGGATCACTTTGTTATTGTCTTCATAGATGATAGTTTGGTGTATTCCAAAAATACAGAGAAGCATGCCCATCATCTGAGGATAGTTTTGCAGACCTTGTGAGAGCATGGCTTGTATGCCAAGTTCTCCAGGTGTGAGTTCTGGCTGAGGAGCATTTCTTTCTTGGGGCATGTTGTGTCAAACCAAGGAATAGCAGTGGACCCCAAGAAGATAGAGACTGTAGCTAACTAGCCTAGACCCACCACAGTAACAGAGATTAAGAGCTTTCTGGGTTTGGCAGGTTACTACAGGAGGTTCGTACAGAACTTCTCAAAAATTGTTGCTCCTAGAACCAGAGGTTTATCTGGTCTGACCAATGCGAAGAGTGTTTTGAAGAGCTAAAGAAGAAATTGACTCCAGCAACAGTGTTAACTCTGCCTATCAACAATGAAGAAAAAAAGAGATGGCAGCCGTGATCTTTGTACTCAAGATGTGGAGGCATTACCTCTATGAGGATAAATGTGAGATCTTCGCAGATCATAAGAGCCTGTAGCACATCTTGAGTCATAGAGAGTTGAACTTGAGGCAGAGGAGGTGGGTAGAACTGCTTAGTGACTGTGATTGTCCGATCCAGTACCATCCGGGTAAGGCTAATGTAGTAGCTGATGCCTTAAGCCGGAAATCACTTGGCAGTTGTCCCACATCTCAGCAGAGAGGAGACCGGTGGTGAAGGAATTCTATAGGCTTGTCAGTAAAGGACTACAGTTAGAGTTATTTGGTACAGGTCCTTTGATTGCACAGATAAGAGTTATACCCGTGTTTCTGGAACAGGTAGCTCAAAAACAGCATGAGGACCTAGAGTTAATCAAGATTGCCAGGACTGTTCAGTCAGGCAAAAACGTAGAGTTCAGATTCGACGACAAAGGGATTCTCCGCTACGGGAACAGACTATGTGTACCAGATAATATCAGTTTGAAGGGAGACATTATGAGGGAAGCTCATAATGCAAGATATAACATTCACCCTGGAGCCACCAAGATGTATCAAGATTTGAAAAGAGTGTATTGGTGGCCAGCAATGAAGAGAGAAGTGGCACAGTTTGTGTCAACCTGCGAGGTATGTCAAAGAGTGAAGCTAGAACATCAGAAGCCAGCTGGAATGTTTAACCCACTGCCGATTCCAGAGTGGAAATGGGAGAACATAACTATGGATTTTGTAGTGGGGCTACCGGCGACGTCTAACAGACTAGACTCCATCTGGGTGATAGTGGACAGACTGACCAAGTCTGCTCACTTCATCCCTATCAGGAGTGGCTACTCTGTAGACAAACTGGCGCAGGTGTAGATTGAGGAAGTAGTCAGGAAGCATTTAAAGTTTCAGGAAGGTGATCTGGTATCGCTTAAGGTGTCTCCAATGTAAGGGGTGAGTCGTTTTGGGAAGAAAGGTAAGCTAACTCCACGGTACATTGGACCTTTCGAGATTTTGCAAAAGGTCGGGAATGTGTCGTACAAGTTAGATTTATCTGCTTCTATGGAAAGGATCCATCCGGTCTTCCATGTTTCGATGCTACGGAAGTTTGTGTCAGATCCAGGAAAGGTTCTTAGTGAACCAGATGTAGAGATTCTCGGCGATCTCACCTATGTAGAGCAGCCAGTGCGGATCATTGACACCCAGATCAGAAAGTTAAGAAACAAGGAGATCCCGATGGTGAAAGTTCTTTGGAACCACCATATTATTGAAGAGTGAACCTGGGAGACGCGGGAGTCTATGCTCCAGCAGTGCCCCTATCTCTTTTGAGGTTAGTTTTATGTTCCTTTTTGTTTTCTTATGTGTTTTCATGTTGCGCATGTGATAGAGGAGGAACATTCGGGGACGAATGTTCTTAAGGGGGGGAGAATGTAATACCCGGCTAGACATCGGCACCGGAATTCCTACTTCCCGACGGAATCTCCATTGGAATCTGGACTTCCTGGATGTCAGAGCCTTCCAAAGGGGTAAAATAGAGGTTTTTCAAAATGTTTTATAGGTTTTTATGTTTTTAATCAAGAAAATTGGGTTTTGAAAAGAAAGAGACCAAGGAGGAAAATTGCAGGTTCGGCCGCCGAACATTGCATGGTTTCGCATGCAGTTTTGGCCGCCGAAGGAGAGGCGGTTGGCCACCTATAAAAGCCCTTTGGCCGGAAATGGAGAGTGTTTGAACTCCCTGTTTTTGGTCAAAGGTAGGTTTTTGCTCTCCTTGGTATGTTTTTATGAGATTTCTTCAACTCTTGCATGTTTTGATGTGTTTTAACTTGGGTTTTGGAGTTTTTGAGCAAAGAAGGCAAGTTTGAGGAACTTGGAGACTTTGGATCGTTTTCCACCACATCTCCACGTTAGGACCATCAATCCTCTCGTTCTTCAAGAGGTAAGCATGGATCCTCACCTCCCTCTTATGTTTAAAGTATGTTTTAAAGAGTTTAAGAGAGTTTTATGGTATGGTTTTCTTGGATCTAGAGTTTTTAGGGTATGGTGTTCATATGCCGTATTTGAGGCTTTGATGTTGTTTGTGGAGTTTAAACTAGTTTTTAAGCTCCTATATGCATGGATAAGGGCATATGCATGAGTATGAGAAGTTGGTTGCATGTTGAGAGTGTTGGGTTTGGTTTTGGAGGCTGAGTATGCATGTTTGACTCGAGTTCTGCTGTAACGACCCGGAAACCGATACCCTAATGTAACGGCCCAAACCGCCACCGGCGCTAGGATCCAGATCGGCTTAAGGCCGCCGGGACCCGTAGCAAGCCAAACATACCTCCTATCACCTGGTCAAATCCCATACATGATTGAAACTTTAATATAAAAACTGAAACATCTGATGTACAAACTGAGCATGACCTGTATACGACAACTGAAAACATAAAAGGATCCTCTACTTGAGCCCTCATCAAAACTCTAGCTGGGTCAACATAACATACATCAAGCTGGGATTACATCCAAGGAACTAGAACCTAACCTGTGCATGCATCAAACCACAAACATAAGACCTTCACTAGGGTCCTCATCAAACACTAGCGTGGTAAACAACACATGCCACCAGATTAGTTCAAACATAACTCAACATCTAGCATAACATACATCATGTATTAAACAGGGACTAACCAAGTCTCAGGGCCAAGCACAGTACTAAACCATAAACATAACTCCACTTAACTTTACATTACATTACATTATCTTACAATACATTATATCAATTCCTAATACATGTCCACACTAAAAGCTTACTAATCTAATACTAATACAAAAGTAAAGCCTTAACTCTTGAGACTTCCCGATCGATCTCATACCTGCAACACTGGGGTTAGGGGAGAGGGGTGAGCTAAAAAGCCCAGTGAGTAGAAACAAAGAAAACAGTTCATTAATTACATGCTTTCATGAAATGCATCACAGCACAAACAAATCATATCACGGATTGGACCCAACCCCAAAACATCCCTAAGCTATTTGGCCGGCCACCATAGAGGGCACCACAGGACTTCGTAATGCCTGGCCCAGCCAGGTCTTATCCATAGGGCTAGTGGGGTCGTTCTTGGTCCAATCTCCATCTACAGTGAATAATGCAATGCTTCATACTCGTGTAACTAGTGCAATCAACCTATTACATATACACATGATGCATGAGCATGCTTTAGGCATTTGATTTCATAAAAGAAAGATTAAGTTTAGTTCTACTCACCTCTGGCAGACGCTGGACCGACTCTGCAACTGCTAACACTGATGGCCTCCTCGATCCCTCGGGTCCGATCCTACACAGGTGCACTCGAATGAGGTGCCAACACACTCTAAACAACTCATAAACAACTCCCCAAAAACCCCTAAAACATCACTTAAACATGCATAGAAAACAACCATGAAAAGGCTAGACAGGGCACTTTCGGCGGCACCTTCGGCGGCCGAACTCTCTCTCCAGAGACGAAACTCGGGCACTTTCGGCGGCCGAACCTTTCCTTCGGCGGCCGAAAGTCTGCTTTCAAGCCAAAACTCAACTTTCGGGGGCAAGGTTAGGCGGCCAATCCATGCATCCAAAGGCAGGTTTGGCGGCCGAAACCACCTTCGGCGGCCGAACCTGAGTTCTTCCCAGAAGGGCAGAACTCAGCTTCTCATGCATTGAAGCCTCCCAAACCTTCCAACACCCCAAAACAAGCACCCAACTTAACCAAAACATGCATAAACCTTTAACCATGCACAAAGGAGCTTAAACAACTAGATTAAACTCCAAAAACAACAACAAAAACATACATAGATAGCTTATGACTCACATAAGCCAAAACCGTCAAAACAACCAAATCCTCACATACTCTTTCCCAATCATGCATACACTCTCCCACATGCATAACCTAGCCTAAACATTCAACATAACATCATATAAACATACATGAGCACCACATAACATACATTGGGCACAAAAACCCACATAAAGCCTAACATGCATATCTACCTATACTCTACCATTAAAACCTTCATAAAACCTCAAAAGACACTAGGAAAGCAAAGATCTACACTTACCTCTTGAAGATCGAGGGTTGCGTGATCTCTAACTCGGAGGTGTGGAGAATCCAAGCTCCAAAAACTCCAAGCTCCCAAAACTTCGATCTAAGCTTGAAAACTCTTCAAAATGACCATGGAACTCATGAAAACATGAAGGAGATGAAGAAAAACATGAAAACGGCCAAGGGAGGACAAAAACTCACCTGAGCTCGAGAAAGGGGAGAAAACTCGCCCATTTCCGATCTGAGGGCCCTTTATAGGTGGCCTGGTCAGAGACCTTTGGCAGCCTAACGTGCCCCCTAAACTCATGCATGTTCGGCGGCCGAACTTGACTTTCGGCAGCAGAACCTTGGCTCGTTCAAACAAGACTTTCGGAGGCCAAAAGCGCTCCCGAAGCCTTTCCATGTTCGGCAGCCGAACTTCACTTTCGGCGGCCGAACCTGGCAAATGCCTCCTTGGTCTTTTCTTTCCAAAAACTCAATTCTTTTTCATTTAAAACCATGAAATCAGTAAAAAAAAACATTTTAGAAACCACATTTTTACCCCTCTAGAAGCCTCTGGCATCTTCAGAATTCTAGATTCCAACGGAGATTCCGCCGGAAGGTAGGGATTCCGATGCCGGAATCTAGTCGGGTATTACATTCTTCCCCCCTTAAGAACATTCGTCCCCGAATGTTCCACAAATAAACAGGCATCTCAAAACATAGCATCAATCATACATAAACATGCAAGCAAACAAGCAAGCAAAACCTAAAAATCTCTCTCCTAAAAGAGAGACACAGGCACTGCTGGAGCAAAACTCCCGAGTCTCTCAAACACTCACTATCAACCAGTGGTGATTTCCAAAACTTTTCACCATCAGGATTTCCTTGCTCCTCAACTTCTTGACTTATGTTGTAACAGCCCGGACGTGAACCCCGGCACTGTTACATAAAAAGGCGCCTTTTTATGTAACAGCCTGGACGTGATCCCCGGCACTGTTACCGCTCACGGCCCAGGGCTATCCCTCGCCTGGCCTCTTGCCACCTCGGGCTTTCCACTGGCGTCGTGAGCAGCTCTTAACATCCCTTCACCCTCACGGGTTCCAGGCAGGATTTGTCCCTCGGAGGAGCCATTACGGCCCGCCCTAGCCCGAGTGGATTTGGCCCAATTCCTTCCTCTGGGAATTAGGTCGCCTCCCCCACTGCTCGAACCCTTGACCTCCCACTTTAAGGGAATAGTCTGGTGAGAGTGAGTACCAATTGTTCCAATTGCACAATTGGTACTCACTCTCACCAGACTATTCCCTTAAAGTGGGAGGTCAAGGGTTCGAGCAGTGGGGGAGGCGACCTAATTCCCAGAGGAAGGAATTGGGCCAAATCCACTCGGGCTAGGGCGGGCCGTAATGGCTCCCCCGAGGGACAAATCCTGCCAGGAACCCGTGAGGGTGAATGGATGTTAAGAGCTGTTCATACGCCAGTGGAAAGCCCGAGGTGGCAAGAGGCCAGGCGAGGGATAGCCCTGGGTGTGAACGGTAACAGTGCCGGACCCAGAGGAAGGCCGGGCTGTTACATATGTGTCCATGATCCGTACTAACTGCTCAACACAGGTGAGATCCCTTGAGATCTCCACCTTTGGTTCTTTAAGAACCTCACTTGGATCTGACACGAGCTTCCATAACACAGGAATCCGGAAATTCGAATGGACTTCTCCATAGGAAATCACCCTTACCAAAAGAAACACCTTAGCAGTACCCAACATACTCCTGAACTCCACTGGCTTCCGCTGCGCTACTCTGATCCTTACTCTTCCTCTCCATCTTCACTAACTGGCTTCTTCTCCCTTCTGACCCAAAACTAACTCTAACTCTCACAGGTAGTACCCGGATTTCAGATCTATCTTGGAAAACAAACAGCTCCTACTAGCTGTCCCAATAGATCATCCATCCTACATGGGAATACCTGCTCTTGGTAGTGACCTTGGTCAATTGCCTACAGTCGTTATAAAGTCTCGAGGATTCATCCTTCTTTTCCCACCACCACACTGGAACGATCCAGGGTGAGGTACTAGGTCGGATAAAACCCATGACTACCAAGTCTCGCCTCTACTCTGACTACTACCTCTCTCTACGCAGGCGCCATCCTATAGGGAAGAAAAGAAATGGTCCTGGTAACAAGTACCACCTCCATTCCAAACTCTAACTCCCTGACAGGTGGTAAACCTGACAACTAGCCTGGGAAAACAACTAAGAACTCTCTAACTATTACCACTGAGGCTGGTTCCCCGACCTGACTGCTAAACTCTCAACAAGAACTCGAACCCTCTGACAACCCCTCCTACGCACCCTACGAGCCTGACAGGCTGACATCAAACCTCTAGGCATCCCTACTGTGTCCCTTCAGAAGACTATCTCTGACCCATCCTGTCCTTAGAATCCGACTACCTTGTTTCTACAGACCAAGATAGCACCACGAGCAGAAACCAATCCATCCCTCGATTGACGTCCAGACAGTCAAGTCTAGGACCTCAAAATCGAGTGGAAGGCATCTACCCTCAACTGACACAGAACTGAACCGGCAGACTGACTCTGCCACAGATGGATCACACGTGAGTCTACTGACCCAAAGAGAACACTCTAGCCCAAAAGCTATCAACTCAACCTCTCGACGGCTCCTAGAGCAACTAAAGAAAGAGAATACCATGGTTCACAAAAACATACACATCAGAACATTCAAAAGTGAGCGTACCTGACACCACCATGTTCGATGTGTCTGCCTCCTGCTGAGCTTGGGTGAAGATCCGAGCTGAAGCTGACGGACCTTCTCCACGGGAACCTTCAAAAGAAAAGGCTGACCCTCTTCCTCTGCCTCGACCACTAACCTGAACCACGGCTGGAGCTGTTGGCTGAGCCGCTCTACCTGAAGTTGCCTGCTGAGACTGTGCCAACCAGGGCGCAATGGGACACTCACGTACCATGTGCCCTTCCTGACCGCATCTAAAACATAGATTAGTCCCAATCAGACAGACTCCCTTGTGCGGCCTTCCGCACCTCATGCATTTCGAACTGCCTGAGCCAGAGCTTGAGCCACCAAAACCCAGACTAGCCTTCAACCGATTCCACAACTTGCTCTTCTTTGACCTTCTCAGGCCTCTATTCCCCTTTTTAGTGGTGTTTCCCCACCTTTTATCTCTTGTGGCAGCTGTACTCAGAGTGGAGGGATCAATCCCCCCCGAACCTGAGATTCTGGAATTCTGAGTCTGAGCATCCTCCTGAGAATCTCCCATGCCTTCCTCTGGCACTCTGATTCCCAAACTGATATCTCTTCTCTGAACATCCAACTCCACTTCTCTCGCACTAGCTGACATCCTTCTTGGAGCCATTCCTTCTCTGCTTACATCAAAAGACCTTCCAGGGTCCCTTGATGTTCCCCATCTGCTGACTCCCCACGACTGCGCTCTTGGCAGAGCAGGGGGAAAGGTGTCCAAACCTTCCCTCTCAGATGGAACTCCAGTCGATTCCACAGATCGACGAGCACCTCGCATTCTGGCTCCTCTGAAGAACAACACACAAGCATACAAACAATCATTAGCATCATACGGTTCATATGGAAACACATGAACCCACATACATATCATACATACATAACATTAATGCACATGCATAAAATCATGGCATTTCACATCATCAATCAAGACAGGACTCAACATCCTATCCTAGTGGACATGATTCTTCCTATTGTGCTTGCCCTTCTATGACCTCTAAGCCAACCTCTTTTCGATGTGCAACACACCGTACTCTCGAGGCCCAAAGCTCTGATACCACTCTGTAACGACCCGAAAATCGATACCCTACCGTAACGGCCCGAACCGCCATCGGCGCTAGGATCCAGATCGGCTTAAGGCCGCCGGGACCCGTAGCAAGCCAAACATACCTCCTATCACCTGGTCAAATCCCATACATGATCGAAACTTTAACATAAAAACTGAAACATCTGATGTACAAACCGAGCCTGACCTGTATGCGACAACTGAAAACATAAAAGGATCCTCTACTAGAGCCCTCATCAAAACTCTAGCTGGGTCAACATAACATACATCAAGCTGGGATTACATCCAAGGAACTAGAACCTAACCTGTGCATGCATCAAACCACAAACATAAGACCTCCACTAGGGTCCTCATCAAACACTAGCGTGGTAAACAACACATGCCACCAGATTAGTTCAAACATAACTCAACATCTAGCATAACATACATCATGTATTAAACAGGGACTAACCAAGTCTCAGGGCCAAGCACAGTACTAAACCATAAACATAACTCCACTTAACTTTACATTACATTACATTATCTTACAATACATTATATCAATTCCTAATACATGTCCACACTAAAAGCTTACTAATCTAATACTAATACAAAAGCAAAGCCTTAACTCTTGAGACTTCCCGATCGACCTCATACCTGCAACACTGGGGTTAGGGGAGAGGGGTGAGCTAAAAAGCCCAGTGAGTAGAAACAAAGAAAACAGTTCATTAATTACATGCTTTCATGAAATGCGTCACATCACAAACAAATCATATCACGGATTGGACCCAACCCCAAAACATCCCTAAGCTATTTGGCCAGCCACCATAGAGGGCACCACAGGACTTCGTAATGCCTGGCCCAGCCAGGTCTTATCCATAGGGCTAGTGGGGTCGTTCTTGGTCCAATCTCCATCTACAGTGAATAATGCAATGCTTCATACTCGTGTAACTAGTGCAATCAACCTATTACATATACACATGATGCATGAGCATGCTTTAGGCATTTGATTTCATAAAAGAAAGATTAAGTTTAGTTCTACTCACCTCTGGCAGACGCTGGACCGACTCTGCAACTGCTAACACTGATGGCCTCCTCGATCCCTCGGGTCCGATCCTACACAGGTGCACTCGAATGAGGTGCCAACACACTCTAAACAAACTCATAAACAACTCCCTAAAAACCCCTAAAACATCACTTAAACATGCATAGAAAACAACCATGAAAAGGCCGGATAGGGCGCTTTTGGCGGCACCTTCGGCGGCCGAACTCTCTCTCCAGAGACGAAACTCGGGCACTTTCGGCGGTCGAACCTTTCCTTCGGCGGCCGAAAGTCTGCTTTCAAGCCAAAACTCAACTTTCGGGGGCAAGGTTAGGCAGCCAATCCATGCATCCAAAGGCAGGTTCGGCCGCCGAACCTGAGTTCTTCCCAGAAGGGCAGAACTCAGCTTCTCATGCATTGAAGCCTCCCAAACATGCAGAGAAGAGAAAGAGAAAGCAAGGGTAAAGGCATATGTAATAGTTAGAGTAGTAGACATGATGTACAATACAGAGTTGAAGTAATAGTTATGTAATGTAAAAGTGTTATAGTATTGTGCTTGGCCCTAATGTATGTTTGTTCCTTTGTACATGATCAATTTTATGTTTTTCAATATGTTTGAGATGCAAAGAAAAACCAAGCTTGATGTTTTATGTTTATGACCCTTCTAGTGCATTTGATGAGGGCTCTAGAATGTGGTATTATGTTTTTAACTACTGTATGGTACCTTAGCAGGTATCACTTTCAGAGTGCATACAGAGCACATACAGGTCAAGCTTGGAGGGAAAAAGTTCAAAACTTTTATGGAAATAGATGATCATGTATGGGATTATCAGGTACTCAGAGTTCACAGTAGGCTTGCTACGGGTCCCGGCGGCTTTAAGCCGATCTAGATCCTAGCGCCGGTAGCGGTCCGGTTTCCGGGCTGTTACAGTTAATCCCGTTAACAAAGACATATTATGCTCAAGCCACAAGGCGGATATCCGCCAGACTTATGATCGAGTGTTAGCCCCGTTAACTATGGCATTTTATGCCAATGTAAGAAGGCGGATATCCGCCAGGCTCACGATTAGATATTAGTCCCGTTAACTAAGGCATATTATGCCCAAGCCACAATGAGGATATCCACCAGGCTCATGACCGGGTTGTTACTCCTATTAACTAAGGTATTTTATATCAAAGCCACCAGGCGAGTATTCGTCAGGCTCACGACCGGGTGTTAATCCCGTTAATTAAGGCATCTAATGCCCAAACCATAAGGCAGGTAACTGCCAGGCTCATGATCATGTGTTAGTCCCGTTAACAAAGACATTTTATACTAAAGCCACAAGGCGGGTATCCGCTAGGCTCACGATTGGGTGTTAGTCCTGTTAACTAAGGCATATTATGCCTAGGCCATAATGCAAATATCAGCTAGGCTCACGACCAGGTGTTAGTCCCAGTTAATAAAAATTGCTAAGGCATATTATGCCCAGACCAAAGGTGGATATCCGCCAGGCTCACGACCGCGTGTCAGTCCCAGTTAATAAAAATTGCTAAGGCATATTATGCCCAGGCTATAAAACGGGTATCCTTCAGGTTCATAATCGGGTGTTAGTCCCATTAACTAAGACATTTTATACCAAAGCTATAATGCGGGTATCCGCTAGTATAACGACCCAGAAATCGGACCGCTACCGGCGCTAGGGTTCAGATCGACTTAAGGTCGCCGAAGCCCGTAGCAAGCCTACTATACATCCTGTGTACTTGATAAAATCCCATACATGATCATACAATATAACAAAAACATAAACTTTCCATGAACTAAGGCTCGACCTGTGCATGCATCAAAACTGAAAACATAAAACTCATACTAGAGCTCTCATCAAATGCTACAGTATGGTAAACATTACATGCCTCGAGCTTAATTCAAACTTAACTCAAAATAAAACTTTTACATAAAGATCACGAAAACAGGGATTACAAGACAACCAATAGGGCAAAGCACAATTCTAGAACCATAACCATTAATACATGTCCACATCAATGCTATTACAAAAGCTATACCAGCAACTAAGCCGACTTCCCCGAGCTATCTTTGACCCTACAAACCTGGGGTTAGGGGAAAGGGATAAGCTATAAGAGCCTAGTGAGCAGAACATAAAAACAGTTAAATAAACATATGCTCGTATGAAATGCATCATAACACAAACAATTCACATCAAGATGGACTTGTCACCAGTAACCCTCTACATATTCCAATAATGCCCGGCCTTTAACGGGGGAGCTCCTCAGGACTTCCTCTTAAACATAACATAACATATCCATAATGCCAGGGGCATAGAATGGGCAGCCCTAGTCTTTCCCTTACATAGTGCCAGAGGCGTAGAATGGGCAGCCCTGGTCTTTTCATATCCGTCATAGCATATCATACTCGAGGGCTAGTGGGTCATCCAATGTAACGACCCGGAAACCGGACCGCTACTGGCGCTAGGATCCAGATCGACTTAAGGTCGCCGGGACTTGTAGCAAGCCTGCTGTACTCACTATGCACCTGTACAATCCCATACATGATCAAACATTTTCTGTAAAAACATAAAACTTTTCTCTGTACCAAGGCTCAACCTGTGTATGCACTAACTCTGTACTACAAAGCCCCTTACTAGAGCTTGCTCTAGACGAGTTAAACTCATACAACGTTAAGCCTGGTGATCATACTCATAAAACATTTCAATAATATATTTACATAAACAGACCATGTATACAAAAGGGATTTTACAACACAACTAGGTCAAGCACAATACTAATACATCTCTTCACAATATTACATGTCCACACTAAGCTTATTACACAATTCTTTATTCTTCCCGTACACTGCTGAACTTCCTCCTAACTCTGATCCTGCAAGACTGGGGTTAAAGGAGAGGGATGAGCTATACTAGCCCAGTGAGTAGAATAATAAAAACATGTTAGTAAACATGCTCACATGGAATGCATCACATCACAAGTAAATCACCCATCTCAGACGGACTGATTCAAAACTCCCTCTGTATTGTGCCCGACCCGCGAAGGAGCTTCTCAGGACTTTATTACGCACCCTATGGTGCTCTGTGCCCGGCCCCCACTGGAGCTCCTCAGGACTTTACTCGGAGGGCTAATGAATCTACTCTATGTCCGATCCGTACAAGCATAGAATAATGCAATGCGTCACATTAGTGTATTCTAGTGCACTCAACCTATTACATATCATGATGCATGAAACATGCTAAAAGCATCTGATTTCTCATATTAAAAACATTAAGTTTAGTTCCACTCATCTCTGGCTGACTCTGAACTGAATCTGAATACTCTGAAGCAGTGCTCACTGCTGCTCTCTTCGGTTCCTCTGGTCCGTTCCTACACAGGTGGACTCAAATGAGGGACCAAACTAACTCAAAGACATCTCTAGAATACTCCCTAAAAACTCCCCTAAAACATCCTAAAACAATCAAGGAAAACATGCGAAGGAAGGCTGGACATAGCACTTTCGGCGGCAGGTTCGGCGGCCGAAAGTCCCTTCCAGAGCCGAAACTCAAACACTTTCGGCGGCACTTCGGCTGCCGAAAGTCCTATCCAGAGACGAAACTCATGCATATTCCGCGGCACTTTCGGTGGCCGAAACCCCCTTCCAGAGACGAAAGTCCAAACTTTCGGGGGTGAGCTTAGGCAGCCGAAACCACCTCCTTAGCATGTTCGGCGGCCAACCCTCCTTCGGCGGCTGAAACTGGATTCTCCAGTAAGGCAGAAACGTGTTCTGCTTCATGCAAATCTTACCCAACTTCACTCAAACATGCAACCAACAACTCACAACCTGCATATACTCAAGTATAGGCACAAAGGGGTCCAAAACTAACTTAAAAACCCCAACAAACAACACATCTCAACACATATCATGCTTTGACCACAAATCAACCAAAAACCCTATCATGCATCTATACCCATAAAACTCCATAAAACCTTCATAAATCATGAAAAGAAGTTCAGGATCTTCACTTACCTCTTGAAAACAAGAAGATGAACGATCCCAACGTGGAGATATGGAGCAACTCACCCTCAAAGTCTCCAAATTTCAAAACTTTGGTTTTTAGCTCAAAACCTTCAAACAATCATGAAAACTCATCAAAACTTTGCAAGATTTGAAGAAAACATGAAAATCACCCAAGAAAGATCATGGTCTCACCTCTGTCTATGGATGGAAAGAAAATCTTATCCATTCACCGACCTAGGGCCTTTTATAGGTGGCTGGCCAGACCACCTTCGGCGGCCAAACGTGATTCCAAAACCATGCAACGTTCGGCGGCCGAACATCACTTTCGGTGGCTGAACCTGGCATTTCTTCTTTGGTTCTTTTCTTTCAAAAACTTATTTCTTTACACTTTAAAACATGAAAACATACTAAAATGCTTTAGAAAAACATATCTATTACCCTTCTAGAGGGTTCTGAGATCCGAAATTTCACCGGACTGTAAAATTCGGATGCCGGACTCTAGCCGGGTATTACATTCTCCCCCCCTTAAGAACATTCGTCCCCAAATGTTCCACAAACAATGAAACACATAAAAAGGAGGAAAAACTAACCTTAAAACAGATATGGATATTGCTGGAGCATAGACTCCCGCGTCTCCCAGGTGCACTCTTCTAGATTGTGGTGGTTCCAAAGGACTTTCACCATTGGTATTTCCTTGTTCCTTAGCTTTCTGATCTGCGTGTCTAGGATCCGCACTGGCTGCTCTACATAGGTGAGATCTCCAAGGATCTCTACATCAGGCTCACTAAGAACCTTACTCAGATCTGACACAAACTTCCGTAGCATAGAAACATGGAACACCTGGTGAATTCTTTCTATGGAAGCAGGTAAATTCAGCTTATACGACACATTCTCGATCTTCTGCAAGATCTCAAAGGGTCCAATGTACTATGGCGCTAGCTTACCTTTCTTTCCAAACCGAACCACTCCTTTCATTGGAGACACCTTCAGCAATACCATATCACCTTCCTGAAACTCGATCTGCTTCCTGCGAACATCTGCATAGCTTTTCTATCTGCTCTGAGCAGTTCTGATTCTTTCTCTGATCATGGGCACTACCCTGCTGGTGATTTCCACTAGCTCTAGCCCTGCAAGAGCCGCCTCTCCTACTTCTTCCCAGCAAACAGGTGATCTGCACTTCCTCCCATACAAGGCTTCATAAGGAGCCATCCCGATGCTAGCATGATGACTGTTATTGTAGGCAAACTCCACCAAAGGTAGATGCTGCCTCCAAGAACCGCCAAAGTCTAACACGCACATTCTGAGCATATCCTCTATGGTCTGGATGGTCCTCTCTGACTGTCCGTCAGTCTATGGATGGAAAGCAGTGCTAAAATCCAACCTTGTGCCCATTGCACTCTGCAGACTCCACCAAAACTTGGAGGTGAACTGAGGTCCTCTATCTGACACTATAGATATGGGAACCCCATGCAACCTTACTATCTCTTCCAAATAAAGCTGTGCCAACTTATCCACAAAGTAAGTACTCCTAACAGGGATGAAATGAGCAGATTTAGTCAGTCTGTCCACGATCACCCATATGGAGTCTAACCTGTTGGACACTGCCGGTAAGCCCACTACAAAATCCATAGCTATATTCTCCCATTTCTACTCTGGAATCGGCAGTGGGTTAAGCATTCCAGCCGGCTTCTGATGTTCCAGTTTCACCCTTTGGCAAATCTCACAGGCAGACACAAACTGTGCCACTTCTTTCTTCATAGCTGGCCACCAATACACCCTTTTTAGATCCTGATACATCTTGGTGGCTCCAGGGTGAACACTGTACCTTGCATTATGAGCTTCCCTCATAATGTTTCCTTTCAGACTTATGTCATCTGGTACACATAGTCGATTCTCATAGCGGAGGATCCCTTTGCTGTCAAATCTGAACTCTGCACTGTTGCCTGACTGAACAATCCTGGCAATTTTCACTAACTCAGGGTCCTCATGCTGTTTCTGAGCCACCTGCTCCAGAAACACTGGTGTCACTCTCATCTGTGCTATCAAAGCACCTGTACCAGACAACTCTAGCTATAGCCCTTCGTCGACGAGCTTATAAAACTCCATCACCACTGGTCTTCTCTCTGCTGCTATATGGGACAAACTGCCAAGTGATTTCCGGCTTAGGGCGTCTGCTACAATATTCGCCTTACCCAGATGATACTGGATCCTGCAATCATAGTCACTGAGCAGTTCTACCCATCTTCTCTGCCTCAAATTCAGCTCTCTCTGGCTCAAGATGTACTGTAAACTTTTATGATCGGTGAAGATCTCGCATTTAACCCCATAAAGGTAATGCCTCCACTTCTTGAGTGCAAAGATAACTGCCGCCATCTCTAGGTCATGGGTGGGGTAATTCAACTCGTGCTTCTTCAGCTGTCTAGAAGTATAAGCAATCACCCTCTCATTCTGCATTAAAACACAACCCAATCCCACTCTAGATGCATCACAGAACACTGTGAAGTCCTCATTACTGACGGGCAGAGCTAACACTGGTGCTGATGTTAATCTTCTCTTTAACTCTTCAAAGCTCTCTTCACATTGGTCCGACCACTCGAACCTCTGATTCTTTTTAGTCAGTTTGGTCATAGGAGCAGCTATCTTTGAGAAGTCCTAAACGAACCTCCTGTAGTAACCTGCTGAACCCAAAAAGCTCTTAATCTCTGTCACTGTAGTGGGTCTAGGCCAGTTAGCTACAGCCTCAATCTTCTTGGGGTCTACCTCCATCTCTTCTGCTGACACCACATGCCCCAAGAATGAAATGCTCCTAAACCAAAACTCACACTTAGAGAACTTAGCATACAAGCCATGCTCTCTAAGGGTTTGCAGAACTGTCCTCAGATGTTGGGCATGCTCCTCTGCATCTCTGGAATACACTAAGATATCATCGATGAAGACAATAACAAAGTGATCCAGATACTGGCTGAAAACTCTGTTCATGAGGTCCATGAATGCTGCAGGGGCGTTAGTCAACCCGCACGACATTACTAAGAACTCATAATGCCCATATCTGGTCCTAAAAGCTGTTTTTGGCACATCTGCCTCTCTGACTCTCAGTTGGTGATACCTAGATCTCAGATCTATTTTAGAAAAACAACCTGCTCCAGCTAGCTGGTTAAATAGATCATCGATCCTAGGTAGGGGATACTTATTCTTGGTAGTGACCTTGTTCAACTGCCTGTAGTCGATACAAAGTCTGAGGGATCCATCCTTCTTTCTGACAAACAGTACTGGAGCACCCCAAGGTGAGGTACTAGGGCGGATGAAACCCTTATCTACCAACTCCTGCAACTGCTCTTTCAGCTCTTTTAACTCTGCTAGCGCCATCCTGTAGGGAGGAATAGAGATCGGTCTGGTACCAGGCAACAATTCTATTTCAAACTCTATCTCCCTATCAGGTGGTAGTCTTGGAAGCTCGTCTGGGAAGACGTCTAGAAATTCTCGGACTACTGGGACTGAAGCTGGTTCCCTAACCTAATTATCTAGCTCTCTCACATGAGCTAAAAACCCCTGACAACCCCTTCTAAGTAACCTACGAGCCTGAAGGGCTGAGATCAAACCTCTAGGTATCCCCCTTCTGTCTCCTCTGAAGACACACTCTGACCCATCCTGATCTCTGAGACTAACTACCTTGTCTCTGCAGTCCAAGGTAGCTCCATGTGTAGATAGTCAATCTATCCCTAGAATGACATCAAAATCCGTCAAATCTAGAACCACTAGGTCAGCTGGAAGGCATCTACCCTCTATGAATATTGGACTGAAACGACAGACTAAATCTGCCACTGATGGGTCACATTTGGGTCCATTGACCCAGAGAGGACACTCCAACTCAGAGACTATCAGACCCAACCTCTCTACGGCTCTAGAAGCAATAAAAGAGTGAGAAGCACCGGGGTCCATTAAAGCATACACCTCGGAACACCCAATGATAAGGTTACCTGACACCACTGTGTTCGACGTGTTTGCCTCCTCTTGTGTCACAGTGAAGATTCGTGCTGGGGCTACCGGACCTTCACCTCGGGAACTTGCTGCTGAAGAAGAGGCTAACCCTCTCCCTCTGCCTCTGCCACTGCTCTGAGGCATGGCTGGAGCTGCTGGCTGAGCCACACTACCTGAGCTCATCTGCTGGGATGGTGCCATAAAGGTCGCTTGAGGACATTCCCGAGCAAAATGTCCCTCCTGCCCACACTTAAAGCAGGCTGTGGATCCCAATCGATAAACTCCTTTGTACGGTCTCCCACATCTCGTGCACACTGTACTGCCTGTGCCAGAGCTTGAGCCACTACCCATTCCCAGACTAGACTTGATCTTATTCCAGAACTTGCCCTTCTTAGCCTTAAACTTTTCTCCCTTCCTACTGCCAGAAGCTGCTGCACTGGGGGTCTTAGAACCCGAAGACTATGCCACTTGCTGTTTAACTGT
This sequence comes from Manihot esculenta, assembly GCF_001659605.2. Taxonomy (NCBI): domain Eukaryota; kingdom Viridiplantae; phylum Streptophyta; class Magnoliopsida; order Malpighiales; family Euphorbiaceae; genus Manihot; species Manihot esculenta. The sequence goes on from NC_035162.2 coordinate 29,468,238, forward strand.
TTCCTGAATAATGGCACTCACCTCCATCTTCCTGGCGGCATCCACAATAGAGTGAAAACTCTTTCTCTGCTGGAAGAATCAAGGAGGAATACCTGGGATGCAGTCTCATGGTATATCTCCTTGCCTTCTTCTGGTCAGTGTCATAAGCCTGACCCACATACTGTAGCAGTTCCAGGAACTTATCTATGTATTCATCAACACTCATCTCTTCAGTCTGCCTTAACTGCTCAAATTCTATGACTTTCATCTCCCTGGAACTGTCAGGAAAAGCCTACCCAGCAAATTCATTGGCGAACTCTTCCCACGACATGCTGTCCAACCTGGGGTCCATATAATTCTTGAACCACTCTCGAGCCTTCTTGCATTTCAGTGTGAACCCTGCCATCTCAATGGCTCTACTATCATCAGCTCCTAACTCATCGGTTATTATCTTAACCGTTCTGAGGTACTCAAATGGATCGTCTCCCATGTTGAATTTGGGAGCATCCAATTTCAGGTACTCTGTCATTTTCACTTTACTTCCCCCAGCTGAGCTAGGTTGAGGTACTTGGACAACAGGGGCTACTGGATCTGGTTCTGGTGGAGGAGGTACTGTATTACTTGGATCAAGGTATGCTGTACTTGGATGAAAAGGTGAGGGTGGATACATGGGATATGGTGGGTAAAAAGGAGGATAAGGCATGTAAGGCATGTAGGTAGGATATGGGGCAAAGCTAGAGTAATCCGACGTACCCCCCATCGGATACCCCGGACCCTGTGGAAAGGGTGGATAGTGGGGTGGATAACCAAACCCCGAGACCTGAGCGCCTCCTTGAGACTCTCCCATACCCTCTTCCGACCTGTCCATACCCATGCTTTCCTATCTTCTCTAATCAACATCCATAGCCTCCCTTACTTCATCAGAGCTCCTTCCTCTTTCTGCTCCTCTTCTGCTCTCGTCAAAAGACCTTCTCTGGTCCCTTGATGTACCCTCCCTGCTTGATCTCTGAGACATTGCCCTTGGCAACGCAGGAGGACGAGCAGCTGTACCCTCACTTTCAGGTGGGACTCCAGTCAATCGTGCAGATCGACGAGTTCCTCTCATCTTAACTTTCTAGAAAACAACACATAACAGCATACATCAGCATATAAACATCACATATCAACAATGCACATGCATACATCATGGCATTTCACATCATCAAATAGACAGGACTCAACATCCTATCCTAGTAGACATGATTTCCTATTGTGCTTGACCTACTATAACCTCTATGAGCCCGACGCTCTCTCTATAGGTCTGACCATATGAACCTAGGGCTCTGATACCAATCTGTAACGACCCAGAAACCGGACCGCTACCGGTGCTAGGATCCAGATCGACTTAAGGTCGCCGAGACCCGTAGCAAGCCTGCTGTACTCACTATGCACCTATACAATCCCATACATGATCAAACATTTTCTGTAAAAACATAAAACTTTTCTCTATACCAAGGCTCAACCTGTGCATGCACTAACTCTATACTACAAAGGCCCTTACTAGAGCTTGCTCTAGACGGGTTAAACTCATTTCTTTACACTTTAAAACATGAAAACATACTAAAATGCTTTAGAAAAACATATCTATTACCCTTCTAGAGGGTTCCAACATCCGAAATTCCACCGGACCGTAGAATTTCGATGCCGGACTCTAGCCGGGTATCCAACATCCATCCACATCAACAGTAAATTATGCAATGCATCATATTCGTGAATTCTAATGCAAACAACCTAATACATATTTATGGTATTCTTGATGCATGAGCATGCTTAAAAAGTTTGATTTCTTTAAAATAATAGATCAGTTCAGTTCTACTCACCTCTGGCTGACGCTCGCCTAACACTGACGCAGTTATATCACTGCAGGCCTCTATGGTCTCCCAGGTCCAATCCTACACAGATGGACTCAAATGAGGGACCAAACATAACTATTACCAGACTCTAAACAACTCCCCAAAAAATCTCCTAAAATATACCAAAGCATGTATACAAAACAAGCAGAAGAAAAGGCTGGGCAAGGGACTTTCGCAGTAAGTTCGGCTACCGAAGGTCCCTCACAGATCCGAAAGTCAGGGACTTTTGGGGGCATATTCGGCAGCCTAAACTCCATACAAATCCGAAATTTGAAACCTTCGAAGGCGGGTTAGGCGTTCAAAAGGTTGCCTCCACAAGCAGGTTCGGTGGCCGAACCTGGGTTCTCCAGCAAGGCAGAACCCGATTCTGCCCTATGCACACAGCCACCAAACACTCCGAACGTCACACCCAACTACTCATAAACATTCATATCCACTCAAACATGCATAAGGGACATAAAAACTAGCCTAATCCCCAACAAGAAACAACAAAAACAACACAAGAGAAAATATTCATTATCAATCTAACTCAAACTGTAACGACCCGAAAACCGATACCCCTCTGTAACGGCCCGAACCGCTACCGGCGCTAGGATCCAGATCGGCTTAAGGCCGCCGGGACCCATAGCAAGCCAAACATACCTTCTATCACTTGGTCAAATCCCATACATGATCAAAACTTAACATAAAAACTGTAACATCTAATGTAAATACCGAGCTTGACCTGTATGCAACATAACTGGAAACATAAAGAACCCCCTACTAGAGCCCTCATCAAAACTCTAGCTGGGTCAACATAACATACATCAAGCTGGAATCACATCCAAAGAACTAGAACCTAACCTGTGCATACATCAAACCACAAACATAAGACCTCCTGCGGGGTCCTCAATAAAAACCATAGCGTGGTAAACAACACATGCCACAAGTTTAGTTCAAACACAACTCAACATCTGACATAACATACATCATGTACTAAAAAGGGACTAACCAAGTCTTAGGGCCAAGCACAGTACTAATACATAACACAACTCTACTATACTTGCATTACAATTCATTATCTTACAATACATTATCTCAGTTTACATTACATGTCCACACAACTCTAATCTATTACAAGCACAACCTTAACTCTTGAGACTTCCCGAACGACTTCAAACCTGCAACACTGGGGTTAGGGGAGAGGGGAGAGCTAAAAAGCCCAGTGAGTAGAAATAAAGACAACAGTTCATTAATTACATGCTTTCATGAAATGCGTCACAGCACAAACAATTCACATAACGGATTGGACATGACCACCAAAACTCCCTATGACTGTAACATAACATGGTGCCCGGCCCTTCGGGCTCCTCAGAACTTCATTATGCTCGGCCCTTCGAGCTCCTCAGGACTTCATTATGCCCGGCCCTCAAGGGGCTCCTCAGGACTTCATTAACATAACATAGCTAGGGCTATTGGGGTCGCCTTGGTCCATCCACATCAACAGTAAATAATTGAATGCGTCATATTCGTGTAACTAGTGCAATCAACCTATTACATATAAACATGATGCATGAACATGCTTTAGGCATTTGAATTCTGTAAAATAAAAGATTAAGTTTAGTTCTACTCACCTCTGGCAGACGCTGAACTGACTCCGCAACTGCTAACACTGATGGCCTCCTCGGTCCCTCGGGTCCAATCCTATACAGGTGGACTCGAATGAGGTGCCAAACACACTCCAAACAACTCATAAACAACTACCCAAAAACGCCCTCAAACATCCTCAAAACATGCATAGAAAAAAACCATGAAAAGGCTGGACAGGGCACTTTCGGCGGCACCTTCGGCGGCCGAACCCTCTCTCCAGAGACGAAACTCGGGCTCTTTTGGCGGCACCTTCGGCGGCTTAAAGTCCCACTCCAGAGACGAAAGTCAGGCACTTTCGGTGGCCGAACCTTCCTTCGGCGGCCGAAAGTCTGCTTTCAAGCCAAAACTCAACTTTCGGGGGCAAGGTTAGGTGGCCAAACCATGCATCCACAGGCAGGTTCGGCGGCCGAAACTACCTTCGGCGGCCGAACCTGAGTTCATCCAGAACTCAGCCTCGCATGCATACCAGCCTCCCAAACCTTCCAAACACCCCAAAACAAGCACCCAACCTCTCAAAAACATACATAAACCCTTAACCATGCACACAGGAGCTTAAACAAGCTTAAACTCCAACAAAGAATCTCATAGAGCATACATAAATAGCTTATGACCCACATAAGCCAAAACCATCAAAACTATTCAAAACCTCACTTGCTCTCTCCCAATCATGCATACACTCTCCCACATGCATAAACTAGCTTGAACCTTCATTATAACATCACATAAACATACATAAACAGGCATAAGCATACATTGGGCATAAAACCCACATAAACCTAAACATGCATATCTACCCATACTCAATCATCAAAACATCTTTAAACCTACTTAAAACTTCATTAAAACACAAGGAAAGCGAGGATCTACACTTACCTCTTGGAGATCGAGGGGTGGTGTGATCCCTAACTTGGAGATGGGAGGAAACTACTCCTTGGGTCTCCAAGCTCCCAAAACTTAGATCTAAGCTTGAAAACTCTTCAAAACAACCATGAAACTCATAAAAACATGAAGGAAATGAAGAAAAACGTGAAAACGGCCAAGGGAGGACAAAAACTCACCTGAGCTCGAGAATGGGGAGAAAACTCGTCCATTTCCGATCTGGGGGCTCTTTATAGGTGGCCTGGTCAAAGACCTTCGGCAGCCTAACGTGCCCCCTAAACGAGCCCCTAAAACTTTAGATCTAACCATTTCATGCATTATTAACCCTTAACCCCTTCTTAAAACTTATTTAAAACATAGGAAAAGCAAAGATCTAGACTTACCTCTTGGAGATCTAAAGGTGACAGCAACCCCAACTTGGAGATGAGGTAAAATGGCCTCCGGAGGTCTCCAAGGTTTAAAACTTTAGATTTGAACTCAAATCTTCAAAAATAAAAGAATACTCATGAATTTTCTGAGGAGATTGAAGGAAAAACAATAAGAACAACAAAGGGAGGGCAATGACTCACCTCTCCCCGAAAATGGAGATAAAGCTCTCTCATTTTCGGGCTGAAGGCCTCTTATAGGTGGCTGGATAAACCACCTTCGGCGGCCGAATAAGAAAGGCCTGCGGCAGCATGGAGGAACCACCTTCAGCGGTCGAACTTGAAGGTTCGGCGGTCGAACCTGGGATTTTCCTTCAAAACTCTTTTCTTTCTTTTTAACACCAAAACCCAAAAATTTTCAAATTCATTTTATAAAAACCTTATTTTACCCTTCTAAGGAGATTCCAGCTTCGAGATTCTGGATTCCAACGGGGATTCCGTCGGAAGGTTAGAATTTCGACGCTGGAGTTTAACCTGGTATTACAGCTAGAGTCACGACCAAGTGTTAGTCTTGTTATCTAAGACATATTATGCTCAGGCCACAAGGCGAGTATCTACCAGGCTCACGACTGAGTGTCAATACCATTTAATAAAAATTTCTAGGACATTTTATGCCCAGGCTATAAGGCGGATATCCTCCATGCTCATGGCCGGGTGTCAGTCTTAGTTAATAAAAATTGCTAAGGCATATTATGCCCAGGCCATAATGTGGGTATTCGTCAAACTCATGACTGGGTGTTAGTCCCGTTAACTAAAGTATTTTATGGCAAAGTCATAAGGTGAATATCTGCCAACCTCATGACCGGGTGTTAGTCCCGTTAATTAGGACATATTATACCCAGGCTATAAGGCGGGTATCCACCAGACTAAACGACCGGGTGTTAATCCTATATGTATAAAAATTTATAAGGCATTTTATTCCATGTTCATAAGGCAGGTATCCCCCAAGCTAACAACTAGATGTTAGTCCCCTATGTATAAAAATTTCTAAGGCGTTTTATGCCCTGGCCACGAGGCAAGTATCTGTTAGGCTAACGATCGAGTGTTAGTTCCGTTAATAAAATTCTCTAAGGCATTTATGCCAAGACCATAAGGTTGGTATCTGCTTGGCCCATGACTGGATGTTACTCCTACTAATCAAATTTTCTAAGACATTTTATGCCAAAGCCACTAGACGGGTATCCGCCAGGCTCATGACCGAGTATTAGTGCCGTTAATCAAATTCTCTAAGGTATTTTATGCCAAGACCACAAGGTGGGTATCCTTCAGACCTATGACTGTGTGTTAGTCCCGTTAGTAAAATTTTTTAAGGTATTTTATACTGGTACCACAAGGTGGGTATTCGCCAGGCTCATGACCGGATAATTGCCAGGCTGACTGGGTGTTAGTCCCAAAACCATGGAAAACAGTTGTAAGCTTTGAATCTAAAAAATTGAAGACCGATCGGGAGACTTTTGATATGATATAATATTCGCCCAAAGTGTATCATGGGTTGTCATTGCATGACAGGGCCACGTGGCAAGACTCTAATAAACTATGACATGCGGTCACAGAAGTCTCACCCATAAGAAGGAAGGCTAAGACATCGTAACACTCAATGTTCAGAATGTCAAGACTCATCCTCTTCTAAACCAGTCAAGTCTTTCATGAAATAAAGTTATCGTTAGCGAATATAATCTAGCACATCCTCGTTATGTCTATAATCGCGAGATCCTTTAACCACTAGCCGGTACTAGTAAGATTTCTAAGAGATTCTATAGCCAACTCCACCTTCTTATAGTATAAAGACTGATGAACACAGAGATCAAGGTACACATTCTTATACAACTACTCTTGAGTTCTAAGCAATTCACTACACTTGCCCTTCTATTCAGTTTATTGACTTAGTGTCGGAATGATTTCTGTAGATGCCAACTATCTCACATTTTCTTTCTTTCAGATTCGCAGCATAGTTTCCTTTCAAGCACATTATTATACAATACTTATTATATATAATGAATATAAAATGTACTTAAATTTAAGTTTAAATTAAATTTATCTTATTAATACAAATATTTGGAGGTATATTGTAATTTATTTTTGATTTTTTAAATTTATTTTAATTTTTAAATTATAATCATGACAAATTAAAAATATTTAATTTTATTATTTAAATTTAAAATTTTAAATATAAACATAAATTAATATAAATATTTAATTTATTTATTTGATGTGCGGTAAAAGGTATTAAATTTATTTTTATAATTTAAAAGGCTTATACAACCTCTTATAACTAATTTTATCTATTTTTAGAATTCAATATTTTTATTTAATTTAATAATAATAATAAAAACTTACTTGTACGTAAAAAAATTTAACAAAATGTAAAGTTAAAATAAATTTTTCAAAAAAAATTTATGGAAGCAACTTATTACATTAACACAGGACTATTTGGTTTTGATTCTGGTTCTGATACGATTCTGATTAAGAACCAAAACTGAAACATAATCTCTAGTTATTTTATTTTTAAAAATTTAAACTAAATTTTGGTACGATTTCGGTACGATTCTAAACGGTACAGTTTTTTTTTTTTAATTTTAATTTTAATTTCATTACAAATCTTGATTTTAAATATTATTATGATTATTTTAAAATTATAAATAATTGATATCAAAATAATTATAAAAATAATAATACTAATATTTAAACAATAACAATATCAATATTAATATATATTCTATATAATTCTCAAATAGATATATAACTTATTCGGATAGGTAAAATTATAATTAACTACTTAAATTATTTAAATTATATTATTAGAAATTTTTATTAATTAATTAGATTATATGATTATTTTATAATATTTTTAATAACTATTTAACAGTTAAGAGAGGGAATTATATTTAAATTATATGAATAATTTAATTTATAAATGTAATTAGATAATATTAAATATAAAAATAATCAAAGGAGTAGATAAATTAAACTTTTATTAAATTTAGAATAAATCTCAAATAATTATTTTGTTTATACTTTTACTTATTTATAATTTTTTATTGTATATTATTTAATGATTTAAAAAATTAAGATTTGAATTCGAATTATATAATTTTAATAATATAAATATTAAAATCATATTGAAAATATATAAAATGGATTAGTGAAATTACATAATATAATCATAACATCGTTAAATTATTTAAAAATATATATAATATTAATTTTTTGATATAGTTTTGATTCAATTAATAAGAAATTAAAATCAAAATCAAAATTAAATAATTAAATAAATTTGATTTCATACAATTCTAGTCTTATAACATTAATTCTTTTTTGATTTCGATATAACTCGATATAATTTTTCTGTGAAATCTCAAAAATTATCTATAGCCTTAATTAACACCGGCACGAATTTTAATTTAAACTAATCTAGTGGTTAAAAAATAGTTTGCATACTCTTAGCTGGATCTTTCAACCAATTTCTCTCTCTCTTTTTTATTTATTTATTTATTTTATTTTTTAAAATAAATTAAAATTTCTGCAGTTACCAGTTAAGAGATTAATGTATTAGTAAAAAAATTCCCCAGTAATTATAGATTTATTGTGTGATTCTTCCCAATATAGCCAAATACAAAAAAAAAAAAAAAAAAAAAAAAAAAAAAACCTGTCTTCATAAGAAAAATAAAATAAAATTTGCATGTATAAGCGCTAAGAGATTACAGAATAGAATAGAGACATTATTTAAGAGAAAAGTTCCCAAATTATTATAGATTTTATTGTGGGATACATCCAATATACTGAAAAACCCTCACATGTGGAAGATGTTAACTATGAGCATTGTTGCTATAGATGAAACCAATGGAACCAATAGGTTTTGGTATACCCTCATTGCACTGCTTTTGAAATCTGTATTAATACCTGCACCTCAAAAAAAAAAAAAAAACTCAGTTTATTATTCAAATTAAAATTTTTATTTATTTATTTTATAATTGCATTCTACTAAACACAAACTTAATTATGAGTTTTAATTTATTAATACGATATATATTAAAAAAAATTATTAATATAATAATTCTCTCTAATAATAAAATCTCGAGTTTAAGCCACATATCTAATATATATATATATATATATATATATATATATATATATATATAAATTTTTAAATCGACCTCATACATCATGGATTACATCAATTTCAAAACATTTTATATATTATGGATATATCGGTTAGCATCCTGCTTGGATGTGAGACATTAATATTAATGGAATACGGTAATTTCAAATTGTATATAATAGTTAGCATGAAATTATTAAATAATTTGAATTAATCATTTTAGATCAAGTGCAAAGTGGATCCAAAAATTGTTTAGATCAGACTGTTTTTAATAAATCAAATTAATTTCAAAACATAGTATGTGGATATCAATTTGTTTTTTTATGAAAAACCCATTTATTTATGCTTTAATCCATGATGAACCCGAGTCTAGACAAGTATTTTCCATGTATATAATGCACTTGTTTGAGATAGTAGCAAAAAACTCACTTGTATTGGTAGAGCATCCATGATGAATGGTTTCAGTGATGTTTTTAACGGTGGCTCCATTTGCGAACCAGAAATCTCTTTTGGCATAATAAATACAAGTAAGGACATTCTGAGTGTGTTCTGCGCACCCACCAGCGCAGAAGTCCGTAAGCGCAGATCCATTTATATTCAACACCCCATTTAGGTGTATATTTGTGGCACAATTTGTAGAGATCTATAAAATCATTCACCAAAATTTGTATCAATTAATCACTAGACTAAAAAAACTTAGAAACCTTCAACATAGTCATACTTAAAATTATCTTAAAAATTATTTATTTAAAATTTAAAAATATAAATATTATTTGAATTATTTTCTTATAATATAAATAATTTCAAAAGATGCTTATAAAAAAAATGAAGAAGTTTACATTTTGCAAGCAGTCCCAGGCGCTCCTCCACTGCCAAAATGGAGCCAGATTGACATTTTTTAAAGGGTCTGATCATCATCAGCAGAATAAAAAGCAAAATTATTATTATTATTATTTTCATAAGTTTAAAATTAAAAGAAAAAAAAAAAAAGAAATTAAGATTACTTACTTTCAGCTTTAGCACAGACGAGGAGAAGAAGGAAAAACCCCAAAGGTAACCACAGAAACCTGAGTCTATAATTCTCCATTTCCTTTGTTGACGATGATGATGATGAAGAGGAAATGAAATGGCTTTGAGAATTAATGAGAGAGTTTGGAGAGATGATTCAGACATTTAAATGCCTCAACAATAACTCATTTAATAGGCAAATGCCAAAAGATAAGCTTAGAACAACTAGGGAATATCATGTTTTACTATACAGTATATGCTTACTATAGTTTATATATGGAGCAATAACCAAGGAAATATAAACTAAAGCCTTTAATTTGGTTGGTATCTTTCATAACCCCTTTAAGAGGATTAAAACTCTTCAAATTTAAAAATTTATTTCTAAATTTTTAGATTATTATATTTATAATCAAATTGAAATTATATAATATCTATTCAAAATAAGTCGTAAGCTGTCCCTACTTGGTGGAAGGATTAGACGCAGAAAGAACACATATATGTACGAGAAAAAAAAGACGCGGACACTTTAACACCCATATCATCATTAGAAGACTTGTCATTATTTTAATAAAATGAGTCTTAATACGAAATTACTGTTATCAGTCACAGCCTAAAATATCTTTATTGTATCTATAATTGCGGAATTTCCACCTATTGGCTGGTGATTTTCCGTATCAAGCAGACGGTCAATGAATTATCAAAAAAAATAATATGTTTATCTCTATCTCTTACAGTATAAAAAAAGAAAAATCGCATAAATAAAAATACTCTATTCGAAAACACTAAAACTCTTAGTATGTTTATTACATTTTTTTATATTTGTCGAGATACTGATTTGAGTGTCGGAATTACTGCTACAAACACACACCACTACCTCATATTAATGAATTATAGCACAGTTTCATTACTGTCACGTCATTAATCTAATCTCAACAGCATCATAAATAAATATTTAATGTGTTTAATTATCATTTACATCGTAAAAATATTAAAATAACTTTTATTTTTCTGAAATTTCAAAATTCACTTGCATAAATTTAAATTTTAATAATATGTTTTATATACCTTTAAAAAATTTAAAACAACAGAAAATATTAGCAAGCCGGTTAATGATATACATAAATTTCATACTCTAACATTTTTAATAATATTTTTACTTTAGTTTACAACCGATTGTGCATAATATTGTATAAAGTATATATTAATTTATATATTATCTTAATATATAAACATATTAACTTAATTTTATTTAATAGTGTAATATACATATAAAAGAATATTAAAAAATATTGTTAAAATTTAAATCTATTGTAATAAAATTAAGAAACATATTTTAATATTAAAATAATATATAAAGTAAAAGATAATATTTTGCTATAGTTTGAGGAAATTTTGTTTTAAAAGATTATATCAATATTTTTATGTATTCGTATATTCATGCATTCATTGGATATTGTTAAATAATTAATTTATAGTTAACGAATAAAATAAAAATTAAAATATTAATACCACGCATTTAGCTAAAAGTCTAAGTTGTTATCATTAAATTTATCGAAGTACAACCAAACGACAACCTGGCATACCTCATTTTGGTCTAATGTCTCGGAAATTAAGAAATGGAAAATGGGTTCATCTTTGTTTCATTGTTATTTGTCTTGCTTGATAAAATGGTCAATTTTTTCAAAACAATGTTTGGCTGCTTTAAATTGTTAATAAAAATGAGATTTATTTAGGCAAGGTCTTAGATCATTTTCACATATTTGTTGTTAGAATTTAAACTTTTGAATTCTGAAACAAATCAATACTTTATTACTAATCATAAAATTAGGTTATAACAATATTTTTTTCAAAAAAAAATATTTTCTACCATATAATTGATAATATTATAATAATACATTTAGACATCAATATAGCATACAATATAATAAATAATATGTATCACATTATGAATAATAATATTGTAAATTAATATAAAATATTGTTAAAAATTTTAGATTAAGAGTTTTATACACATCATTATATGTCTACAGATAATTATTATCAACAACATATCATAAGTTCTGTACTCACAAATTTAATCTGGTAGTAAGTGCATTTGTGAGTTCTAATTTTTTAATTTTCAATTAAAAAATATATATATAGTAAACTCTTAATAGTATGTAAAGCATATTGTTAAAGAGTAAATATATATATATATATATATATATATGAATAATTATATAAAAAAATTATATTGTAATTTAATGTATTTTTTAAATAATTTTATATTTTAATTTATAATAAAAAGTCTCATATATTTTTTATAGCATTGGTAAAATAGAGACTTTCTTTAATACTGATAGATTATAATTTATTCATCTATATGTTTATTAAATTTTAATATTTTTTATGTGAAAAATAATAGAATAAAAATTAATTGAAAAATATATTATTTTTTATCTTAAATAAATAAAAAATATTAAAAAGTAAAAAATTAAATAGAAAATAATTCATTACACTTGAATTGAGATGCATATTATATTAAGATTTTTTATTTTATTAATTTATTTATATATTTTTTTTGAAATAGGGGGTGGGGGAGTCGAACCTTTGACCTCACAAGACTACAAGGATGCATTTTCCACCAGGCTAAGTCTCGGAGTGCTAATTTATTTGTATATTAAATTTAATAAACACAAGAGATTAATATGAATTAATAACAACAATTTTTTTTTTCCATTTTTACAATTGTATCATATTCTTTTATATTTGGTTAATTAAATCTTAATTTTATATTTATTCCATTTATTTATGACGTTAGATTTTCTATTAAAAATTAATGAAATTATTATATCACTAGGTCTAAACAAAATTTAGGATATAATTAATTATAATTTAAAAAGTTAGAATTTAATTGATAAATTTTTAAAATTTAGAGTGTATTTATAATTTAAAAAAAAAACTTAAAATTTTTTATCATTTCTCCTAAAATTAAATTTTATAATATTAAAAAAATAATTTACATTATTATTATTATAAATTTTTTAGCTTTATCAATGATTTAATGTATTAAATTAATTTAATTTAATTTAAAATTAGTCCACATCTTAATTTTTTTAATCTGTATTTATTATTATTATAGTTAAAAAAAGTGTATGATATAATATATATTTTATAATGTTAAACAAAAAATTAATTTAAAATTATATTTCGCATAATTTATTTTTTATAATATAAAATAATAAAATAATTATAACTATTTTATGATATATTTTTTAAAATAATATTTTTTAAGTATTTTTTTTAAAAAATATAATAATAATTAATGTGGTTTAATTCAGAATTAAATTAAAGAAAATTAATATACTAAATTATTGATAAAACTAAAAAAAATTTAATAATACAATAAATTATTTTTTAATATTATTAATTTTAATTTTAAGAAAAATAATAAAAAAAACTTAAATCTTTAAAAAAATTTATAATTATACTCTAAATTTTAAAATTTAATAATTAAACTTTAATTTTTAAAATTGTAATTAATTATACCCTAAATTTTATTATTACATTTAAAAATTTAATAATTAAACTTTAATTTTTAAAATTGTAATTAATTATATCCTAAATTTTATTAGAATGATGTATTAGATAACTTAATAATTTTGTTAGTTTCTAATAAAAAATTTAACGTGAAAATATAAAAGTATAAGTTTTAATTAACTAACCATAAAGAGATAGAATACAATTACAAAATAAATTTTTTTATTATTAATTTATTATAAAAATTAAAATTAAAAAACTATTTTATTATAAAATAAAATTTTATTGTTAATATGGACTAAATGTTTTATAAAATTTTAAAAATTAAAAATATAATTTACTTTAACTAAAAATCATTTTTAATTAATTTTTATACCACTTCAGTATTTATTAATAATATTAGGGAAAAAAAAGGCCTTTTTTGGTAACATACAGAAATCATATGATTTCTTCTATCATATATTAACAGAATTCTACCAAAAATAGTCCAATTACATAATATTTTTTTTATAATTTTATATATATATATCGGTTAATCTAATTTCGAACGTAAAGATAACACTTTCAGACTTTTCAGATCGTCGTTATAATAAAATAAGAAAACTAAGTCGATGACAATGGGAATAAAAAGTTTATTCTCACTGGCACACTGAACAATAGGAAACAACTTGACACGTAGCATCGATATCTTTCATGAAAATTGTCTGCAAAATTTGATTTTTTTTTTTTTTTTTGAAGTTGATGTTTTCTAATTTGCATTTATCCATGCGTTTTTTTTTTTTCACTTCTTTCTTCGCGACGTGGAACCCAAGATTATAATGAATTTGAAGCTCCAACACACAAAATCAGTGTAAATATATACTCGGAAATTTCTCACTTACATAAAAAAAAAAAAAAAAAAAAAAAAATTTTATGGGTGCTACAAGCCAAGCCATTTATACCTTTACAGGATTCAAAAACCTATTAACCCTAATCACTTGAATGGACTTCAGTAAGGCTACACGTATAAGCCCATTAGGTCAGTTAAAATCAAAACCCATTAATTTACGTCCAGCCAAACAAGGCCCTTATAATTTAAACCAACTGACAATATGACTAGGGGTTTGCCAAAAAGATTGAACAAAGAAAAATGAAATAATAGAAGAGAATGGTGCGCCTAGGTACACTTTAATGGTGTTTCAGCTATTCTAGCCTATAATGGCTACCAATGGTATTCCTTTAGGAATGATTTGAGAGAATTTTTACTATTAGAAGGGAGGTGGCCAACTCATATGTGAGTATGGAGTGATTGATTAGTGACTCTTTAGCTTTAGAAGAATAAGATGCTTAAATGGTTGAAGTCTAACCTAGTTCACTTAAGTTTGGACTCCTATCCCTGTCCAATCTTCATGGCTGGCCATTACTCTCCAAATCCTAAATATTTTTTATTATTTTAATTATTTTTTTCTTCCCTAAAATACTCTTAGGATTTAGGAAAATTAAAAACATGCCCCATTAAGCTGGTTAGCTAAATAGGTCCTAATACAAAATTCATTTGGGCTTTTGCTCGCTCCTTAGAACAGCCCATTCTTTTTGAGAGCCAAATGGACTTAGGGCTTTATATAGAAGGCCTTGGAATGTGTATGAAGGCCTTAAAAGAATGTCTTGACTGACTGAGCCTTGTGCTCACTTATCACTTCATTTTATTATGCTTCTAAGCACAAAACTCCCATTCTATGGCTTCCTAAGGCTACTTTTGTTTTTTTAGCTTCTTTTTCTCATTTTTATTTTTTATTTGTTATATTTATTTTTTATTTTGCGGTGTAAAATAAACTATAGATCTCCTTTGGCCCATTTCACAGGTATTAAAATCAAGTAGAGTTTTCATTATTGGGCTCTTCACTACTTCGAATATGCATGTAAACATGGTATAAAAATTAGGAGTCTACATTTTGCTCCTCACTTTGGTGGAGGTTGAAGTTTATCCCGAGTTTGTCAAAGTGCTACAATATAATGAGGATTAAGCAAGTCTATGACTTGCTTAATTGCCTGGTTAAGTTAAGAATTCATGCAAATGTCAAGTTTATATTTGATGTCTTGAGTTAAGTTAAGAAGAGAGAGTTGATATCGCTTTTACACCTGATGTCTTGAGTTAGATCAAGATGGGAACGTAATCTCAAGTTTACACCTGGTGTCTTTGAGTTAGGTCAAGATGGAAATATAACGTTGGGTTTACACATAGTGTTTTGAGTTAGGCCAAGACGAGAAAGGTTGATGTCATGATTGTGAGAACTTTGATATTTTTCAGGATTTTGACCTAGATTTTTTAAGACTTCCTATGTAACCCCTTCACAGTTTAATGAAATAACAAAAATACCTACCATGAACTCTGTTAGAAAAACATTAAAATGATATGATATAATTTTTGAAATAATTTTAAGGATTTAAATTTGAGCAAAGCTTAAATTTCCTATGTATCCCTCTTTGGAGAAAATCAAACTCATTTACGATATTATTTGAGTATTCAAATTTGAATAAAGCTAAAACTTCCCATGTATCTTTCTTTAAAGACAATCAGACCATCATATAGATCATATAGTTTGACAGTGCCAAGCTACCTATCCTGAGCCTATTTGCTGCTTTTGCATATCTTCTATGCCATATAGTTATAGCTAAAATTCTATGATGATGTGTTTCATCTACGCCTTATGCATCTGTAGGTGATATGCTTATGCATGTTATACATCTTATATAAATATATCGTGCGCCATAGATGTGCCTGTAAATTTACCATAAAAATATATCGTGCGCCATAGGTGTGCCTGCAAACTTACCATAAAACTTGTCCTATAATGATACATTCCTTCTATGCCTTACATATATATATATATATATATGTGACATGTTGATGCATGTTTAATACTTTATATAACATATTGTTTGCTAAAGGCGTTGCCTGCTAACTTACCACGAAACTCACTCCAAAATCAAAATTTCAATTTTGAAAATTTGATATTTCTAAAAATTCTTTTGATTATGAGGATTAAAATATAATTTTCCCACTGAGGAGTGAGGATTCAAGAAACTCTTTTGATTTCAATTCCATTGGGGATGTATTTTAAAATAATTTAAAATTTTGAGGGCTTATTGAAAACTCTCAAAATAAGGAATGAAATTTTATAAAAAGATCAAATTTAAAATCTTACCATAATAAAAGATTTGTCTAAATGCAAGCTCCAAATCAGAAGCCTCCTATGCATTATATATCTTTGTACAACTGTTGACCTAGCCTACTCCCATTCCATTTTTTTATTTTTTCTTTTACTTTGTTCAATTAGAGTGTCACTAAGAGATAAACTTTCTGTAATACCCGGCTAGAGTCCGGTATCGGAATTCCATTTTTCCGGTGGAGTCCGGGATGTCGGAATTCTCTAGAAGGATAAGATTTATGTTTTTGTTACAATGTTTTGATATGTTCAATGTTTTAAAGTATAAGGAAATGTGTTTTTGAAAGAAATGAACCAAGGCAGAAAAGCCAGGATTCGGCCGCCGAAGGTGAGGTTCGGCCGCCGAACATGCATGGCTTTCGGTTTCACGTGTGGCCACCGAAGGTGGTCTGGCCAGCCACCTATAAAAGGCCTTCAGTCGGTTGAAAGGATAAGGCTCGCCGATTCCTTTCAATTTCTGAGGTGAGACTCTGTCCTTCATGAGTATTTTACATGTTTTCATTAAAACTTGCAAAGGTTTGATTGATTTTTATGTTATTTTGAAGGTTTTAAGCTAAAAACTCAAAGTTGTGTATTTTGGAGAGTTTGAAGGAGAGTTGCTCCAAAACTCCACGTTAGGATCGTTCATCTTCTTGGTTTCAAGAGGTAAGTGAAGATCCTGAGCTTGTTTTTATGTTTTCTGAAGGTTTTATGAGGTTTTGGGGGAGAGTTGCATGAATAGGGTTATTTGTGAGGTTTTGATAATTTTGTAAGAAAAGCTTGTATATGTGTTATATGTTTTGTGTGTTTGGGGTTTTAAGGTAGTTTTTGACCCCTTTGAGCATATACTTGGGTGTATGCAAGTTGAGGAATTGAGGTGTTTGAGATTGGGAGAGTTTTGTGCTTTTGGCGAGAGGTAGAGCAAGTTTCTGCCTTGCGGATGAACTCAGGTTCGGCCGCCGAACCCCTGAGGAGGTGGCTTCGGCTGCCCAAACTTGCCCCCGAGCCTTTGGACTTTCAGCTTTGGAGGGGAGTTTCGGCCGCTGAAGGTGCCGCCGAAGGTTAGAGACTTTCGTCTCTGGAGTGCCTTTCAGCCTCCGAAACTTGTCCCCGAAAGGGTTCGGCTGCTGAAAGTAGAGATTCGGCCGCTGAAGGTGCTTGAGTTTCATCTCTGGAGAGGACTTTCGGCCGCCGAACCTGCCGTCGAAAGTGTTCTGTCCAGCCTTCCTTTGCATGCTTTGCATGGATGTTTGAGTGAGTTTAAGGGGATTCTTGGGGAGTTTAATAGAGTTGATCATAAGCTAGTTTGGTCCCTCATTTGAGTCCATCTGTGTAGGCACAGACCAGAGGAACCAGAGAGAGCAGCAGTGAGTACTGCTCTAGAGTTTACAGAGCCTGCAGAGTCAGTCCAAATAGCCAGAGGTGAGTGGAACTAAACCTAATACTTGTTTAAATTGAGACATTAAGTGCTTTTAGCATATTTCATGCACCATGACTATGCAATAGGTTGCTTGCATTATATTTCACAAAGATGTTGCATTGCATACGTATTTGTTGATGTGGGTAAATGCTGAGTGATCCAGTAGTTCCAGACAGGAAGTCCAGGACCCCATTCTACGGCCTGGCAGGTATAGTAAAGTCCAGGTGTTTAGTCTACGCCCTGGCAAATGGTAAGTACAGGTGTTATATGCACATATACATATACAGGACATGAAGACCAGGACCCCAGTCTACGGCCTGGCACGGTTTACTGGGACTATGTGGTGACGGGTTTACCCTTGATATGGATTGTCTATGATATGATGCATTCCATAAGAGCATGTTTTAAATGACTTGTTTTACTGTTCTACTCACTGGGCTATAGAGCTCATCCCACTCCCTTAACCCCAGTCTTGCAGGTTCAGTATACAGGTTGTACAGGAGAAGATCAGCAGAGTACAGAAAGAGTAAAGAGCTTTGTAATAGCTTAGAGTGGACATGTAATCTTAAAGAGATGTACTAGTTGTGTATTCAGTTAAGGTGTGCTTGAATTAGTTGTTTTGTATTGTAAATCCTTTTGTAACCATGGTCTGTTTTTATATTTATGTCCAGTTGATGAGTCTGGATGACCAGGTTTAACATATACTGTGTGGACTCAGCTAGAGCTTGAGGAATGCTCTGGTTAAGGAGTCTGTGTACATAGATAGTGCATGCACAGGTTGAGCCTTGGTACAGAGGAAAGTTTTATTTTCACAGAAAATGTATGATCATGTATGGGATTTACAGGTAACCAGATAGTATAGCAGGCTTGCTACGGGTTCTGGCGGCCTTAAGCCGACCTGAATCCTAGCGCCGGTGACGGTCCATTTTGGGGTCGTTACAGATTGGTATCAGAGCCCAAGGTTCAAATGATCGGACCTATAGAGAGAGTGTCGGGCTCATAGAGAGAGAAGTGGTCAAGCACAATAGGAAATCATGTCCATTAGGATAGGATGTTGAGTCCTGTCTATTTGATGCTATGAAATGCCATGATATGCATGTGCATTACTGAGGTATATGAGTTAATTGTATGCTAATATGCTACATTATATGTTGTTTTCCAGAGTTAAAATGCGAGGAACTCGTCGATCAGCTCGTTTGACTGGAGTCCCACCAGATAGTGAGAGATTAGCTGCTCGTCCTCCTGCATTGCCAAGGGCAAGGTTTCAGAGATCTAGCAGGGAAGGTACGTCAATAGACCCTAGAAGGTCTGTAGACGAGAGCAGAAGAGGAACAGCTAGAGGAGGGAGATCAGAGGAAGTGAGGGAGGCTATGGAGGTTGATCAGACAATAGATGAAAGTATGGGTGTAGGCAGATTTGAAGAAGGTATGGGAGAGTCGCAGGGAGGTGTTCAAGCCTCGGGGTTTGGTTATCCAGCCTTTCCTCAGGACTCAGAGTATCCGATGGGAGGTATGTCGGAGTACTCTAGTTTTGTCCCATATCCTACTTACATGCCATATATGCCTTATCCTCCTTATTACCCACCATATCCCATGTATCCACCCTCATTTAACCATCCAAGTACAGCACACCCAGAGCCAAATGAACCAGTACTTCCACCACCACCTGAACCAGTAGCCCCTGTTGTGTTTCAAAAGCAACCTAGCTCATCTAGGGGAAGTAAGGTGAAAATGATGGAGTACTTGAAATTGGATGCTCCTAAATATAACACGGGAGATGATCCATTTGAATACCTCAGATCAGTTAGGATGATAACCAGTGAGTTGGGAGCAGATGATAGTAGAGCCATTGAAATGGCGGGGTTTACATTGAAGTGCAAGAAAGCCAGAGAATGGTTTAAAAATTATGTGGAGCCCAGGATGGACAGTATGTCATGGGGAGAATTCGCCAATGAGTTTGCAGGGTGGGCTTTTCCTGACAGTTCCAGGGAGATGAAAGCAATAGAGTTTGAACAGTTGCGACAGACAGATGAAATGAGTGTTGATGAATTCACAGATAAGTTCCTGGATTTGCTTCAGTATGTGGGTCAAGCCTATGATACTGATCAGAAGAAGGCAAGAAGATATACTATGAGACTGCATCCCAGGTATTCTTCCTTGATTCTTCCAGCAGAGAAGGAGAGTTTCCACTCTACGCAGCCAGGAAAATGGAAGCAAGTGCCAATATTCAGAAACAGTCAAAGGCACAGGCTTCGGGTTCTAAGACCCCAGTGCAGCAACCTCAGGCAGCAAAAGATGGGAAAAGGCAAAAGGGACAAAGAATAAGTTCTGGAGTAAAGTCAAGTCTGGTCTGGGAATGGGTAGTGGTTCAAGCTCTGGCGCAAGCAGTCCAGTATGTAGGAGATGTGGGAGATCACACAAGGGAGCTTGTCAGTTGGGATCTTCAGCTTGTTTTAGATGTGGACAGGAAGGGCATTTTGCTCGGGAATGTCCTCAGGTGACTTTTGTTGCACCATCCCAGCAGATGAGTTCAGGCAGTGTAGTACAGCCAGCAGCTTCAGTCATGCCTCAGAGTAGTGGCAGAGGTAGAGGGAGAGGGGCAGCCTCTACTTCAGCAGCAGGTTCCCGAGGTGGAAATCCGGTAGCCCCAGCACGGATTTTCACTGTGACTCAGGAGGAGGCGAACACGTCGAACACAGTGGTGTCAGGTAATCTTATCATTGGGTGTTCAGATATGTATGCTTTGATGGACCCCGGTGCTTCTCATTCCTTCATTGCTTCGAGAGCCATAGAGAGATTGGGTTTGATCAGTTCTGAGTTAGAGTATCCTCTCTGGGTCAGTGGACCCAAGTGTGACCCATCAGTGGCAGTGTCAGTCTGTCGTTTCAGTCCAGTGTTCATAGAGGGTAGATGCCTTCCAGCTGACCTTGTGGTTCTAGACTTGACAGATTTTGATGTCATTCCAGGGATGGATTGGCTGTCTACATATGGTGCTACCTTGGACTGCAGAGACAAGGTAGTTAGTCTCAGAGACCAGGATGGGTCAGAGTGTGTCTTCAGGGGAGACAGGAGAGGTACACCCAGAGGTTTGATTTCAGCCCTTCAAGCTCGTCGTTTGCTTAGGAGGGGTTGTCAGGGGTTTCTAGCTCATGTGAGAGAGCTAGACAGTCAGGTTAGGGAACCAGCCTCGATACCAGTAGTCCGAGAGTTTCCAGATGTTTTCCCAAACGAACTTCCAGGACTACTGCCTGGTAGGGAGATAGAGTTTGAGATAGAATTGCTGCCTGGTACCAGACCTATCTCTATTCCTCCCTACAAGATGGCACCAACAGAGTTAAAAGAGTTAAAAGAACAGTTACAGGATTTGGTAGATAAGGGTTTCATCTGCCCTAGTACCTCACCTTGGGGTGCTCCATTACTCTTTGTCAGAAAGAAGGATGAATCCCTCAGACTTTGTATCGACTACAGACAGTTGAACAAGGTCACTACCAAGAATAGGTATCCTCTACCTAGGATTGATGATCTATTCGACCAGCTAGCTGGAGCAGGTTGTTTCTCTAAAATAGATCTGAGATCCGGGTATCATCAATTGAGAGTCAGAGAGGCAGATGTGCCAAAGACAGCTTTCAGGACCAGATATGGGCATTATGAGTTCTTAGTGATGCCGTTCGGGTTGACTAACGCCCCTGCAGCATTCATGGACCTCATGAACAGAGTTTTCAGTGAGTTTCTGGATCACTTTGTGATTGTCTTTATCGATGATATTTTAGTGTATTCCAGAGATGCAGAGGAGCATGCCCAGCATTTGAGGATAGTTCTGCAGACACTGAGAGAGCATGGTTTATATGCCAAGTTCTCAAAGTGTGAGTTTTGGTTAAGAAGCATTTCCTTCTTGGGACATGTAGTATCAGCAGAAGGGATTGAGGTAGACCCCAAGAAGATAGAGGCTGTAGCTAACTGGTCCAGACCCACTACAGTGACTGAGATTAAAAGCTTTTTGGGACTGGCAGGTTACTACAGGAGGTTCGTTCAGGACTTCTCGAAGATAGCTGCTCCTATGACCAAACTGACTCAGAAGAACCAAAAGTTTGTCTGGTCAGATCAATGTGAAGAGAGCTTTAAGGAGCTCAAGAGGAGATTGACATCAGCACCAGTGTTGGCTCTGCCTGTCAGTAATGAGGATTTCACAGTGTTCTGTGATGTGTCTCGAGTGGGATTGGGTTGTGTTTTGATGCAGCAGGACAGGGTGATTGCCTATGCTTCTAGACAGTTAAAGAAGCATGAGTTGAATTATCCCACCCATGACCTTGAGATGGTAGCAGTTATCTTTGCACTCAAGATGTGGCGGCATTACCTCTACGGGGTTAAATGCAAAATCTTCACTGATTATAAGAGTCTACAGTACACCTTGAGCCAGAGAGAGCTGAATTTGAGGCAGAGAAGATGGGTAGAATTGCTCAGTGATTATGATTGTAAGATCCAATATCATCCGGGTAAGGCGAATGTTGTGGCAGATGCCCTAAGCCGGAAGTCACTAGGCAGTTTATCCCATATAGCAGCAGAGCGGAGACCAGTAGTGATGGAGCTTTATAAGCTCATAGAGGAAGGGTTACAGCTAGAATTGTCTGGTACAGGTGTATTGATAGCACAGATGAGAGTGACACCTGTGTTTCTGGAGCAAATAGCTCAGAAACAGCATGAGGACCCAGAGTTAATGAAAATCGCTAGGACTGTTCAGTCAGGCAGCAGTGTAGAGTTCAGATTTGACAGCAGAGGGGTTCTCCGTCATGGGAATCGATTATGTGTACCAGATAGTAGCAGTCTGAAGGAAGACATTAGGAGAGAAGCTCATAATGCGTGGTATAGTGTTCACCCAGGAGCCACCAAAATGTATCAGGATCTGAAGAGGGTGTATTGGTGGCCAGCCATGAAAAAGGAAGTGGCACAGTTTGTGTCAGCTTGTGAGACTTGTCAGCGGGTGAAACTAGAACATCAGAAGCCCGCTGGAATGCTTAACCCACTGCCAATTCCGGAATGGAAATGGGAGAACATAGCTATGGATTTCGTAGTGGGCTTACCAGCAGCGTCCAACAGGATAGACTCCATATGGGTGATTGTGGACAGACTCATGAAATCTGCTCATTTCATTCCAGTTAGAAGTAACTATTCTGTGGATAAGTTGGCACAGGTGTATCTAGATGAGATAGTGAAACTACATGGAGTTCCAGTGTCTATAGTTTCAGACAGAGGACCTCAGTTCACCTCCAGATTTTGGCGAAGTCTGCAGAGTGCAATGGGCACGAGGTTGGAGTTTAGCACTGCTTTCCATCCACAGACTGATGGACAGTCAGAGAGGACCATCCAGACCATAGAGGATATGCTTCGAATGTGTGTGTTAGACTTTGGCGGTTCTTAGAGGCAGCATCTACCTCTGGTGGAGTTTGCCTACAATAACAGCCATCATGCTAGCATAGGGATGGCTCCTTATGAAGCTTTGTATGGAAGGAAGTGCAGATCACCAGTTTGCTAGGAAGAGGTACGAGAGAAGGCTCTTGCAGGGCCAGAGTTAATAGAGATTACCAGTAGAGTGGTGCCTATGATCAGAGAGAGAATTAGAACTGCACAGAGTAGACAAAAAAGTTATGCAGACATTCGCAGGAAATAGATAGAGTTTCAGGAGGGTAGTATGGTATTGCTGAAGGTGTCTCCAATGAAAGGAGTGGTTCGTTTTGGAAGAAAAGGTAAACTAGCTCCACGGTACATTGGACCCTTTGAGATCGTGCAGAGGATCGGGAATGTGTCGTATAAGCTGGATTTACCTGCTTCTATGGAGAGAATTCACCCGGTATTTCATGTTTCTATGCTACGGCAGTTTGTGTCAGATCCGAGTCAGGTTCTGAGTGAGCCTGATGTGGAGATTCTTAGAGATCTCACCTATATAGAGCAACCAGTACGGATTCTGGACACGCAGATTAGGCAGCTAAGGAACAAGGAAATTCCGATGGTGAAAGTTCTGTGGAACCACCATAATCTAGAAGAATGCACCTGGGAGACGCGGGAGTCTATGCTCCAGCAATATCCATATATGTTTTGAGGTTAGTTTTCCTCCTTTTATGTCTTTCTTTGTTTGTTTTAGGAACATTCGAGGACGAACGTTCTTAAGGGGGGGAGAACGTAATACCCGGCTAGAGTCCGGCATCAGAATTCCATTTTTTCGGTGGAGTCCGGGATGTCGGAATTCTCTAGAAGGGTAAGATTTATGTTTTTGTTACAATGTTTTGATATGTTCAATGTTTTAAAGTATAAGGAAATGTGTTTTTGAAAGAAATGAACCAAGGCAGAAAAGCCAGGATTCGGCCACCGAAGGTGAGGTTCGGCCGCTGAACATGCATGGCTTTCGGTTTCACGTGTGGCCGCCGAAGGTGGTCTGGCCAGCCACGTATAAAAGGCCCTCAGTCGGTTGAAAGGATAAGGCTCGCCGATTCCTTTCAATTTCTGAGGTGAGACTCTGTCCTTCATGAGTATTTTACATGTTTTCATTAAATCTTGCAAAGGTTTGATTGATTTTTATGTTATTTTGAAAGTTTTAAGCTAAAAACTCAAAGTTGTGTATTTTGGAGAGTTTGAAGGAGAGTTGCTCTAAAACTCCACGTTAGGATCGTTCATCTTCTTGGTTTCAAGAGGTAAGTGAAGATCCTGAGCTTGTTTTTATGTTTTCTGAAGGTTTTATGAGGTTTTGGGGGAGAGTTGCATGAATAGGGTTATTTGTGAGGTTTTGATAATTTTGTAAGAAAAGCTTGTATATGTGTTATATTTTTTGTGTGTTTGGGGTTTTAAGGTAGTTTTTGACCCCTTTGAGCGTATACTTGGGTGTATGCAAGTTGAGGAATTGAGGTGTTTGAGATTGGGAAAGTTTTGTGCTTTTGGCGAGAGGTAGAGCAAGTTTCTGCCTTGCGAATGAACTCAGGTTCGGCCGCCGAAGGTACATTCGGCCGCCGAACCCCTGAGGAGGTGGCTTTAGCTGCCCAAGCTTGCCACCGAGCCTTTGGACTTTCAGCTCTGGAGGGGAGTTTCGGCCGCCGAAGGTGCCGTCTAAGGTTAGAGACTTTCGTCTCTGGAGTGCCTTTCAGCCTCCGAAACTTGTCCCCGAAAGGGTTCGGCTGCCGAAAGTAGAGATTCGGCCGCTGAAGGTGCTTGAGTTTCGTCTCTGGAGAGGACTTTCGGCCGCCGAACCTGCCGCCGAAAGTGTTCTGTCTAGCCTTCCTTTGCATGCTTTGCATGGATGTTTGAGTGAGTTTAAGGGGATTCTTGGAGAGTTTAATAGAGTTGATCATAAGCTAGTTTGGTCCCTCATTTGAGTCCATCTGTGTAGGCACAGACCAGAGGAACCAGAGAGAGCAGCAGTGAGTACTGCTCCAGAGTTTACAGAGCCTGCAGAGTCAGTTCAGATAGCCAGAGGTGAGTGGAACTAAACCTAATACTTGTTTAAATTGAGACATTAAGTGCTTTTAGCATATTTCATGCACCATGACTATGCAATAGGTTGCTTGCATTATATTTCACAAAGATGTTGCATTGCATACGTATTTGTTGATGTGGGTAAATACTGAGTGATCCAATAGTTCCAGACAGGAAGTCCAGGACCCCATTCTACGGCCTGGCAGGTATAGTAAAGTCCAGGTGCCCAGTCTACGCCCTGGCAAATGGTAAGTACAGGTGTTATATACACATATACATATACAGGACAGGAAGACCAGGACCCCAGTCTACGGCCTGGCACGGTTTACTGGGACTCTGTGGTGACGGGTTTACCCTTGATATGGATTGTCTATGATATGATGCATTCCATAAGAGCATGTTTTAAATGACTTGTTTTACTGTTCTACTCACTGGGCTATAGAGCTCATCCCACTCCCTTAACCCCAGTCTTGCAGGTTCAGTATACAGGTTGTACAGGAGAAGATCAGCAGAGTACAGAAAGAGTAAAGAGCTTTGTAATAGCTTAGAGTGGACATGTAATCTTAAAGAGATGTACTAGTTGTGTATTCAGTTAAGGTGTGCTTGACTTAGTTGTTTTGTATTGTAAATCCTTTTGTAACCATGGTCTGTTTTTATATTTATGTCCAGTTGATGAGTCTGGATGACCAGGTTTAACATATACTGTGTGGACTCAGCTAGAGCTTGAGGAATGCTCTGGTTAAGGAGTCTGTGTACATAGATAGTGCATGCACAGGTTGAGCCTTGGTACAGAGGAAAGTTTTATTTTCACAGAAAATGTATGATCATGTATGGGATTTACAGGTAACCAGATAGTATAGCAGGCTTGCTACGGGTTCTGGCGGCCTTAAGCCGACCTGAATCCTAGCGCCGGTGACGGTCCATTTTGGGGTCGTTACAGATTGGTATCAGAGCCCAAGGTTCAAATGATCGGACCTATAGAGAGAGTGTCGGGCTCATAGAGATAGAAGTGGTCAAGCACAATAGGAAATCATGTCCACTAGGATAGGATGTTGAGTCCTGTCTATTTGATGCTATGAAATGCCATGATATGCATGTGCATTACTGAGGTATATAAGTTAATTGTATGCTAATATGCTATATTATGTGTTGTTTTCCAGAGTTAAAATGCGAGGAACTCGTCGATCAGCTCGATTGACTGGAGTCCCACCAGATAGTAAGAGATTAGCTGCTCGTCCTCCTGCATTGCCAAGGGCAAGGTCTCAGAGATCTAGCAGGGAAGGTACGTCAATAGACCCTAGAAGGTCTGTAGACGAGAGCAGAAGAGGAATAGCTAGAGGAGGGAGATCAGAGGAAGTGAGGGAGGCTATGGAGGTTGATCAGACAATAGATGAAAGTATGGGTGTAGGCAGATTTGAAGAAGGTATGGGAGAGTCGCAGGGAGGTGTTCAGGCCTCGGAGTTTGGTTATCCAGCCTTTCCTCAGGACTCAGAGTATCCGATGGGAGGTATGTCGAAGTACTCTAGTTTTGTCCCATATCCTACTTACATGCCATATATGCCTTATCCTCCTTATTACCCACCATATCCCATGTATCCAACCTCATTTAACCATCCAAGTACAGCCTTTCCTAAGGATATTAAGTATGTTTGGGATGACAAATGTTAAACAAGTTTTGAGAGATTAAAAACTATGCTCATTGAGGTATCAGTACTTACACAGTCTAACTCTAATAAAGAATTTGTCATTTACAATGATGCTTCTAATAATGGACTTGGATGTGTTCTGATGTAGGAAGGTAAAGTAATTACCTATGCTTTTAGACAACTTAAGCCACATGAAAAGAACTACCACATCTATAAGCTGAAGTTGGTACCCATAGTCTGTGCATTGAAGATATAGAGGCATTACTTATATTGTGATAAATGCTACATTTATACAGATCATAAAAACTTGAAATACTTGCCCACATAGAAAGAATTAAACTTGAGATAGAGAAGATGGCTATAATTATTGAAAGATTTTTATTTTATTATAGATCATCATTTGCATAAAGCTAATTTGGTAACAGATGTACTCAACAGGAAATCCTTATTTGCTTTAAGAGCAACAAATGCTCAATTGACTCTAGTAGATGATGGAGCTATCATAGCAGAATTAAAAGTTAAACCCAACTTACTGCAACAAGTTGAGAAAGCATAGAAAGAAGATATAGAGATAACTTTATGCTAGACAGGTGTAAGAGGGGAAGAAATAGAAGCATGTGATTAGTGATGATGGCTACTTGTATTATGGTAACAAAATTCGTGTACCTAATGCTGGAGAATTGATATAAGGAATTCTTATAGAGGCATAAAGCAGTCTATATGTTATGCATCCAGGCAACACTAAGATGTATCAGGTTCTGAAAATGTAATATTACTGGCCAAGTATGAAGAGAGACATAGTTGAATTTTTAGCTAAGTATTTGACATGTCAATAGGTAAAAGCAAAACATCATATTCCATCAAGGTTATTGCAACCTATCCCTATACCAGAATGGAATTACGACAAAATTACTATGGAATTTATAACAGGGTTGCACTTATTCTAAGGAAGAGAGGTGTCATTTGGGTTATAGTAGACAACTTGACTAAATTAGCACATTTCTTACCAGTCAAAACTAATTATAGACTAGAAAAGTATGCAGAATTGTACATTAATGAAATTGTGAGATTGTATGGTGTTCCTATTTGTATCATATCAGACAGAGGTCTAAGATTTATATCCAAGTTTTAAGAGAAATTGCATAAAGCTCTAGGTACTAGATTGAACTTTAGTAAAGATTTCCATCCACAAATAGATGGTCAGTCATAGAGGATAATTCAGGTACTAGAAGACATGCTCAAGAGTTGTATAATTGATTGAAGATACTTGGGAAAGATATCTTCCCCTTATAAAGTTACCAATCCAGTATTAAGAATGCTCCTTATAAGGCATTATATGACAGAAAGAGCAGAATCTCATTATGTTGTAAAAAATTTAGTGAAGCTAAACTTAAAAAATTCATAGTTAATAAGGCAAACAAAGGAAAAAGTCAAAATTATCAAAGAATGGTTGAAAGTAGCAACAAACAGACAAAATACTATGCAGATTTGAATAGGAAGGATATAGAATTTTTTATTGGAGATAAAGTGTTTTTTAAGGTTTTTCCATGGAAGAAAGTGTTAAGATTTAAGAAAAAAAGTAAATTAAGCCCTAGGTTTATTGTTCCATATGAGATAACTAAATGTGTGGGTCTCGTAGCTTACAGTCTAGCTTTACCTATAGATTTATACAAAATATACAAATCTTCCATATATATATGTTAAGAAGATACAAATATGATGTAACGATCTGGAAACCGGACCTCTACCGGCGCTAGGATCCAGATCGGCTTAAGGCCGCCGGGACCCGTAGCAAGCCTAACATGAACTCTGTGTACCTGATAAATCCCATACATGATCAAACATAAACATAAAAACTGAAAAAACCTTTTCTTTCAGTTACCAAGCTTGACCTGCATGCACTATGTCTATAAACATAGAACCACATACTAGAGCCCTCATCATATGGGTCAGCATAATATACATCAGGCTTGGTTCATCACATTTCTCATCAAGAAATATAAAACAGGATCCATGTACAAAGGGATTATCCATACACTAGGGCAAAGCACAACTCTATCCATTACATGATATTACATATCTATACATTTCATTATATACTAGTCCGTTAATTTACATCATGTCCACTACTCTATTACATACACATAACCATAGCCAAAACCTTTACCCTTGACGTCTTCCTGGACTACCTCTGACCTGCAAAACTAGGGTTAGGGGAGAGGAATGAGCTAAAAAGCCCAGTGAGTAGAAACGATAACAACAGTTCATTAATTACATGCTTTCATGAAATGCGCCACAGCACAAACATTTCACATCTCGGATTGGACATGACCTCAAAACTCCCTCTGTCGGTGCCCGGCCCCCAAAGGAGCTCACACAGGTCTTATCTAGACATAATGCCCGGCCCCTCTAAAGGAGCTCACACAGAACTTTCAATCATGACAGATCTATGGGCTATTGAAGTCGCCTGGGTCCAATCCACACCAACAGCAAGTAATGCAATGCGTCATATACGTGAAACTATTGCAATCAACCTGTTACATATAACCATGATGCATGCATATGCTTTAGAAATTTGATTTCTTAAAATAAAAGATTAAGTTTAGTTCTACTCACCTTTAGCAACTGCTGGGCTAACTCTGGACCAGCTAACTCTGTGGGCCTCCTCGGTTCCTCGGGTCCAATCCTACAAAGATGGACTCAAATGAGGTACCAAACCATTCTAACATAACTCTAAACATTCCCCCAAAAACTCCCTAAAACCTCATAAACATGCATGGAAAAACAAGCAAAGAAAGGCTGGACAGGGCACCTTCGGCGGCACCTTCGGCGGCCGAACCCCCTCTCCAGATCCGAAAGGCAGGCATGTTCAGCGGCACCTTCGGCAGCCGAACCCCCTCTCCAGATCCAAAAGGCAGGCACCTTCGGTGGTCGAACCTTCCTTCGGCGGCCGAAAGTCTGCTTCAAAGCCGAAACTCAACTTTCAGGGGAAAGGTGAGGCGGCCAAACCATGCATCCATAGGCAGGTTCGGCGGCCGAAACTACCTTCGACGGCCAATCCTGAGTTCATCCAGAACTCAGCCTCATGCATAAACAAGCCTCCCAACCTTCCAAACTCCCAAAACATGCATCTACCCTCTTAAAAACATGCATAACTCATACAATAAGCATATAGGAGCTTAAAACAAGCTTAAACTCCAACAAACATCATCATAACACATACATAGGCATAAAGGGTACATAAACCCTATCATGCACAACCATGCAAAACCATGCAATCCTAACCCTTTTCTGTAATACCCGGCTAGACTCCGGTATCGGAATTCCTACCGTCCAGTGGAATCTCGGATGTCGGAGACCTCTAGAAGGGTAAAAGCATGTTCTTATAAAATATTTTAATGTATTTCATGTTTTTAAACAAGAAAGAAAATGAGTTTTTCATGAAAACAGCCTTGTAGGAAGACCCAGGTTCGGCCGCCGAACATGTATGCACTTCGGGAGAGCTTTAGGCCCCTGAATGCATAAGTGAGGGAAGTCCAGGTTCGGCCGCCGAACCTCATGTTCGACCGCTGAACATGGCATGCATGCGGAGGCATGTTCGGCCCCCGAATGTGGCCTGGCTAGCCACCTATAAAGGGGTCCCTTAGCCGAAATGGGCGAGTTTTCTCCCCATTTTCGGCCAAGGTGAGCTCTCCGCCGTCCCTCGCCGATTTTGAGTTTCTTCCTTCAAATCTTTCTTGATTTTTACAAGTTTCCACCTTTGTTTTGAAGATTTTGGGCATTTAAGCAAGTTTTGAGGCTTGGAAGACTCAGGAGCTCTTTTCCTTAGTTCTCCAAGTTTGGGTCGTCTCTCTCTCGATCTTCAAGAGGTAAGAGCCGATCTTGAGCTCATTTTATGGTTTAAACAAGTTTTAAGTTGTTTCATGGGGTAGAAATGCATGTTTAGGATAGTTGAGTTTGGTTAGGTTTTATGTGCTCTTATGGACAATGTGTGATATTTGTGTATGTTTGATGTGTTGTAGTTGGGGTTTAGGATAGTTTGAGACCCCTAGGTGTTGATGTATGTGTGTATGCATGTTCTGGTTAAGTTGAATGCATGATTTGAAGTTTGGGAGGCGTTTGTGCATGTTGGAGCTGAGTTTCTGCCACTTTGGAGAAACTCAGGTTCGGATGCCGAAGGGACTTTCGGCCGCCGAACCCGCTTGTGGAGGCAGCATTCGGCTGCCGAAGCCTGCCCCCGAAAGAGGACTTTCGTCTCTGGAGGGCAGTTTCGGCCGCCGAAGGTGCTCCCGAACATGCATGAGTTTCGTCTCTGTCTGGGGGTTCGGCCGCCGAAGGTGTCGCCGAACCTGTCTGACTTTCGGCTCTGGAGGGACTTTCGGCTCTGGAGGGACTTTCGGCCGCCGAACCTGCCGCCGAAAGTGCCCTGTTCAGCCTTCCTTTGCATGTTTTGCATGATTGTTTTAAGGTGTTTTAGGGGGTTTTTGGGGAGTATTTTAGAGTCATGTTCATGTTTGTTAGGTCCCTCATTTGAGTCCACCTGTGTAGGTTCGGACCCGAGGAACCGAGGACCCCAGCAGTGAGATAGCTGCTTCAGAGTCTTTAGAGCTTCAGCCAGAGGTGAGTAGAATAAACTCTTAAGTTTTAAATTAATGAGATATAAATTTTTGAGCATGTTCATGCATCATGAATTCTATGAGATATTCTAGGTTGTTTGCATTAGAATTCACGAATATGTTGCATTGCATATCTTGATGTTGATGTGGATGGATGTTGGATGACCCATTGGTCCTTAGTATGATGAGATATGATATGATATGTAAGACCAGGTGTGGCCTGCACTATGCCCCTGGCACTATGTAAGTGAAAGTCCGGGTGTGGCCTGCACTACGCCCCCGGCACAGTTGGACATGTATGCTATGATATATGTAAGGGAAAGACTAGGTGTGGCCTGCACTACGCCCCTGGCACAGTTGGACTATGTAGAGGACCTTTGGTGACAAGTCCATCCTTGATGTGATATGGTTGTGATGTGATGCATTACATGATAGCATGTGTTTTAAATGCTTTTATTATTCTGCTCACTAGGCTCTAGTAGCTTACCCCTTTCCCCTTATCCCCCAGGTTTGCAGGTACAGGGTAGACCAGGAGGTCAGTAGGAGTAAAGTCTGTTTTTATGTAATAGTTAGAAGTTGTGGACATGACAAAAACTCTAATGTATTGTCTTATGTAGTCATGATATGTAATAATGATATTGAGGATTAGAGGTTGAGCTTGACCCTATGTGTATGGTTATCCCTTTTGATACATGATCTATAGAATGTTTTTATGATGTTTATGTTCAACCAAGCTTAATGTATGCATGTTGTGATACCCCATTGGAGTATTTGATGAGAACTCCAGTGTGCGGTTTATGCTTATGTTATGAGTATATATACAGGTTGAGCTTGGTTTATGGAAAGAAAAAGTTTACAGTTTTATGAGTATGTATGATCATGTATGGGATTAAACAGGTTTACAGGTTATATGTCAGGCTTGCTACGGGTCTCGGCGGCCTTAAGCCGACCTGGATCCTAGCGCCGGTAGCGGTCCAATTGTCGGGTCGTTACAGAGTGGTATCAGAGCCCTAGGTTCATATGGTCGGACCTATAGTGTGTCAGGCTCATAGAGGTCATAGAAGGTCAAGCACAATAGGAAGGATCATGTCCACTAGGATAGGATGTAGAGTCCTGTCTTGAATGATGATGTGAAATGTAATACCCGGTTAGAGTCCGGCATTGGAATTCTACTTTCCGGTGGAGTCCAGGATGTCGGAAGTCTCTAGAAGGGTTAGATTTATGTTTTTCTAACATGTTTTGGTATGTTTCATAGTTTTAAAGCATAAGGAACTGAGTTTTTGAGTGAAATGAACCAAGGCAGAAAAGCCAGGTTCGGCCGCCGAAGTTGAGGTTCGGCCGCCGAACATGCATGGCTTTCGGTTTCACGTGTGGCCGCCGAAGGTGGTCTGGCCAGCCACCTATAAATGGCCCTCAGTCGGTTGAAGCGGTCAGAGCACCGTTTCTTTTGTCTTCTGAGGTGAAACTCTGTCCTTTGTGAGTATTTCTTCATGTTTTCATTACCTCATGCACAGATTTGAGTAGTTTTCATGCTTATTTGAAGGTTTTAAGCTAAAAACTCAAAGTTGGGAAGTTTGGAGAGTTTGAAGGAAAGTTGCTCCAAAACTCCACGTTAGGATCGTTCATCTTCTTGATTTCAAGAGGTAAGTGAAGATCCTGAGCTTGTTTTTATGTTTTCTGAAGGTTTTATGGGGTTTTTGGAGAGAGTTGCATGAATAGGGTTATTTGTGAGGTTTTGATGATTTTGTGCATAGAGCTTGTTTCTGTGTTGTTTGTGTTGTGTGTTTGGGGTGTTTAGGTAGTTTTTGATCCCTTTGAGCATATACATGCGTATATGCAAGTGGAGGAAGTGCGGTGTGAAGTTGGAGAGGAGTTTGGTGCATTTGGCGAGAGGCAGGGCAAGTTTCTGCCCTGCTGAGGAACTCAGGTTCGGCCGCCGAAGGTACATTCGGCCGCCGAACCCATGAGGAGGTGGCTTCGGCTGCCCAAGCTTGCCCCCGAGCTTTTGGACTTTCGGCTCTGGAGGGAAGTTCGGCCGCCGAAGGTGCTGCTGAAGGTTAGAGACTTTCGTCTCTGGAGTGCCTTTTGGCCTCCGAAACTTGCCCCCGAAAGGGTTTGGCAGCCGAAAGTAGAGATTCGGCCACCGAAGGTGCTTGAGTTTCGTCTCTGGAGAGGACTTTCGGCCGCCGAACCTGCCGCCGAAAGTGTTCTGTCCAGCCTTCTCTTGCTTGCTTTGCATGGATAGTTGAGTGAGTTTAAGGGGATTCTTGGAGAGTTTAATAGAGTTATTCATAAGCTAGTTTGGTCCCTCATTTGAGTCCATCTGTATAGGTACAGACCATAGGAACCAGAGAGAGCAGCAGTGAGTACTGCTCCAGAGTTTACAGAGCCTGCAGAGTCAGTCAGTCCAGATAGCCAGAGGTGAGTGGAACTAACCTTAACTCTTTAACTTGCACAATGGAATGTTTTAGCATATCTCATGCATCATGATTATGCAATAGGTTGATTGCATTAGTATCCACGAATATGTTGCATTGCATAGTTAGTTGTTGATGTGGGTAAATGCTGAATGATCCAATAGTCTCAGACAGGAAGTCCAGGAGCCTTTGACTACGCCCTGGCAGGTATAGTAAAGACCAGGAGCCTTTGACTACGCCCTGGCAGTTATAGTAAAGACCAGGAGCCTTTGACTACGCCCTGGCAATGGTAAGTACAGAGGTGTTATATACACATATACATATATGACAGGAAGACCAGGTGCTCGATTCTACGCCCTGGCACAGAGTTACTGGGACTATGTGGTGACAGGTTTACTCTTGATGTGGTTTGACTGTGTTATGACGCATTCCATGAGATCATATTTTAATGACTTGTTTTACTGTTCTACTCACTGGGCTATAGAGCTCATCCCACTCCCTTAACCCCAGTTTTGCAGGTTCAGTGTACAGTGTACAGGGCAAGGCAGCAGAGCATAGAAAGAGTAAAGAGAAATGTAATAGTGTAGAGTGGACATGTAATGTTAAAGAGATGTAATAGTTATGTTTTCAGTTACAGATGTGCTTGACTTAGTAGTTTGTGTTGTAAATCTGTTGTTATGTACATGATCTGTATATGTATATGTTTTACAGAGTATGTGAAATACCAGGCTTAACAGGTATGAGTTAACCCATCTAGAGCAAGCTCTAGTCAGGGGTACAGAGTACAGAGTACAGAGTACAGAGATAGTGCATGCACAGGTTAAGCCTTGGTTCAGAAAAGAGTTTTTATTTTCACAGAAAATGTATGATCATGTATGAGATTTACAGGTACACAGAGAGTATAGCAGGCTTGCTACGGGTTCTGGCGGCCTTAAGCCGACCTGAATCCTAGCGCCAGTGACGGTCCATTTTGGGGTCGTTACATGAAATGCCATGACTATATGCATGTACATTAATGATATGCTATGTATGTGATGCGGGTTCATGTGTTTCCACATGAACCATATGATGCTAATGTTTGTGTGATGTGTACTGTTTTTCAGAAAACAGGATGAGAGGAATTCATCGATCTGCACGATTGACTGGAGTACCACCCCAGGACAAGGGCATGGATGCCCGTCCTCCCGCATTGCCTAGAGCAATGTCTAGTAGGTCCAGCAGAGAAAGAGCAGTAAGAGACCCTAGAAGGTCTTTGGATATGGGTAGAAGCAGATCAGTGAGAGGAACAATACAGGGAGGGATGTCAGTAGATGTGGGGGATGATATGGATGTTGAGCAGAGGAGGGATGGCAGCCTTGGAGTTAGTATGTTAGAAGAGGGTATGGGAGAGTCGTAGGGAGGCACTCAGGCCTCGGGGTTTGACCAACCTCCCCACTACCCACCCTTCTCACAAAATCCCAGGTATTCGATGGGAGGTACATCGGATTACCCTAGCTTTACCCCATATCCCACACACATGCCATACCCACCTTACTACCCACCATACACACAGTACCCAATGTATCCACCCCCACCCTACTATCCAAATCCAGCAAACCCTACCTCAGAGAATGTTGCACCTCCTCCACCATCAGCAGAACCCATAATTCCAGAAATCCAAATACCTAAACCTAGCTCATCTGGTGGGAGCAAGGTCAAGATGACCGACTACATGAAGCGGGTGCTCCCCAGTTTGAAACAGGTGACGACCCGTTTGTGTACCTTGAGAGGGTCAGAATAATTACGGATGAGATAGGCGCTGATGACAGTAGAGCCATTCAGATGGCTGGGTTCACACTCAAATGCAAAAAGGCCTGTGAGTGGTTTAAAAATTATGTGAACCCGAGGGTGGACAGCATGACCTGAGAAGAGTTTGCAAATGAGTTTGCAGGATGGGCTTTCCCTGAAAGCTCTAGGGAGATGAAGATGGTAGAGTTTGAGCAGTTACGGCAGACAGAAGAGATGAGTGTAGATGAGTTCACCGACAGATTCTTGGAGCTGTTGCCGTTTGCAGGGTAAAATCTTGGCACAGACTAGAAGAAGTCAAGGAGGTATATCATGAAGCTCCATTCCAGGTATTCCTCCTTGATTCAGTCCGCAGATAGGGAGAGCTTCCACGCCATAGTGGATATGGCTAGGAGGATGGAGGCCAGTGCCATCATCGAAGGGAAGGTTAAACAGTCAGTGGCACAGCCTTCTGGTTCTAAGACCCCAGGCTCTTCTTCTCTGAGTGCAGCAGCTTCAGGTAGTAAAAAGTGGGACAGAGGCCCTAGAAAGTCTAAGAAGAACAAGTTCTGGAGCAAGATTAAGTCAGGTCTGGGATTAGGAGGTGGCTCAAGCTCTGGTGGCGATAATGCAGTATGTGCGAGGTGTGGTAAGCCACACAAGGGGATCTGCCAGGCTGAGACGACTGCATGTTACAGATGTGGGCAAGAGGGGCATATGGCTCGGGAGTGTCCAAGAGCGGTTCCAATGGCACAGTCCCAACAGACAGCTTCTGGCAGTGTAGCTCAGCCAGTAGCTCCAGCCGCGACTCAGACCAATGGCAGAGGTCGAGGGAGAGGGGCAGCCTCTTCTTCAGCGGGTTTCAGAGGTGAAGGTCCATCAGCTCCAGCACGGATCTTTACAATGACTCAACAGGAGGCAGATGCATCTAACACCGTGGTGGCAGGTAACTTAGTCATTGGTTGTTCAGATGTATATGCCTTGATGGACCCTGGTGCATCTCATTCTTTTATTGCTCCGAGAGCCGTCAAGAGGTTGGGGTTGATGATCTCTGGGTTAGAGTGTCCTCTCTGGGTCAGTGGACCCAAGTGTGATCCATCAATAGCTGAGTCAGTCTGCCAGTGTAGTCTAGTGTTTGTTGAGGGAAGATGCTTGTCCGCCGACCTGGTGGTTCTAGATTTGACAGATTTTGACGTCATTCTAGGGATGGACTGGTTATCTACCCATAGTGCTACCTTGGACTGCAGGGATAAGGTAGTCAGGTTCAGAGGTCAGGATGGGTCAGAGGTTGTCTTCAGGGGAGACAGGAGGGGTACACCTAGAGGTCTGATATCAGCCCTACAGGCTCGTAGGCTACTCAGGAGGGGTTGTCAGGGTTTTCTAGCTCATGTGAGAGAGCTGGATAGTCATGTCAGAGAGCCCGCCTCGGTGCCAGTGGTCAGTGAGTTTTTAGATGTCTTCCCAGACGAGCTGCCAGGTTTACCACCTGCTAGGGAGATAGAGTTTGAGATAGAACTGATGCCTGGAACCCGACCGATCTCTATCCCTCCCTACAGGATGGCACCAGCTGAGTTGAAAGAGTTGAAAGAGCAGTTGCAAGAACTGGTAGACAAGGGCTTCATCCGACCGAGTACCTCACCTTGGGGTGCTCCAGTTTTGTTTATGAAAAAGAAGGATAGATCCCTCAGACTTTGTATCGACTACAGGCAGTTGAACAAAGTCACTACCAAGAATAGGTACCCTTTGCCAAGGATCGATGATCTATTCGACTAGCTAGCAGGAGCGGGTTGTTTCTCCAAAATAGATCTGAGGTCCGGGTATCATCAGCTGAGGATCAAAGAAGAGGACGTGCCAAAGACGGCTTTCAGGATCAGATATGGGCATTTTGAGTTCCTTGTGATGCCGTTCGGGTTAACCAATACCCCTGCAGCATTCATGGATCTCATGAACAGAGTGTTTAGCCAGTACCTGGATCACTTTGTTATTGTCTTCATAGATGATATCTTAGTGTATTCCAGGAATGCAGAGGAGCATGCCCATCATCTGAGGTTGGTTTTGCAGACCTTGAGGGAACATGGCTTGTATGCCAAGTTCTCCAATTGTGAGTTCTGGCTGAGGAGCATTTCCTTCTTGGGGCATGTGGTGTCAGAAAATGGAATCGAAGTAGACCCCAAGAAAGTGGAAGCTATAGCTAACTGGCCTAGACCCACCACAGTGACAGAGATCAAGAGTTTCTTGGGTTTGGCAGGTTACTACAGGAGGTTCGTTCAGGACTTCTCTAAAATTGCAGCTCCCATGACCAGATTAACAAAGAAGAACCAGAGATTCGTGTGGACCAACCAGTGTGAAGAGAGCTTTGAAGAGCTAAAGAGGAGGTTGACTTCAGCACCTGTGTTAGCTCTACTGACTAGTAATGAGAACTTCACAGTCTTTTGCGATGCATCTCGTGTGGGACTGGGTTGTGTACTAATGCAGAATGAAAGGGTGATTGCTTATGCTTCTAGACAGCTAAAGAAGCATGAGTTGAATTACCCCACACATGACCTGGAAATGGCAGCAGTGATCTTTGCACTCAAGATGTGGAGGCATTACCTTTATGGGGTAAAATGTGAGATCTTCACCGATCATAAGAGCCTGCAGTACATCCTGAGTCAGAGAGAGCTGAATCTGAGGCAAAGGAGATGGGTAGAGCTGCTTAATGACTATGATTGCAAGATCTAGTATCATCCGGATAAGGCGAATGTTGTGGCAGACGCCTTAAGCCGGAAATCACTTGGCAGTTTGTCCCATATTTCAGCAGAGAGGAGACCAGTGGTGAGGCAGTTCTTCGAGCTCATGAATGAAGGTCTACAGTTGGAGTTGTCTGGTATAGGTGCTTTAGTTGCTCAGATGAGAGTGGCACCCGTGTTTCTGGAGCAGGTGGCTCAGAAACAGCATGAGGACCCATAGTTGGTAAAGATTTCTAGGACTGTTCAGTTAGGCAAGGATAGTGAGTTCAGATTTGACAGCAAGGGGATCCTCCACTATGGGAGCCGATTGTGCATACCAGATGACATAGGGCTAAAGGGAGTTATTATGAGAGAGGCTCATAATACCAGATACAGCGTTCACCCCGGAGCCACCAAAATGTATCAAGATTTGAAGAAAGTTTATTGGTGGCCATCAATGAAGAGAGAAGTGGCACAGTTCGTGTCAGCCTGCGAAGTGTGTCAGAGGGTGAAGCTGGAATATCAGAAGCCGGCTGGAATGCTTAACCCGTTACCTATTCCATAGTGGAAATGGGAGAATATAGCTATGGACTTCGTGGTGGGGTTACCGACAGTGTCCAACAGACTAGACTCCATATGGGTGATTGTGGACAGACTGACCAAATCTGCTCACTTCATTCCTGTCAGGAGCAACTACTATGTGGATAAGTTAGCACAGGTGTATGTTGATGAAGTGGTCAGGTTGCATGGGGTTCCTGTTTCTATAGTGTCTGATAGAGGGCCCCAGTTCACCTCCAGGTTTTGACGGAGTCTGCAGAATGCTATGGGTACCAGGTTGGATTTCAGTACTGCCTTCCATCCCCAGACTGATGGACAGTCAGAGAGGACCATCCAGACTATAGAAGATATGCTCAGAATGTGTGTGCTAGATTTTGGCGGTTCTTGGAGGCAGCATCTACCCTTAGTGGAGTTTGCCTACAATAACAGCTATCATGATAGCATAGGGATGGCTCCATATGAAGCTTTATATGGAAGGAAGTGCAGGTCACCTGTTTGCTGGGAAGAAGTGGGAGAAAAGGCCTTGGCAGGCCCTGAGCTTGTTGAGATCACCAGCAGGGTGGTGCCCATGATCAGAGAGAGGATCAGAACTGCTGTGAGCAGACAGAAAAGCTATGCAGATGTCCGCAGGAGACAGGTAGAGTTTCAGGAGGGAGATCTGGTATTGCTCAAAGTGTCTCCTATGAAGGGAGTGGTTCGTTTCGGGAAGAAAGGTAAACTAGCCCCACGATACATCGGACCCTTCGAAATCTTGCAGAAGATTGGGAATGTGTCGTACAAGCTAGATTTACCTGCTTTAATGGAAAGAATCCATCCAGTTTTCCATGTTTCCATATTGAGAAAGTTTGTGTCAGATCCGGGCAAGGTTCTTAGTGAGCCTAATATGGAGATCCAAGAAGATCTCACCTATGTTGAGCAGCCAGTGCGGATTCTTGACACCCAGATCAGAAAGTTGAGCAACAAGGAAATCCCGATGGTGAAAGTCCTTTGGAACCACCACAATATGGAAGAATGCACTTGGGAGACACGGGAGTCCATGCTCCAGCAATACCCTTAGCTTTTCTAAGGTTAGTTTTCTTGTTTGTTATGTTGTATGCTTTGCGTGTGCTAGTTGAGGAACATTCGGGGACGAATGTTCTTAAGGGAGGGAGAATGTAATACCCGGCTAGACTCTGGTATCGGAATTCCTACCGTCCGGTGGAATCTCGGATGTCGGAGACCTCTAGAAGGGTAAAAGCATGTTCTTATAAAATGTTTTAATGTATTTCATATTTTTAAACAAGAAAGAAAATGAGTTTTTCATGAAAACAGCCTTGTAGGCAGACCCAGGTTCGGCCGCCGGACCTCAAGTTCGGCCGCCGAACATGCATGCACTTCGGGAGAGCTTTAGGCTCCCGAATGCATAAGTGAGGGAAGTCCAGGTTCGGCCGCCGAACCTCATGTTCGGCCGCCGAACATGGCATGCATGCGGAGGCACGTTCGGCCCCCGAATGTGGCCTGGCCAGCCACCTATAAAGGGGTCCCTTAGCCGAAATGGGCGAGTTTTCTCCCCATTTTCGGCCAAGGTGAGCTCTCCGCCGTCCCTCGCCGATTTTGAGTTTCTTCCTTCAAATCTTTCTTGATTTTTACAAGTTTCCACCTTTGTTTTGAAGATTTTGAGCATTTAAGCAAGTTTTGAGGCTTGAAAGACTCAGGAGCTCTTTTCCTTAGTTCTCCAAGTTTGGGTCGTCTCTCTCTCGATCTTCAAGAGGTAAGAGCCGATCTTGAGCTCATTTTATGGTTTAAACAAGTTTTAAGTTGTTTCATGGGGTAGAAATGCATGTTTAGGATAGTTGAGTTTGGTTAGGTTTTATGTGCTCTTATGGACAATGTGTGATATTTGTGTATGTTTGATGTGTTGTAGTTGGGGTTTAGGATAGTTTGAGACCCCTAGGTGTTGATGTATGTGTGTATACATGTTCTGGTTGAGTTGAATGCACGATTTGAAGTTTGGGAGGCATTTGTGCATGTTGGAGCTGAGTTTCTGCCACTTTGGAGAAACTCAGGTTCGGCCGCCGAAGGGACTTTCGGCCGCTGAACCCACTTGTGGAGGCAGCATTTGGCTGCCGAAGCCTGCCCTCGAAAGAGGACTTTCGTCTCTGGAGGGCAGTTTCGGCCGCCGAAGGTGCCCCCGAACATGCATGAGTTTCGTCTCTATCTGGGAGTTCGGCCGCCGAAGGTGTCGCCGAACCTGCTTGACTTTCGGCTTTGGAGGGACTTTCGGCCACCGAACCTGCCGCCGAAAGTGCCCTGTTCAGCCTTCCTTTGCATGTTTTGCATGATTGTTTTAAGGTGTTTTAGGGGGTTTTTAGGGAGTATTTTAGAGTCATGTTCATGTTTGTTAGGTCCCTCATTTAAGTCCACCTGTGTAGGTTCGGACCCGAGGAACCGAGGACCCCAGCAGTGAGATAGCTGCTTTAGAGTCTTTAGAGCTTCAGCCAGAGGTGAGTAGAATAAACTCTTAAGTTTTAAATTAATGAGATATAAATTTTTGAGCATGTTCATGCATCATGAATGCCATGAGATATTCTAGGTTGTTTGCATTAGAATTCACGAATATGTTGCATTGCATATCTTGATGTTGATGTGGATGGATGTTGGATGACCCATTGGTCCTTAGTATGATGAGATATGATATGATATGTAAGACCAGGTGTGGCCTGCACTACGCCCCTGGCACTATGTAAGTGAAAGTCCGAGTGTGGCCTGTACTACGCCTCCGGCACAGTTGGTGTGACCCCAACTTGCCTCTTGAAGAACGAGAGTTGATGTGACCCCAACTTGAAGATATGGAGGATCCAAGCTCCAAAAGTCTCCAAGCTTACAAACTTTGCTCAAAACTCAAAACTCTTCAAAACAAGGATAAAACTTATGAAAACCTTGAGAGATTTGAAAAAAAAGAATGAAAACAACCAAAGGAGAGCATGAACTCACCTATGCCCAAAAAGAGAGAAGAACCTCCCCCATTTTCCGGGCAAGGGGTCTTTTATAGGCAGCTTGGTTAACCATTTTCGGCAGCCAAACCTGCATGCAAACCTCCACCATGTTCGGCGGCCGAACATGGGCTTCGGAGGCAGCAAAACTATGCAACGTTCGGCGGCCGAACTTCACTTTCGGCGGCCGAACCTGGCAAATGCCTCCTTGGTCTTTTCTTTTCAAAACTCAAATCTTTTGCTCAAATCCCTCAAAACATGCAAAAACATTTGAGAAAACCTTTCTCTTTTACCCTTCTAGGAACCTCCGACATCCTCGAAATTCCAGATTCCAACGGAGATTCCGCCGAAAAGTAAGAATTTCGATGCCGGTATATAGCCGGGTATTACGATCCTTTACATGTCATTTCAATAGAAACCATCAATGTACAACCTAATTTAACTTATAAAGAAGAACCGGCGGAAATCTTAGCAAGAAAAATAAAAGAGTTTAGAAATAAGAAGATCTCCTTGGTTAAAGTATTATGGAGAAATCACAATATAAAAAAAGCTATCTAGGAAAGTGAATAGGCCATAAAGCAACAGTACATGCAATTATTCAAATTAGATAAAATTTCACAGACGAAATTTCTTAATGGGGAAGACTTGCCATATTCTAACATCCTAGAGTAGGAATAAAGACACCATTAGATCTAAGTTAAGCATTTTCATAGTCAGGGCAAGTGGCATTAGGGAGGAGCTAGCTTACCCCAAGCTACTTAAGGGAGGCACTAGCTTAATCCCAAATTATTTA
The DNA here is from genome assembly GCF_001659605.2 of Manihot esculenta. Lineage (NCBI taxonomy): Eukaryota > Viridiplantae > Streptophyta > Magnoliopsida > Malpighiales > Euphorbiaceae > Manihot > Manihot esculenta. The sequence goes on from NC_035162.2 coordinate 29,511,204, forward strand.
ATTGACTCGCGGTTGTCGAAACCAGTAAAAAATAACCTTTTCAGTTATTAACAATATTACTACTGCAGATAGTGATGAAAGGATCGAATCCACAGGGAATTGAAAACTTACCTATCTTTCTTATCAAAACCAAGAGAATAAACTGAAAGCAAGAGAACTGAAAGCAAATTAATCTAAAGGCGGATTAAACTAAATGTAACGACCCGGAAATCCGACCCGTTACCGGCGCTAGGATCCAGATCGGCTTAAGGCCGCCGGGACCCGTAGCAAGCCTACATACCTCCTGTAAACCTGTGGAATCCCATACATAACAACATATACATGATCTGTAAAAATTTTTCTTTTCTCTTATCCAAGCAAAACCTGTGCATGCACAAAATCATACATAAACCCCACACTGGAGTCCTCATCAAATACTCCAATGGGGTATCATCATCATACATATCAGCTTGGATAATCATGGTCATTAACATCATTACTCATTAAACTCTCTATACAAAATGGGGATTCACACACCTCTAGGTCAAGCACTACTATAATCCTCAATACATCATGTTCATGTCCACTACTATCTATTACAACATACATGACTTGACTTCACTCTAGCCGACTTCTTGATCTACCCTGTACCTGCAACTCTGGGGATAAAGGGAGTGGGGTGAGCTACTAGAGCCCAGTGAGCAGAAACTAAAAACATTTATTTTAATTTCTCCATTTTTAGGTATATTATTATTCATTTAACTTTTTCTTGTTCATGCTTTCATGTATGCGCCATAACACAAACATTTCACAACAAGGATGAACTTGTCACCATTTAGCCCCTATCTTTCTTACTTAAACATGCCGGGGGCGTAGAGCCGTAGCAGGCACACCCGGACTTCCATAATCTGTCATAGTGCCAGGGGCGTAGAGCCGTAGCAGGCACACCTGGACTCACATAGGCTATCATGACATACAAGGGCTAATGGATCATTCAACGTTCATCCACATCAACAACAAAGTATGCAATGCAACATATTCGTGAATTCTAATGCAAACAACCTACAATATCTCATGATGCGTGGGCAAAGCTTTATGATTCAATCATTTATTCATTTATTTTAAAGCTTGAGGGGTTGTTCCACTCACCTGGCAACTGAAGCTTTAACAAAGAACTCTGAACGACTATCTCACAACCGGGGGTCTCGGTCCCTCGGGTCCGAACCTACACAGGTGGACTCAAATGAGGCACCAAACATACATGAATAAGACTCTAAAATACTCCCCAAAAACCCCCTAAAACATCCTGAAAACATCACATGAAAACATGCAAGAAATGGCTGAACAGGGCACTTTCGGCGGCAGGTTCGGCGGCCGAAAGTCCCTCTGCAGCCGAAAGTCATGCAGGTTCGGCGGCACCTTCGGCGGCCGAACCTCCCAGACAGAGACGAAACTTGAGTTTCGGGGGCAGGCTTCGGCAGCCGAAACTGCCTCCACAAGGGGGTTCGGCGGCCGAAAGTCACTTCGGCGGCCGAACCTGCATTTCCCTCACTCAAAACTTTCGGGCGCCTAAAGTCCCTCCGAAAGCATGCATGTTCGGCGGCCGAACTTCGGAGTTCGGCGGCCGAACCTGGGTTTTCCTCCAAAGATTTTTCATGCAAAAATTCATTTAATTTCTTATTTAAAAACATAAAATACATGAAAACATTTCATAAAATCATAGTTTTACCCTTCTAGAGGTTTCCGACATCCGAGGTCCCACCGGACGGTAGGGATTCCGATACCGGAGTCTAGCCGGGTATTACATTCTCCCCCCCTTAAGAACATTCGTCCCCGAATGTTCCTCAACTAACTTACAAAGCATGGCATCAATCATAACATACAACATATCATACAAGCAACACATAGAACAACTAACACTCACCTCAAAACAGATGGGGGTACTGCTGGAGCATGGACTCCCGTGTCTCCCAGGTGCATTCTTCAATATTGTGGTGGTTCCAAAGGACTTTCACCATCGGAATTTCCTTGTTCCTCAGCTTTCTGATCTGAGTGTCCAGGATCCGCACTGGCTGTTCTACATAGGTGAGATCCTCTTGGATCTCCATATCAGACTCACTAAGAACCTTTCCAGGATCCGACACGTACTTCCGTAATAGAGAAACATGGAAAACCGGATGGATTCTCTCCATCGAAGCAGGCAAGTCTAGCTTGTACGACACATTACCGACCCTCTGAAGCACCTCGAAAGGACCGATGTACCGTGGAGCTAACTTACCCTTCTTCCCGAACCGAACCACTCCTTTCATAGGAGACACCTTGAGCAAAACCAAATCCCCCTCCTGAAACTCTAGTTGTCTTCTGCGGATATCTGCATAACTCTTCTGCCGACTAGCAGCAGTCTTGATCCTCTCTCTGATTATGGGTACCACCCTGCTGGTAAGCTCTACTAACTCCGGACCCGCAAGAGTCCTCTCTCCTACTTCCTCCCAGCAGATAGGTGATCTGCACTTCCTCCCATACAAAGCTTCATATGGAGCCATCCCTATGCTAGCATGATAGCTGTTATTGTAGGCAAATTCCACCAAAGGTAGATGCTGCCTCCAAGAACCGCCAAAATCTAGCACACACATTCTGAGCATATCCTCTATTGTTTGGATGGTCCTCTCTGACTGTCCGTCCGTCTGTGGGTGGAAGGCAGTACTGAAGTCTAATCTGGTACCCATAGCGTTCTGCAGACTCCGCCAAAACCTGGAGGTGAACTGGGGCCCTCTATCTGACACTATAGATACCGGGACCCCATGCAGTCTGACAATCTCATCTACGTACACCTGCGCCAACTTGTCCACAGAGTAACCACTCCTGACAGGGATGAAGTGAGCAGATTTGGTGAGTCTGTCCACAATCACCCATATGGAGTCCAATCTGTTGGACGCCGCCGGTAACCCCACTACGAAGTCCATAGCTATATTCTCCCATTTCCACTCTGGAATCGGTAGTGGGTTCAACATTCCAGCCGGCTTCTGATGTTCTAGTTTCACCCTCTGACACACATCGCAGGCTGACACGAACAGTGCCACGTCCTTCTTCATAGCTGGCCACCAATACACTCTCTTCAGATCCTGATACATCTTGGTGGCTCCAGGGTGAACACTATACCTGGTATTATGGGCTTCCCCCATAATATCTCCCTTCAGACCAATGTCATCTGGCACACATAATCTGTTCCCGTAGCGGAGGATCCCCTTATCATCGAACTTGAACTCATTACTCTGGCCTGACTGAACCGTTCTGGCTATCCTGACCAACTCTGGGTCCTCATGCTGTTTCTGAGCTATCTGCTCCAGAAACACGGGTGTCACTCTCATCTGAGCCACTAAGGCACCTGTGCCAGACAACTCCAACTGTAATCCCTCACTCATAAGTCTGTGGAACTCCTTCACCACCGGCCTCCTCTCTGCTGAAATGTGGGATAGACTGCCGAGTGATTTCCGGCTTAGGGCGTCTGCCACAACATTCGCCTTACCCGGATGGTACTGGATCTTGCAATCATAGTCACTCAACAGCTCTACCCATCTCCTCTGCCTCATGTTCAGTTCTCTCTGACTCAGGATGTACTGCAGGCTCTTATGATCTGTGAAGATCTCACACTTTACCCCATAAAGGTAATGCCTCCACATCTTGAGTGCAAAGATCACTGCTGCCATTTCTAGGTCATGTGTGGGGTAATTCAGCTCATGCTTCTTCAGCTGCCTAGAAGCATAAGCGATCACCCTCTCATTCTGCATTAGCACACAACCCAGTCCCACACGGGACGCATCACAAAATACTGAGAAGTCATCATCACTTTTTGGCAGAGCTAACACCGGTGCTGAAGTCAACCTCCTCTTAAGCTCCTCAAAGCTTTCCTCACACTGATCGGTCCATATGAACTTCTGATTCTTCTTTGTCAATTTGGTCATAGGAGCAGCAATCCTTGAGAAGTCCTGAACGAACCTCCTGTAGTAACCTGCTAAACCCAGAAAACTCTTGATCTCGGTCACTGTGGTGGGTCTAGGCCAGTTAGCTACAGCCTCTACCTTCTTGGGGTCTACTTCAATACCCTGATCTGACACAATGTGCCCCAAGAATGAAATGCTCCTAAGCCAAAACTCACACTTGGAGAACTTGGCATACAAACCATGCTCTCTCAAGGTCTGCAAAACTGTCCTCAGGTGATGGGCATGCTCCTCTGCATTTCTGGAATACACTAAGATATCATCTATGAAGACAATAACGAAGTGATCCAGATACTGACTGAATACTCTGTTCATGAGGTCCATGAATGCTGCAGGGGCGTTGGTCAACCCAAACGGCATCACAAGGAACTCATAGTGCCCATACCTGGTCCTGAAAGCTGTTTTCGGTACATCTTCATTCCTTATCCTCAACTGATGGTACCCTGATCTCAGATCTATTTTGGAGAAACAACCTGCTCCTGCTAGCTGGTCGAATAGATCTTCGATCCTCGGCAAAGGGTACTTGTTCTTGGTAGTGACCTTGTTCAACTGTCTGTAGTCGATACAAAGTCTGAGGGATCCATCCTTCTTCCTCACGAACAAAACCGGAGCACCCCAAGGTGAAGTACTCGGTCGGATGAAACCCTTATCTACCAGCTCTTGCAACTGTTCCTTCAGTTCTTTCAATTCAGCTGGTGCCATCCTGTAGGGAGGGATAGAGATCGGTCTGGTACCAGGCATTAACTCAATCTCGAACTCTATCTCCCTAGCAGGTGGTAACCCTGGCAGCTCGTCTGGGAAAACATCTAAGAACTCACTCACCACAGGCACTGAGGCGGGCTCTCTGACATGACTATCTAACTCCCTCACATGAGCTAGAAACCCCTGACATCCCTTCCTAAGCAACCTACGAGCCTGAAGAGCTGAGATCAGACCTCTAGGTGTACCCCTCTTGTCTCCTCTGAAGACGACCTCTGACCCATCCTGATCTCTGAATCTGACTACCTTGTCTCTACAGTCCAAGGTAGCACCATGGGTCGATAACCAATCCATCCCTAGAATGACGTCAAAATCTGTCAAATCTAGAACCACGAGGTCGGCGGAAAGGCATCTTCCCTCTATGAAAACTGGACTACACTGGCAGACTGCCTCTGCCACTGACGGGTCACACTTGGGTCCACTGACCCATAGGGGACACTCTAACCCAGAGACCATCAATCCTACCCTCTCCACGACTCTCGGAGCAACAAAAGAATGAGATGCACCCGGGTCCATTAAGGCATACACATCAGAACAACCAATGATGAGATTACCTGCCACCACGGTGTTGGATGTGCTGGCCTCCTGCTGAGTCATAGTGAAGATCCGTGCCGGAGCTGATGGACCTTCACCTCTGTATCCTGCTGATGAAGAGGCTGACCCTCTCCCTCTGCCTCTGCCACTGGCCTGTGTTGCGGCTGGAGCTACTGGCTGCACCACACTGCCGGAGGCTGTCTGCTGAGACGGTGTTGCAAAGGCTGCTCTAGGACAGTCTCGAGCCAAATGACCCGCCTGTCCGCATCTGAAACATGTGTTTGTCCCTGCCAGACATACTCCCTTGTGTGGTCTCCCACATCTCATACATGCTGCAACCTCTGCGCCAGAGCTGGAGCCACTGCCTAAACCCAGACCTGACTTGATCTTGTTCCAGAACTTATTCTTCTTAGATTTTCTGTGGCCTCTGTCCCACTTCTTACTGCCTACACTCAGAGAAGAAGAGTCTAACCTTTCCCCACCTGGGGTCTTGGAACCAGAAGACTGTGCCACTGACTGTTTTACCTTCCCTTCAACGATAGCACTAGCCTCCATTCTCCTAGCCATATCCACTATGGCATGGAAACTCTCCCTCTCTGCTGACTGTATCAAAGAGGAATACCTGGAGTGTAGCCTCATAATATATCTACTTGATTTCTTTTGATCTGTGTCCAAATTCTGCCCAGCATATGGCAACAACTCCAGGAACCTGTCTGTGTACTCCTCCACACTCATCTGTTCAGTCTGCCTCAACTGTTCGAATTCTATTATCTTCTGCTCTCTAGAGCTCTCAGGGAAAGCCCATCCTGCAAACTCATTTGCAAACTCCTCCCAGGACATACTGTCCGCTCTCGGGTTCACATAGTTCTTAAACCAACCACGTGCTTTCTTGCACTCCATTGTGAACCCAGCCATCTGAATGGCTCTACTGTCATCAGCCCCTATCTCATCTGTAATAGTCTTGACCCTGCTCAGATACTCAAATGGGTCATCACCTGTTCTGTACTGAGGAGCACCCAACTTCATGTAATCGGTCATCTTGACCTTGCTCCCTCTAGATGAGGTAGGTTTGGGTACTTGTGTTTCCGGGACAGTAGGTACTGGTGGTGGTGGTGGTGCAACATCCCCCGAGGTAGGGTTTGCTGTACTAGTATAGGGAGGTGGAGGTGGGTACATGGGGTACTGAGAGTATGGTGGGTAGTAAGGTGGGTATGGCATATGTGGAGGATAAGGGCTAAAACTGGGGTAATCCGATGTACCTCCCATCGAATACCCTGGATGGTGTGAATAGGGTGGGTAGTGATGTGGCTGGACATAACTCGAGGCCTGATTGCCTCCCTCTGATTCTCCCATGCCCTCTTCCGGCATGTTCACACCGAGACTGCCATCCCTCCTCTGATCTACTTCCATATCCTCAGACATTCCTCCCTGCACTGTTCCCCTTACTGATCTGCTTCTACCCAGATCCAAAGACCTTCTAGGGTCTCTAGCTACTCTGTCTCTGTTGGACCTACTGGACATTGCCCTAGGCAAAGCTGAAGGACGGGCATCAGCGCCCTCGTCCTGAGGTGGCACTCCAGTCAATCGTGCAGATCGACGAGTTCCTCTCATTCTATCTTCTGAAAAAAAAACAGCACATAGCACAAACATTAGCATCATATGGTTCATGTGGGCACACATGAACCCTCATCACATATATGGCATCACATCATAGCATTTATGCACATGCATATCATCATGGCATATCATATTATCATATAGACAGGACTCTACATCCTATCCTAGTGGACATGATCTTCCTAGTGTGCTTGACCTTCTAGAACATCTATGAGCCCGATATTCTAGGTCCGATCATATGAACCTAGGGCTCTGATACCACTCTGTAACGACCCGGAAATCCGACCCGTTACCGGCGCTAGGATCCAGATCGGCTTAAGGCCGCCGGGACCCGTAGCAAGCCTACATACCTCCTGTAAACCTGTGGAATCCCATACATAACAACATATACATGATCTGTAAAAATTTTTCTTTTCTCTTATCCAAGCAAAACCTGTGCATGCACAAAATCATACATAAACCCCACACTGGAGTCCTCATCAAATACTCCAATGGGGTATCATCATCATACATATCAGCTTGGATAATCATGGTCATTAACATCATTACTCATTAAACTCTCTATACAAAATGGGGATTCACACACCTCTAGGTCAAGCACTACTATAATCCTCAATACATCATGTTCATGTCCACTACTATCTATTACAACATACATGACTTGACTTCACTCTAGCCGACTTCTTGATCTACCCTGTACCTGCAACTCTGGGGATAAAGGGAGTGGGGTGAGCTACTAGAGCCCAGTGAGCAGAAACTAAAAACATTTATTTTAATTTCTCCATTTTTAGGTATATTATTATTCATTTAACTTTTTCTTGTTCATGCTTTCATGTATGCGCCATAACACAAACATTTCACAACAAGGATGAACTTGTCACCATTTAGCCCCTATCTTTCTTACTTAAACATGCCGGGGGCGTAGAGCCGTAGCAGGCACACCCGAACTTCCATAATCTGTCATAGTGCCAGGGGCGTAGAGCCGTAGCAGGCACACCTGGACTCACATAGGCTATCATGACATACAAGGGCTAATGGATCATTCAACGTTCATCCACATCAACAACAAAGTATGCAATGCAACATATTCGTGAATTCTAATGCAAACAACCTACAATATCTCATGATGCGTGGGCAAAGCTTTATGATTCAATCATTTATTCATTTATTTTAAAGCTTGAGGGGTTGTTCCACTCACCTGGCAACTGAAGCTTTAACAAAGAACTCTGAACGACTATCTCACAACCGGGGGTCTCGGTCCCTCGGGTCCGAACCTACACAGGTGGACTCAAATGAGGCACCAAACATACATGAATAAGACTCTAAAATACTCCCCAAAAACCCCCTAAAACATCCTGAAAACATCACATGAAAACATGCAAGAAATGGCTGAACAGGGCACTTTCGGCGGCAGGTTCGGCGGCCGAAAGTCCCTCTGCAGCCGAAAGTCATGCAGGTTCGGCGGCACCTTCGGCGGCCGAACCTCCCAGACAGAGACGAAACTTGAGTTTCGGGGGCAGGCTTCGGCAGCCGAAACTGCCTCCACAAGGGGGTTCGGCGGCCGAAAGTCACTTCGGCGGCCGAACCTGAGTTTCTGCCGAAGGGCAGAAACTTGGTTCCCTTGTGTCCAAAGCCTCCAAAACGCCTCAAAACATGCATAAACTTGTTTCTACACATGCATACACATCATACATCACACCTAGGGGCCTCAAACTATAATATACCCCAACTACAACACTTCAAACAACACATTTCTAACATACATTGCTCAAATCGCAACATAAACCCACAAACCTAACAACAAGCCTAAACATGCATTCTACCCCATCAACTTGCATAAAACTTTCATAAAACATAAAAGAAGCATAGATCGAAGCTTACCTCTTGAAGATCTAGAGGAAGAACGATCCTAGCTCGGAAAATGGAGGGATTTAGCTCCAAGACTTCCAAGCTCCAAACTTGCTTGAAAACACTCAAAAACTTCTGTGGAACCTTAAAACTCAAAGAAAATGGTGGGGATTGAAGGAAAAACACAAGATTTGGGAGAGGGAGGTCGGAAGCTCGCTGAGGTCGAAAATGGGAGAAAACTCTCCCATTTCGGCTAAGTGCCCCTTTTATAGGTGGCTGGCCAGGCCACGTTCGGGGGCCGAAGGTGCCTCCGCATGCATGCAAGGTTCGGCGGCCGAACTTGGAGTTCGGCGGCCGAACCTGCATTTCCCTCACTCAAAACTTTCGGGCGCCTAAAGTCCCTCCGAAAGCATGCATGTTCGGCGGCCGAACTTCGGAGTTCGGCGGCCGAACCTGGGTTTTCCTCCAAAGATTTTTCATGCAAAAATTCATTTAATTTCTTATTTAAAAACATAAAATACATGAAAACATTTCATAAAATCATAGTTTTACCCTTCTAGAGGTTTCCGACATCCGAGGTCCCACCGGACGGTAGGGATTCCGATACCTGAGTCTAGCCGGGTATTACACTAAAAGCGGAATAAATTGACAATAAAAGTAAAAGGGGGGGGTTTTGAGATTGATTGAATTGATCTAATACTGAAAGCAATAAAAGAAAGCGAATAATAAAAATAAAGAGATTCAATAATGAGAAAAGCTCTAGTTGAAGAATTGGATTCACTTCAGTTATTGGGATTGATCATTGAAACTTAGATTCCTTTGTTTGATTCAATAAATTAGTTATGGAGATGGAAAGCGCTTCTCACCACCACATCTCTCCTTAAGCATAAACCAATTAGGGAACGTCTTCTAATTAATTACTAATCAACAAGTTGCCAAGAAACGTCATTGGGCCTTAGGCATCAAAACAACTGTCAATAGCATTAATAAATAGAGAGACCTAATTCTAGCTACCCAAACGCATGGTGGTATTGCTAGATTATGCAACTTCCTTAGTTTTTACACCAAGTGTTCTTGTGTTTGAACAATCCAAGCAATTACGGACTCAAAATTATTCAAACTAATAATATATTACCTTGCAATCAAGAATCAAGTGGCCACATTGATCATAATAACAAAGCAATAATAGAATCAAGCATGAAATTGCATAAATATTGAATAAACAAAAGATAACAATGTATGTTCAGATCTCACAATCCACAAAACAACCAAAGTTTCACCTAATCTTCAACTAGAATTAAATGTTTCAGCCACTCATGGCTGAACCAAAATCAAAAAGAAAAGAAAAGGAGAAGAAGAAGTGAAGAATCGAAGCTTGGAGAATGGAGAGTAGAGCGCCAAACCTTGGAAAGAATGGGGAGAGTGTGGCCGGCTGGTTTAGGGATCCTTATAAAGGATTTATGTGCTGCCCTAGGTCTTCCTTGCTGCCCAAGTTGATGTCCTTGCTGCCCAAGTTGTTGCCCATGCCGCCCAACCTTGCATTAATGAGGTGGAGCCTCTCTTTGAATTTTGAATTTTGAATGTGCAAGACTTGAGGTGGCATGTGTGTCTTCTTTGGCTTCCTTAACAAGTTGAATTTGAATTTCAAATTTGAATTGTGCATCTTTTAGAGATTTGGCTTCTTCAATACGGAAAAGGATTTTTGAAGATCTTGAATTTCAAACTGCTCTGCTGAAGGCACTTTCCTTATTTGCCACTTTCCTTATTTAGCACTTTCCTTAATGAGCTGAATCTTGATTTTGAATTTTGAATTCTCTTAAGGATTTGAAATTTGAATTTCAAATTACTTTCCTTATTTGGATCCTTTCAAGTTGCACTTGGCATGCTTGCTCTCCTTTGCTCCATTTTAGACAGTTTTAGGGGCATTTTCACCAAATTGGCTCTTTACACCATTTTCTGTAAAATAAGATCAAAATCACAAAATTAGGCAGAAAAAGTGTAAATTTACATCAATAACATCATGATAAAATAGTTTAAATTTGGATTGATCATTAACACACAAAATGCCTACAAATAGGGTGTCAAAAGTTATTTTAGAGGTTTTTCTTGCATTGTATATAGAGTTAAACATATTGAGATAGAGTTAAAATAAAAATGATCTATATTAATATTTTAAATATTTTAAAGTCCTAATAATTGGACCATACAAAGCCCAAATAAAGAAATGGATGTATTTAAAAACAAAGTAAATAGTGAGATGAATGAGTTGAAAACAAGTCACTTTTAGGTGGTGCTTAGGTTTTCCGACCTAGGTGCTTGCTAAATTTGATGTGTTTACCTACATAAAATGGACTTTTAAAGTTTAAAAGTATAACTTTAATAGGTCAATTTATGAATATTCAGAGTTTAGAAATTAAATTGAAATAAGGTTAGAATTTTAATAGGTTAAAGCATAAATAACTAAAGTTTAAAAGGCAAATTTGGTCTTAACCCTTCATTTTTTTTACCCCTTCATCTTAGCCATACATATGGAAAGGAAATAAGATAAAAAAAAAAAACCCTTCAAATGATAAAAGAAAAGGGTTTTCTTCGATGGTAATCATGGATAGCCGAATTTTAGCTAAGGAAAACTTAGGTTTTGCTTTATTTTTTTCCATTTTTCCACCTAATTTTTCCATGAATCAAAAGCTTTACCTATACAAACTTTATCCTAGGTTGAAAGGTACCAAAAAAGGAGACATAGGAAAGGAGAAAAGAGAGAGAGAAGTTTAGGTGTTTACATGGTAAGTAATGAAAATGGAATATTAGGTTAGAAAAACATGTACTTTCATTCTTTAACCATTTTTGTGTTGTTATATGAATTCAAATTCTTGTTTTTTCTATTCTACATAAAGAAGGAATTCAAAAGAAGGAAGGTAAATTAAAGGAAAAAGGCAAAGGAAAATAATAATTAAGGTGTACATAAAGCTTTTAGAAGGAATTATACAAAAGGTTTAGTGCTTGATTGACATTTTTTATTTTTTTCCTTAAATTTCTTATGATTGTGCTTAGTTAGGGTTTGGTTTTGACTGCTAAAAATATTATTTTAAATGTGTAAAAAGTATTATATACATGTTGAAAGATGATTAAGGGGTTAAAGTGAGGTTCTTAGGCCTAGAGTTGCAAAATTGCATTTGGCATATTAAAAACTTGCTTGATCAACTTGTGTTTATTGGTTGTATCTTGATGTGTAGTTGTCCAAATGAGGTTTAATATGAACTAAATTAGAGGTAAGTCATAATTCTAAAACTTTTACGAGAGACCAAATTATGATTATAAACCTAAGTTATTATAAAATTTGTGTAAATTCAAATCTGGAACAAGACAGATGCATTTGAAGCCACTTGTAATGACCAAGCCATAACTAATTGTGTAATTAATAAAATGAAGTAAGAACGATGCCAAAGTAACCATAAGAAATAGGCTAAAACATTGTAGAAGGACGAAAATTCTAGTTTTATATTCATTTGTATGCAAAATCAAATCTTTGAAGGGTTTAAAAACTAGAAACCTGAAATGGACTGGTAATAGCACCTTTAAGCGGCTTATGAAAAAAAATTCATAACTTTAACTAGGATAATTAGAATTACATAAATCATACCTTATTAGAATGTTAAGACATAAATACATATTTTTCATGAAGAAACCTAAATCTAATTATGTCCATAATATGCTTGAATATTTTATGCAAATTGAAGCAGAATGCTACTATAATTGAAATCAGTTTGCTTCAATTGACATGCTTGCTTAAACGGTGGGAATTATGCATGTTTTGTTTGACATGCTTGCTTTATGAACATGCTAACTTATCAACTAAAATTTTTATGCATTAAGAGGTGAGCAAAACCTACCATTGTATACTTGTTAGTAACATAAAATGCAAAAGCTAAATTTATTTGATATTTTGTTTAGTATGCTAAGTTGATGAAATTGTGCACTATTTCTTAAGAATTTCAAATATTGCTATCATTGACATTTGATATTTGTATTTAGGAAAATGACATAAAATAGCTTCAAATAACATGTGTAATTACTTAAAATAACTTGATGTATTAAATTAAGTATACTTGGCTCTAGTAAACTCAGTAGGAGTTGAAATTAGCTTAAGGGTATAGTACATCATATATATAGAGAGAGTTTATAGTATTGCTACTGTTACATAATTTATATATGAGGTTATATGACAGGTACCTCATAGACACCACAATAGAGCCTATTATTATAGTTTCGGCCTTTGAACCTACCATTTGACACATTGTGCCTACTGTAATATGTTACCTGTCTACCTAGTTGACCCTAATATGTATTTATAAGGGTTGAGGAGTAAATTAAAACTTATTATTTTTAAGTTAATAAACTCTTTTAGAATATGTTGACACATTCATATCTAATGTATCCTTAGGCTTATGATTTTTTTGCTTTGGACATGAAATGTGAAAACATGTTAGATGATAATTAGTTATTGATTTTAAAAGCAACCTTCACATGCATGAATGTACACACTTACACCCACAGTTATACTATAAGCTGACATAGTATACAATGCACAATCCTAATTTCATCTTATATGCTTATAACAGTTTTGTAAAGTTGTGTATAACTGAATATGCCTACTTTTTTTGTTATGTTTCACATATTACTACTTGTTTGCAATATCCACTGAGCATAAGTTTAGTGCGTTGGTTTTTTACCTCACACAGGTGATAGATAAAGTACTTTGCAGAGGTGATCAGAGATTAGCATTAGACACAAAGGCCATCATTATAGTTAATTGTTTAGAGTCATTGAGTCCTTGTATAGTTGTATTTTAGTGTGTACATATTAAATAGAGTCGGTTGTAAAAATTTTGTAAGTTAAAGAACTACAGTCATGCATGCATCCAAAATAACTAAACATATGCATATTATGTTAGACATGTAGGAGTGAGAAACATTGCTATTTTGATATGCTTAAACATCTAATGAAACACATAATAGAAATGATAGAAAATAGTGACTTTTTAGAATGTTTATCATATAATTCATAGGTTGAGATGTCATTAAAATAAAGAAAAATCTATCAAATTTTTTATTCAAAATTAATCACACATACTATGAACATGTTTTAGAATTTAAATATAACATACAATAGCTTGTTAAATAATTGCAGTAAATGCATGACACAACTTAAAAGGTTATAAGTATAGCTAGTAATGTTTCTTGCTCAATTTATATTTGGACAGGGTTACGGATATTACAGCACAATATTACATGAAGTACTTTTTTAACTTATCCAACTCATGGGCTCTTGAAACTCGTTGTCATTTATGTCTTATGATATAATTGTAGCACACAACAAAATCTTTTTAAAAAAATTTGAACTATTCCAATTCAGCTTGAATTTCTCTAAAGGATCAAAAGAATTAGCCGTGCTTACTTCTGAACCCTCTTCCCTTCCTTGATTTATCTTAGCTTCACTTTCTTGGTGAAAGCATGTGCTCTTTTCCTCTGATAGGCTTGCATGTGACATGAAGCCCAAATCCTTTTCTCGCCTAGAAGCGCTAACTCCTCTTACCTCTTTCTTACTCATTCTCATTTTGGAATTTTAGCTTCTAGTGCAACCCTCATGGATTTCACTTCCATTTCTTTGGCAAAATTACTTTTGTCCCATACCCTAAGGAGAAAGGTGCTTCCCTTGTGGATGTTCTAAGTGTCATCCTATAACCCCACAAAGTATAAGATAGCTTCTCATACCAGTCTTTACAAGTTTCCACCATCTTCTTGTGGATGGACTACACATGATTGTTAGTTGCTTCCACTGCTCCATTGGTCTGCAGTTTATAAGGAGAAGACTTATGCTGACGAATATGGTATTCTTTAATCAAATCTTAAAACTCTGCTTTAAACTGAGTCTTGTTATCTAATACTATTTCGTGAAATATTATATATCTACAGATCATATTCTTTTTGACGAAATCAACTATATGTTTAACACCAACTACCTTGAAACATTTGATTCTATTGAAGTAGTCTATGGCAACCATTATGAACCTATGTCCATTAGACATGGTAGGATAGATCTTCCCTATAATGTCAATGCCATAAATAGCAAAAGGTCACAGCAAAAGGCCATGGCAAAACCATGTTATGCATCTCACTTGATGGTAAATTTCCATGAATTTGGCATTTGTGGCATCTTCTAACGAATTTGGCACAATCTGCTTCTATAGTGGACCAAAAGTGCTCCAGCCTTAGAATTTTTCATACTAACACTTTGCGATTCATGTGTGGACCACAACTACCTACATGGATATCCTCCATTATTTGTTTAGCCTATTTTTCAGTTACACATAAAAGTAGTATACCCTCATAGAAACCTCTTATATAATCGCCTCAACACTAACATAAGCTATCGTGTCCATATTCTTATGGCCGCTGTCTTTTTTATATGATTTGACTAGATATTTCCTAGGCTTCAAGTACTTCTTAATGCTATCAGACTACATGTTGTCTTCTTGTTCCAGATGAGATACCATAGGTCCTTCATAAGACGGGAACCTACTTCTCATAATGGCAATGGGCTACATAATTTCTCCTTCATTGCTTTCTCATAGGCACGAGAGAGTTGCCAAAGTATATGCTAACTGGTTTTGTGCTCGAGGCACGTGCTTCACTTCTACTTCCTCAAAGTTCACGAGCAATTGCCTAGCATACTGGAAATATGGCTTCAACTTATCCTTTTTTATTTTTCAATTTCATTGCAACTAAGAGATTACCAACATGAAGTCTCGCATTATTTCTCCTTCCTATCTCCTACTGTAATGAGTGCTTACATTCATAAATGCAAGCTTCATACTCGATAACATTATTAATTGCTAGAAAACATAAACTCTTGGATACTAGCAACTGCTTCCCATTAGCACAACTAGTACTAATCAATTATTGCTCCACTTCGATTAACAACACCATCAAACTCATTCTCCACCCTTGAACCTCTGCAGGTCTAGTCCTTCATATGGAAATCTAACTTATACCTCTTCCATCTATTCTATTAGGTTCTCTTACAGGAATTCCACTAGTGCTTAATCCTTTAGTCTTTTAGGTGAAGTGCACTATGTCAAACTCACACAGCAGAATCAGCCACTCAACTAGCTTTCCAAGTAAAGCATGCGCTTTGAAAAGGTATCGAAGAGGAACTGTTCGAGACATTATAACCACTAAGTAAGACCAGAAATAATGCCTCAACTTTTTCATTATTCAAATGATTGCTAGACAAGTCTTATCAATCGAAGGACACTTCTGTTTGTATGTTAGCAATTTATTAATGATATAATGGACCACCCTCTCTGCATGGTGATCTCTTGATCCGACATTGTCCCAGGGTTACTTCCTCTACAGATAATTAAGTATAGGATCAAGGGCTTCCCTAAAGTAATGGTGATAACACTGGCAAATTAACCAGATACTGCTTGATTTTCTCAAAAGCTTCTTAACACTCATCATTCCACCTTACTAGCTAATTGAAGAGAGACCATGGTTGGAGAATGTGAAACCAGCAAGTAAAAAATTATTTTTTTTATGACTAAATTTCACGTCATTGTAACTTATGCCCAATTTTATTCCCAGCTTATAATTAAACTAATATTTAATATTAGATAAAATTAAAAAAACTAAAATCTTCAAGTATATTTAATGAAATTAAAAAAAAACTTTTTGATCAATTTAACCCTTATTTTGTTTATTTTGTATATTTACAAAATTTATTTAAACAATTTTAATAATTTATCCATCCCACTGCTGTTAACCACTATAACTCCGTTTAATAATTTTAAATATCAATATACCAATCAAGTTGGGCCATGCCTCCTCTGAAATTTTAAAATTTTTTTAAAAGTATAAATAATTTTTCTTAAAATATAAAAAATTATCATTAAATTCCTTTATGTTTAGAAAATTTATTAGCTCATTCTTATTTTAAAATTATCTAATTAAATCATCATTATATTTTATAAAATTAAACTATTTAATTCATTTGTCAAATTTTTTTTTTACTATTTAGTCCTTCAATTTCTCTGTTATTTTTCAATCCAAAAAATTTACTCTCGTTTTCAAAATTTCAAGTCTAAGTCTCTATTTAAATTTTTTCTTAAGTTATTCGCTCATTATTTAATTTAATTTTATATACCATTTTTATTATTAAGTGATAATTCTTTTTTATTTATTTCATTTAGTTGCTATCTATTTATATGATTGAAATTATAAGAAAACAAATTTTAATAAATTAAAATATTTATTTGTTTAGAAAAATAAAATTTTAATAGTACACAATGTATTAAAATATTATATTATTTTAATAATATTATTTTTTTATGGGTTTGCATGTTATAACCGTAATGGAAAGAGATTTTTCTACAGTAAATATCATTAAAAGTCGACTCTATGATAAAATTGGTGGTGAACCATGAATAATTGATTGATAACTTATATTGAAAGATATATTTGCAAATGTTGATAATCATACAGATGCTACATAACAATCGCTCAAAATAAGGCATGAGATGTCACTACAAGACAGATCCACGTGGCCAGAATCTGATAAGTAGTAGCGCGGTCCCGCCTAAGTAAAGGAAGACCCAGACATCTCAACATCCAGTTTATCATCAAGATTCGTCCTCCCCTTGATGGGACAAGTATCAATACAAAGTTATCGTTATTAGGGAAGTCCAACGCATTCTCGTTTCGCCCGTAATCGCGGGATCACCAACCTATTAGCTAGCGATATCCCTTATCAAACAGCTAGTCATATTATTAGGAAATACTATATTTATCTCCACTTTCTTACAAAAGGAGAATAATCACAAAGACAAAGGTACGCTATTCTCTTACAAAAAAACTCTAAGCAATTTATTGCATTCATTCTCCTTTTCACTATACTGACTTGAGCGTCGGAGTGGCTACCGTGGGCACCCACCACCTCACATTCTTTTCCTTGTAGGTCTAGCCAATCATAGCACAGCTCTGTTTTTCGGCTACATCATTTGGTTCCATTGCAGGGATATCCTTTAAATCCTCCTTATTCATTTGGATTACGATTAGTCTCCTACTCTTTTTCTTATAAAAAATACCTCTCTCTCCTTCCACTCTCAAAATGGCCAGTAGTTTGCGAGCTGCTGCTAATATTGCTATCAATGAGGGTGTCATCGTTTCCTTTGCTCCTGAGAATGGACAAAACACGCCCTCAATGGTCAATGAAGTGGACCTTAATCATTTAATAACGAACAGATACTCCAATACATCCCAAGATTGTAGACTACTCTCGAGCAGTACAAGGCTCAGGAGGAGGCATCAAACATGACTCCCGAAAGAAGGGAGCAAGCCTTTGTAGACACCTCAAGGGCTCGGATAGAAACAGTCAAAAGGCAGTCTAAGGAAAGGCTGAGTCCAAAGATGAATCAAACGAACTCCGAAAGACATTGATTGGAAGCTAGTATGGAACGTGCGAAGGTACCATAAGGAACAATAGGAGGATTTTGGCTTAGATGGTACCTTGCCTCTTTTAGAAGAGATCTTAGCAGAAACCTTCCCAACCAAGTTCAAGCTGCCTAGCTTGGACAAGTATGATGAAATAGCATATCCCAGAAGCCATCTGGAAATTTTCAAGATGACCATGTAACCTCAGGATGTTACTGACTTTGTGTTATGTCAAGTGTTTCCATCAACACTCATAGGTTTCGCTTAGAAATGGTATCAACATCTAAACCCCGGTTTAATTAAAACTTTGCACAGTTTGCTACTTTATTTAAATTTAGATTTATTACGTGTATACCTCTTAAAAAACTTTTCTCTGACTTGCAGAAGATCTGCCAGGGAGAAGGCAAGTCTTTGAGGAGTTTTATCTCACAATTCAATATTGAAGTCATACAGGTGGAAGAATTAAATCATGAGATAGTGTGTGAAGCATTGAAGAAAGGAATGTGCAATGTCAAATTCATGGATTCCTTGATTAAAAATCCAGCCACGATGTATTAATAGTTGATAGAAAAAGCTCAAAAGTATATCAGGTTGGATGAAGAAGTCTACGCATTAAGAGAGGATAAGAGGGCAAACCAAAAGCAAAGTCAAAAGCCCGAGAGGTGAGGACATAAAGGAGATCACAAGAGTTATCCCATCTCTCAAAGGAGGGATGATCAAGTAAGTATAAGAATTATACTCCGTTAAATGACTCACAGACTCGTATTTTAATGTGATTAGAAAAAAATGACAAAGAAATCAGGTGGCCACCCGGGCTCAACCTGAGAAAGTAGAGAAATGAGACAGGACCAGGTACTATCATTTCCATGAAGATCATGATCATATGATGGAAGAGTGTCGGCAACTAAAGGATGAGATCAAGAAGTTGATAAGGGATGACACTATTTGGAAGTTCACCAAGAAGTGCAGGGAAGAGAGGAGACCTCAGCCCGAGATAACAACTCCCAAAACCACCCCTAATCGAGAGCTTATAGGAGTTATACATGTAATAACAGAAGGACCTAAGGATGATCAGGGAAAATAAGAATAAGCAGACTATAGATGTAATTGTTGGTCTGGTAAGTTGGCAAGAACTGAAAAAGACCATTTAAAGTCTCAAAGGTCATTCGCCCAGAATAATTGTAAACCAGCCAAATTAGATGGCCGAGTAATTTTCCACTCTTGAGATATTTGTAATATGAGAAAATTTTATTAATAACAAGTTAACGAGATATTTTTTTATATGTTGTATTCTTCAGTGACAAGAAATGATGGAATTGCCTTCCTAAAAAAATAATCAGATAAGAAAGGCCACAAGGGGGGTTCTGCCAGGCCAAGTCACAAGGCGAGTTTCGCTAGACCATCCGGGCATTGGCCCACTAAATAAGGCCACAAGGCGGGTTTCGGCAGGCCAGGTCACAAGGCGAGTTTCGCTAGACCATTTGGGCATTAGTTCCACTAAACAAGGCCACAATGCAGGTTCTGCTAGGCCAGGTTACAAGGTGGATTCTTCTAGACCCTCCAGGCATTGGTCCCACTAAACAAGACCACAAGGCGGGTTTCGGCAGGCCAGGTCACAAGGCAGATTTCGCCAGACTGTTCGAGCATTGGTTCCACTAAATAAGGCCACAATGCAGGTTCTGCTGGGCCAGGTCACAAGGTGGATTCTTCTAGACCCTCCAAGCATTAGTCCCCACTAAACAAGGCCACGAGGCGGGTTTCGCCAGGCCAGGTCACAAGGCGGATTCGACTAGACCATTCGGGTGTTGGTCCTACTAAACAAGGTCACAAGCGAGTTTCGCCAAGCCAGGTTATAAGGCAAGTTTTGCCAAACCATCGGGGGTTGGCCCCACTAAACAAAGCCATAAGATGGGTTTTGCTAGGTCAGAAAACTGGGTGTTGGTCCCACTAAATCAAAAGTGATCATAAGGAGCCACAAGACGAGACTCACTACGTATTTATCTTCTATAAGAAATTCTAAGGCATGCCCAAGACCACAGGATGAGTATAAGCCAAGCCAAAAGATTGGACATTGGTCCCACTAATCGAGGCCTTTGTGCCATGCCACGAGGCTGGTTTCGCCCTACTAATAGCCTCATTCAAGACTTTTAAGGCATTTAAGGCCCAATCCACAGAACGGGTGTTCACAAATGAGTATTAGCCTCGAGTTTATAAGAAATCTTATAGGGTATTTTCAAATCCAGGGCATGCATTTGCTAGGCTATATATTTGGGTATTGTTTCCACTATTCAAAGGTTTTCAAGCTATTACCACTATGGTGGACGGGTGTTAACCCTTAGTAATTTTTAAGAAGTTCTTTTAAGTCTTGGATAAGGGCTGTGAATGAGTACAAGGCATATAGATGCTCAGTGAAAATAATAACAAGATATGAGAAAGTATTTTTATTGAAGTCATAAGAGATTACATAGGAGGAGGAATATCTTTAGGTTCCATTGCCCGAGTCTCTATTACATCAGTATTTTCTACATTTATTATGTTGTCTGTAGAGACCCGATCATGGGGGTTGCCCTCAGCTTGTCTTTCCCCCTCTTCAATCTCATCTCCCTCCTCAAAAAAGATGTTATCTATTCAAGTAAAGTCTTCGGAAGGAAACTATTTCACTAGCTCCTTCTTCACTGAGTCTTGGCCTTATACGAACATCTCCCTACCTTGGTCCACCATTTCCTGCAGCTCTGTCTCAAGCTTAGCAATCCTGTTAAAGGCGACTCGGGCCTCCTCAACTTGAGCCTGTAGCTCCAAGACTTGACAATGCAACATGGCCACTTGATCCTCAACAGTCTTTGCCCGATTCTCAAGGACTAGCTTGGAAGCGTTAGCCTCATTTAGCTCAGCCTGGAGCTTGTCCACTGAATCAAGGGTCTCCTTCATGGTGCCCTCCACTTTATCGACTCGAGTCTTCAACCTCGAGCACTCCTCGATTAAGAGCCTCCTATCTGTCTCTTGGATGCCAAACTCTCGCCTCAGGCTTTATGATGCTCCTTAGCCACGTAAGCGCAGAGGGAACTCTTTAGGGCAGAGTGCATGATGTTATCAAAAGCTGGTCTGTCTTGAGCTCATTCAAATGATGGCGATCCTTAGGCCTCAGGGCACTTTTGATTAACAGGATGACTAGAGTAGGATCATCAAGGAGTGAGGAGGCCTAATTTAGCGCTAATGTTAGGCGTTGGATGCTCAGAGGCCATGAAGATTCAACCTCCACACTTGCAAGAGCAGGTTTAGAAGGAGTAGGGACAACAGCAAGAAGCTCGAAGGCTATAGCAGAAGCAGAGGTGCCTAGGGTAGAAGACTCAGGCTGTAAGTGGGCTGACTCTTCTGCTGTAGGTTGGGCCGGGGGAGGAGGAAGTATGATCACTTTTCATGTTGGGCGAGCACGATTAGCAGGGGCACCAGTAGCCTTAGGAACAGCCTTACCTTTACGGGCAACACACACCACTTCAGCAAATTTGCTCCTTGAACCAACTACATTTGCAGAAATTACAAAGTAAGTAAGGCAGTTTGAAACGTAAAAGAACACAGAAAGAAAAAGTACCCTGATCTCTAACCAAGGAGGTGTTTTCCCTGAGACTGAGAAGGCTTGGCAGGTGAGAAACTTGAGTCTGGCTTACTTGCAAATGACTCTGCCAAGATAAAATGGCTTTCCTTACCGCTTGAGTGATGTCCATTTTTTTTTAGGACTTCACCTTTGTCAAGAGAAAGGCTAAAGCCTTGTCCTCATCCCTCCTTAAACGGGCCCCATCCTTCCTTAATTCCATCCAAAAGTGCAAGCTTGTTTGAAGGCGCTCAGAACCCCCATATATTCGGTAACGAAAGATAAAAAACTAATTCTTCCATTACTTCAATGAGGAAGATATATGGTCGAACATGGTCAAGTGTTTCTACCTGCTAAAATACCAAATTTCTTTGTTTTTATGGGTATCCAGCTGGTACAGCTGGAAAAAGAGCACTACACTCGGTTCGATATGGTTATTAAGGTAGATGAATAGAAAAGCCACTAGGATTCTCCAAGGTAATTTTCACTCATAGTCACTAAACTTAAGTCACTATTTCATGATGATCACTAAAATTCAATTTGTTTTGAAAAAATTATCAACGTTTAAATAGTTATCTGAAACAGTCACTCGGGTGAGTTTTCGATCAAATTTTTTATGAAGCGCACACGTGGCATGTCCTACGTGGCTTAAAATTTTTGAAAATCAAATTACTTTGCCACATAATTAGAGGCTTTAAACCTCTGCATGAGATTCTCAAATCCTAAGTCTCCCGTTTCTAACTCAGCTTTTTCCCGTTCCCCCATATTCACTAGTGAAGAAGTGCCTTACAACTATTCTTCTTTTTTTTTTTTCTTCATTTGCCCATTGCCGAATCGAAGGTCAAGGAGGAGCATTTGTGTAGGGGGTTCGTTCAATAAACAAGTAAGCACACTTTTTCCTTAGAAGGTTTAGAATGCAAATCTATGATTCTCAATATAACCCATTTTGCTTATGATTTTTTTTAATGATATTTGTATAGGAAAAAGAAGTTTTTGAGAGTATTAAAACTTGTTAGTTGCAAAAGTTAATGGCAAGAGTTGGTGGTTCTGTAAAATGCACAATGAATTTACATATTTGGGAGTTAAGTGTGAGTACTCATACTATGATGGAGATTGTTGGGCAATTGAAAAATGTTAAAGTGATATGATGTCATTGGTAAGAATTAATAAAATTTGTTAAGCTTTGAAGTTGGAGGGAATACTGAAATATTTTTGGAGGGTTCCTGGTAGTGATTACAGGGATGGTCTTAGAGTATTAGGGAGTGACTAGGATATTATGTTTATGTGTGAACATGTTGTGGAAAGGGGAATTATAGAAGTATATGTTGAGCATTTAACAGCAGATGATTTGAGAAAAGAATTTGAAAGAGAAGCAATGAAATGTACAAGCAAGGGTGTTGTTTTAGAAGAGACTGAAGAAGAAAAACCTCCTTATATGGTTTTAAAGAAAAAAATATAAGAGAAGTGCACCATTACTTCTGTGTGGTCCTAAAATGGATGTAAATGATCCTATTGCTCAAAGTTCACATGAAAATCAATATGTAGGTGAAGTTAATAATGCAGCTCAATGTCCATATGAAACTCAACCTGTTGGGGAAATTAATGAGCCAGAGGGTGAACAAGAAGGGCATTGTGAAGTTAATAAGGATGTTAGGAATTCTGAACATGATACATTTTATGTTGATGATTATTCATATTTAGCATTTATGGATAATGACAAGTTTGATGATTTTTTAAATAATATTATCAATGACAATCTTAATGAGAATGGAGAGGATGGTCATGACATGGAAAATGAGAATGTTACTATGAGGGAAAATACTAGGGAGGAGGCTCATGTGAATGTAGGTGAGCAGGAGAGTGTACATGAATGTGATTTAGTGGATAATGATTACAACATGGAAGAAGGAGATGATGATGTTCAAATTGTCTTTAATGAGTTGAATGATGGCTCACAATATGGTAGGCCTAAAGGCAGTAAGGAGATAGTAAGACCATCTGTTATTGATACCAATTTTACTTTTGAAGTAGATGAAGATGATTCTAAATATGCTCCATCTGAAGATCTTTATAATGAGACAAATTCTAATGATGAGATGACAATGAGGTTTCCTGAATTTAACATGAAAAAAAGATATTAGAGATCCAACCTTCAAAGTGGATATGATATTTTCAAATAAAGAGGAATTTGAAGATGCATGTAAGGCATATGGTATAAAAAATAGGTTCCAAATTCACTTTCCTGTGAATGACTTGTTGAGGGTACAGGCTAGGTGTAAAAAAGCATATTGTCCATGGAGGATTTGTGCTAGCAGGCTACATCCTAAATATCCACTTGACAAAGGAATGCAAATCAAACCTGCTTGTCTTGAGCACAACTGTGGTAAAATAGAATTTTCTTATAACTAGTCAATGGATTGCTAATCATTACTTGGAAACATTTAGGACAGACATGAATTGGAGCATAAATGGAATAGTATCAAGATTAAAGGAAGATTACAATTACATTATTACCAGAATTAAGGCATGGAGATCAAACGAGATTGCTCTCAAAATGATACATGGAGAGGAGGCATTGCAATATGAAAGACTGCATGATTATAAATATGAGCTTTTAAGGGCTAATCCTAGGAGTTCTATAGTTTTTAAGGAGGAGAAAGGAATGTTTTAAGGCATATACATTTGCTTGGCAGCCCTTAAGAATGCCTTCAGTAGTGGTTATAAGCTAATGATATGTGTGGATGGGTTTGTTTGAAAGGTACATATGGTGGCTAGTTACTATCAATAGTGGGAATAAATCCTAATGATTGTATCTTCCCTATAGCATATGTAGTTGTGCTGAAAAGAGTGCATAGACACATGGCATTGGTTCATAGAGCAATTAAAAGAAGATTACAAATGCAAAATAGCCATCATTGGACTTTCATGTCTGATAGTCAAAAGGTAACTTTATATTTGTACTTTTATTAAATTTTGTAATTGTTAATTTCATTCCTTATGGTATACTAACATGTAGTTATTTTTATTATATTCAATTGTTGGCTGGTGTACTAGGGATTACTGAATGTCATTTCTAAAATGTTTCTAAACTCTGAGCATAGACTATGTGTTAGGCACATGTACACCAATTTTAGAAATAAATTTTAGGGTAAGAATTGAAAGACTTGATTTGGATGGCAGCAAGAGCTACATAGAGGGCCAAGTTGAATATTTGGCTAGATAAAATTGAATCAAAGAATAGTCATGCAAGTGAATGGCTAAGGGAAAGGCCCTGTGAGAATTGGTTAAGGGCTTGCTTTAAATCTAATGCAGTATGTGACATGCTTACCTATAGCCTGTGTGAATGCTCTAATAGGTATATTTCCCTAGATATAAGAGATAAAAATATTATCACCATGCTTGAAATGATTAGAACCAAGCTAATGAAGAGACTTATTGCAAAGAAGGAAAAAAATGAAGAGTTTTCAAGGATCAATTTGTCCTAAAAAAAAATTTGATGAAATGAACGAGTGTAGTTGCTTGTTTCAAGCACACTTTTCTAGGGATTCACAGATTCAAGTATTTGGTGGTAGAAGTCAATTTGTTGTGGATTTGGAAAACAAGAGATGTAGTTGTCGGAGATGGCAATTAAATGGTATCTCTGGCATGCATGCTTGTGTTGTTATTTTTCAGAACAATGAACAACTAGAGAGCTATGTGCATGAGTGTTATCTGAGGGAGACATATACAAGAGTATACAGCCATATAATACACCCAATAAATGGAAGTAATATGTTGCCAAAAGCTGATAGTAGGAACCAAATAATACCAAATGAGCCTGCTACTAGAAAAAAAAAAGACAAAAAGCAGAAAATGATGAGAAAGGAGCCAAAAGAATTAGAGAGAGCAGCTGCATCTGGGAAGCTTTCAAGGCATGGAAGGGTTTCAATGAAATGCAGTCAATATGGAGAAATTGGGCACAACAAGAGATATTATAAACGGGAATCCACTAGTTTAGTAAGTATTGGTATCTTTACTATTTCATTATGCATGATTATAAATACATTAAATTGATTTGAACATTATCATGGTAGGCTTTCAGAATGAAGAAAAGGCCAAAAAATTTCACAATAGATTCAACCATGTCACAAACTCCTCCAATTACACAGACATTAAGAAATGCACATCAACTAAGCACTAAAGCTTCAAACCCTACAACTACAATCCAATGGATGATGGATGTATGTTTTGTTTTAGTGGTAAATGAGTTATGTGAATTGTATTCAATCTACTTGTGTGATTGAATGCAATATTTTTATGTGTTAACAGGGATCCAGTTAAAGGCTTCCATCAATATCTAGAACTTTACAAGACTCATTTAGTGATGAAAATATTTTTATAGCAGTAAATAGGGTAAAGAGACTAATATACATATCAAATATTTATATACTACTCACCTATTGTATATAATATATTTTCACTTGGTTTGTGTAAAACAATGAATGTGGAGAAAACTAAAGCCAACAGGTACATCATAAAGATCACAATGTTAGAAAAGGTAAGGGAAAAACAAGGACACAAAGACATACCAACAAAACAAGCAAGCCCCTTGGAGATGATTGAAGAAATATGTTGTCTTTACTTGATGGACTATGATGATGAATTTTGTATTTTGTTATTTACTGAACAAAACTGTAACTGCTATCATAGGAGAAGAGTTTTTATTAGAATGTATTTTGTACTTCAAAGCTGAAACTAGTTTCAGTATGTTTTAAAGTTGAAACATTTTATCAAACTTTATATCTAACTTAAAATTTCCATTGTATTTTGTGCTTCAAATCAATGATATTTAAACATGAGATTAGATTGTGTCATAGTTCTATAATTAATTGGGATTAGATTTATCGTTGGATGACAATGATGATATTACTTTCTTAGTTTTCTTTCACATTGTACATCATAAAAAAAATTTTCATTTCTTCCATTAAACATGAGATTACATAGTCCAAAACTAGGGTTAATCTTTCATGAACAGACATTGTAGCCTACAATATTAAGCAAAAGTTGTAAAAATTAACCCCATCAACTTGCACTTAACTACATATTTCCTATATTTTTATAACTGATAACATAATCTGTCAATTACTTTTCTATTATAATTTTTCAAATATAATATAAAATCCATTACACATGGCTACTATTAATAACTTCTTAGCTCTACTATTAACAGTTGTAATTTCTCTGTCTTGAGCTTAAATTCTCCTTAACAAACCAGAAATAATTTGTTTAGCACGATTTGAAAATGGCTCATCAGCCCACTGGAAAAAACTACAATAATTTCTATTTTTCAACATAGAAAAAATTATAAACCCAATAAATGACTCATCAAGCTATAGAATGAAATGCATGTTGAAAATTAAAGAAGAAAGCTCACCCAGTAATGGCACCCATAAAATCACCTACCTAGGTTGCCACCGGTCCATGAAGTTTTCAAATTAGCATTACAGTTACAGCTACATATTGGTCGCATACTTTATTTACTTCCTTTAGACATCATAGATGACCATTTTCTTTCATTTGAGATATGTGAGTGAAATGGGTTACTTTCCTCTTCTTTCCTATACTTATCCTGTGAAGTGTGTTAGAGATAAATTCAGTCGAAATAACAAAAACAAATTTGTTACTTACCTAGATATCGAATGAATTCCTATACAAATGCTTCTCCTTAATCTTCGATTCGGTAATGAACAGATGAAGAAGAAGAACAGATGAAGAAAGCAAACGTGGGAGAATGAAAAAAGGTTGAGTTACAAATGGGAGACTTGAGATTTGTGAATCTTATGCAGAGGTTTAAAGCATCTGATGATCTAGCAAAGTAACTGTAATACCCGACTAGACTCCGGTATTGAAATTCCAACCTTTCGACGGAATCCCCGTTGGAATCTGGAATCTCGGATCTCGGAACCTCTTAGAAGGGTAAAATAAGTTTTTCACAAAATGAATTTTTGGTTTTACTGATGGTTTTGTGTTAAAGATTTTTAAAAGGAAGAAAAATATTTTGGAAGGAAAACCAGGTTCGGCCGCCAAACATGGTGTTGCCATAGGAGCTCTCTTTTCGGCCCCCGAAGGTGGTCTGGCCAGCCATCTATAAGATGCCTCTAGTCCGAAAATGGGAGAGTTTCTCTCTCCATTTTCGGGCAAAAGTGAGTTCTTGCCATTCCATTGTTGATTTTGTTATTTTTCCTTCAAATCCTTTAAAATATTCATGAGTTTTCTCTTGTTTTTGAAGGATTAAGTTTGACTCCAAGATTTTAAAGTTTGGAGACCATTTCTCCTCAATTCCAAGCTTGGGTCGCATCTACTTTAGATCTTCAAGAGGTAAGTGTAGATCTTGGCCTTTTCCTTATGTTTTAAATGAGTTTTAAGAAAGGGTTAAGGGTTAAAAATGTATGATTTGGTTAGATCTAAGGTGTTAGGGTTTGTGTTAGTTTTGATGATGAATATTTGCTCTTATGAGTTTTTATGGTTGTTTGTTGGGGTTTAGGCTAGTTTTATGCCCCTATGCTTGATGAGTGTGTATGCATGTTTTGAGGGGTTGGATGTGAGGATTTGGAGAGTTTTGATGGCTAAGTGCATAAGACAAAATCGGGTTCTGCCATTCTGGAGAACCCAGGTTCGGCCGCCGAAGCAGGGTTCGCCACCGAACCTGCCTGTGGAGGCAGCCTTTGGCCGCCTAACCTGCCCCCGAAAGGATGGACTTTTGGATCTGTGAAGGGGTTAGGCCGCCGAACCTGCCCCCGAAAGTTAGTTACTTTCGGATCTGTGAAGGGGTTTCGACCGCCAAACCTGCCGCTGAAAGTCCCCTGCCCAGCCTTCCTTTGCTTGTTTCCTATGTATGTTTTGTTATGTTTTATAGGGTTTTTGGGGAGTTATTTAGAGTCTTGTTAGAGTTATATTTGGTCCCTCATTGGAGTCCATCTGTGTAGGATTAGACCTGGTAGACCGTAGAGGTCAGCAGTGAGTCAGCTGTTACAGTTTTAATCAAGCGTCAGCCATAAGTGAGTAGAACTGAACTATCTTTTCAAAGTAACTAAATTTTTAAGCATGTTCATACATCACGAATGCCATTTATATGTATTAGGTTATTTTGCATTAGAATTCACGAATATGATGTATTGCATAATTTGCTATTGTTGTGGATGGATATTGAATGACCCACTAGCCCTCGAGCATGTTATGTTATGACGAATACAGAAGACCAAGGATGCCCATTCTACGCGCCCTAGCACTATGTAAGAGAAAGACCAAGGCTGCCCATTCTACGCCCCTGACATTTATGGATATGTTATGTTATGTTTAAGCGAAAGTCTTGAGGAGCTCCGTCGAGGGCCGGGCACATTGGATATGTAGAGGGTTACTGGTGACAAGTCCATCTTGATGTGAATTGTTTGTGTTGTGATGCATTTCATATGAACATATATTTATTAAACTATTTTTATGGTTCTGCTCACTAGGCTCTTGTAGCTTATCCCTTTCCCCTAACCCCAGGTTTGCAGGAGCGAAGATAGCTCGGGAAGTCGGTATAGCTTTTGGTACAGTTTTATTGTAATAGAAAAGTTATGGACATGTAATATCTTATGGATTAGAATTGTGCTTTGCCCTAATAATAGTTTGTAATCCTGATTTACATGATCTTTATGTAAAAATTTTATTTATAATTTATGTTTGAACCAAACTTGAGGCATGTGATGTTAACCATACTAGAGTATTTGATGAGACTCTAATATGGATTTTATGTTTTCAGTATGATACATGCACAGATTGAGCTCGGTTTCATGGAAATGTTTAAGTTTTTGTAATGATGTATGATCATGTATGGGATTTTATTAGGTACACAGGATGTATAGTAGGCTTGCTACGGGTTTCGGCGACCTTAAGTCGATCTGAATCTTAGCGTCGGTAGCGGTCCGGTTTTCGGGTCATTATAGTAACTTTATTTTAAAATTTTTTAAGTCACGTAGGATGTGTCACGTGTGCGCTTCGTCAAAAATTTGATCGAAAACTCATCCGAGTGACTGTTTCAAATAACAATTTAAACGTTGATGGATTTTTTGAAACAAGTTGAAGTTTAGTGACTTCCGTGAAACAATTACTTAAGTTTAGTGACCACGAGTGAAAATTACCCGGATTCTCTAGCTATTACGATGCAGTTGGACAACGGAAAGCTTATGGAACCGAAGGACACCAACAAAAAAGGGTCTATAGGGAATCAGAGACCCGCATTTAGCTTCTTCTCGAAGACCATGATGGTATCCTTAGTAGGAATCAAGCCATTCACACAAATGCATGGAGAAGGAGTAAAGACACGAAAGGTCGCTCGAGGAATTTGGTAGGTATTATAAAGACGGTCTATATCACGCTCCAATAGGATGGACAGGATGTCACTAATCAAGCTACTTTAGCTTTCTGGAGCCTCCCTCAATGAAATTATAAGAGTTGGGGCACAGATGAGGCCATCGGATGAGAAGTTCGAGGCAAAACCTCCAATAGGGGTAGGAGAAGAAGAAGTATTCCTGCTCATATTGAAGAGAAAAAGGAAAATAGAAATTACCGTAAGAAGTATAAATGGAAAATAAGTTGCGAATGAGTCTTTCTGAAAGTAAAAGATCATAGGTGAAGGCAAAAGTGGTATTTGGGGAAGAAGAAGGGTTCTTATAATATGGTTTTGATGGCAGGCTTTAAGTGCGGCACGAGAAATAGGGCAATCATCATTGAGGGGCTAGATAGACGAAACAATATGAATAGTAAAAAATAATCTCAGTGGGCCACATGCTCTAGATTTCGAGAACAGCTATCTTGTTCGAATCTGAAGAATCGAAAACCAATGGAGAGATCTCTGATGCTACATAACAATCACCCCAAGTAAGTCATGAGTTGTCATTGCAAGACAGGTTTACGTAGCCAGAATTTGATAAGTAAGTAATGTGATCCCGCTCGAGAAAAGGAAGACTCGGACATCTCAACATCCGATTTATCATCAAAACTCACCCTCTTCTAGATGAGACGAGTCTCGGTACAAGGTTACCATTATCAGACATAGTCCAGCATATCCCTGTTATACCTATAATCGCGAGATCACCAACCTATTAGGTAGCGATATCCCTTATCAAGTAGTCGGCCATATCATCGCCGGATTATTGAGAAATGCTATATTTATCTCTATCTTCTTACAGTACAAAAGGAGAATAATCACAGAAGCAAAAGTACGTTATTCTCTTACACAAAAGTTCTAAACAATTTATTGCATTCACTCTCTTCTTCAGTATACTGACTTGAGTGTCAGAGTAGCTGCCATGAGCACCCACCATCTCACGTTCTTTTCCTTGCGGGTCTAGTCAATCATAGCACATCTCTATTTTTCGACTATATTAGATATCATTAAAAATATATTTCAATAAAAAATAATAAGAATGATCATAATTCAATTATAGTAGTATATTTATCTCATGTTCACTCTATCCCATAATTTTTATTCACTTTAATTTTTCATACATATTAAAAAAAGATAATTTACTTTTTAATTATACCCATATTAAAAATATTAAATTTTATTAAATATAAAAAAAATTATATACTTATTTAGAAAAATAACAATTAGTGATAGATAACATAAAATTAAATAAAATTATAATAGTTAATATATATATTATCCTAATAAAAGAAAGTGGACAATAGTTTTAAAACAATGAAAAATTTGATATAAATAATAAAATAAAAAAATATATTTTATTTACTTTAATTACGTATTTAAATTAGATTTCTCCGAACTAAATTCCTGCATAATTCTATATTTTCCCAACTAATTAAAAATTTCCATATGTTTATTATTTTATTAAAATCAACCACATCTCTAGATTGAAAACTGAAAGTTTTTTCTTTTTTTCACAAAATTTGGTCGCATAAAGAAATTTAAAAAACCGACTAGAGTACTTTACCAACACAATAAAAATGATAGATGCGAATTTAGAATTCTGCATATGCAAACTACTACTGCAGAGAATAATGAAGTGCAGATCGAATAATGGAATACACCAATGTTATTACAGGCGCGCCTGGACACGAGGCAAACAACGCGATCGACACATACACTTGGAATGACTCAAGGCGCTGATATTGCGAAGGCGGTTTCAGCCACGAATTATCTGGTTAATTTCCCCTCTTCCTCCCCTCTTGAGTTGTTAGTTTTGTTGGTACTTCCTTTTTCTTCTCCTCTTTCGTTGCTGGTTTGCATGGAACTTTCTTCCTAATTATCATTATCATAATCCTCCTCCTAACATATGCCCTTTTTTTTTTCTTTCTTAAGAAATGGATAATAATATTAAAATGAGTTTATAACTACTAAATCTAAAGTCCTAAATTTAATTTACCATTATTTTTTGCACATATTGCATTTACATATTTCTCTCTCAAGAAAAAAAAATCAATTTTACATAAGTTAAAAATAAATCTTGATATTTTTTATATTAAATATGTAGTTATTCTTAATGAACTTATAACATAGTATAAATTATATCAACTAATGTAGTACAAGTTATTTAATAATGTATTATTAAATTAATTATATATTAATAAATTAAATTTAAATTGCATTGAAAATTAAAATTACCATTTTTATGTTATACTTAATTACAAATAACATTCATATAATACATTTTAATTTTTAACTTTTACTTATGTAGAGTAATAAAATAATAATATTTTTATATTAATTAATTATACAATGTTTACATAATTTATTTTTATAATTTTTTATTTTTTCACCTTGCATCACTCAAGTGTTCCTAAGCTTCAAGACCCATTGACGCCTTAATGCGCCTTCAGAGAGCTAGTTGACATAATAATCGATTAATCAAAACCGATACCATTCTCTCTGACATGTAAAGGAAAATATATATATATATTCCTACTTTCTCATAATTTTTTCCACTTTATCTTTTCACATACATTAAGAAATTTAATTTTTTAATTAATTTTTCAATTATACCATAACTTAATTAATTTATATATATAGCTCAGCTTAATAAACAGGCATTATTTAACTCTGATAACTTTGACAAAACAAAAACAATGATAAAATTCAGAGAAGAAAAGTTTCGAGTGTAGACAAACAAAAATCCATGACTTCTCAGCTGCACAGCCTAACCTTCAAAGGCTCCTGTCCCAATATCTTCCTACTGCTAATACGGGCAACAAAACCAGGCATTACAAACCTCATGTCCCTGCGTTTCTGCGGCCAACACGAGCAACAAAACCAGCTTTGATTGGGGCAACTGATCGTCCAGAACCACACTACACAATTATAAAAACATCAGATAAGAAGAACTGTAAGAAAATGAAATCCATAAGAAATTACAACGAACCAAAACACAGTCACAGTGAGGTTGAGAAAGACAGCTTAAAGAAAAACACCACAAAACGAACAAGGAATATATTGATATATATATATATATATAAACATGAAACGGGCACTAAGGTATTATATAACAGTTCAGTTATTGTCAGTACTATATTTTTCTGTCAACGTGAATTTTGCAATCCACCATTATGGCAATAACAGCAAGGCTGACATTACAACATAAGATTTTCTAAAAAGTAAACAATAAAGCCAAATGCATTTAGACCCCCTTATCCATAGGGGTGGGCAAATGGTGGTTTTGGTTAGGAACCACAACAAACCAAACTCAACCATAACGGAATTCATTTTAGGATAAACCGAACCAAACTAAGAGACCAAACTGAACCAAACCAAAGTAAATCAATTTTATTAGGTAAGTTAGATTGGTTCTTGGCCAATATCTGATTCCTCTCAAATTGAATATTTCATGCAAGAACATCTACAGAAATTCAACTCCAATACACAGCTTTCTAATCGAGTTTAATTTGGAACAGAACATTGAAGACAAACAAGGCATTGATCTGAACAGAACAATGAAGACAAATAAGGCATTGATCTTCCAATCCTAGCAAGGAAGTCGAAAAAACAAAACATACCCACATCTAAAATCATTCAGAATTAAACATTTGGATCCATGGACCAGCAAAGAAATCGCAAGACCAGTTGGATTCTAAAGCAAACCCATGTATCCTATATGGAAAAAAATATAACACTGACAAACAATTCCACCTTGTAATCAATAACTGATTAATTAAAACCCTCAAGTATTGAAATAGAAACTGTCAAGAGCAAAAAGAAGGAAGAGCAGAAGATGGCCTTGAGACCCAAGTGGACAAATTTTCAACAATCAAATAGCCAAACTTCCTGAAGTGGGGATAGGCATTTATGCAGCGATAGATGGGACTGAAAGCATTGGCAGTGCCGGAGGGGAATACCTTGAAACAAAGCTGAGAATGCTCTAATATTCTACAACAGCAATGCCAAAAAAGAATCCTTCTAAATTTGGGACTGACATGCATCAGAGGAAAAGCCTATAGAGGCAGCGGGCAAATCATCAATGAAATTGAAGACTCACAAAGTTGCAGAGTCGCAGAGCAAAGAACAAAGAGGAGAGAAATTGAAAGTGACGATAGGAGAGGAAATTTTCATTTCCAAAGAGCAAAGGCCAAAGGTGGCTTTTCATTTACAAGAAGCCATAAGAACCACAATAACCGTTTCAGTTCAGTTTGATTTTTCGAACTTTTCTTTTATAATACAAACAGAACAAACAAATAATACAGTATACAAATTTTTTTTTAAAAAAAAAAAATCAAAGGAAAAGGACCAAATTGAGGCCTATTACTGATAATTCATGGGTAGAATCAAATGATTAAATTAAGGAGGTTCATGCTTATTATGCAGTTGTGTATCTTGGTTTTACTTATACCTACCAATATCTATCCATCATAAACTCTGTAAATTTTTTTAAAAATTTGCAGAGCTAGGCCATTACCGTTATATTAGGGCCATCACAAACCTGTTTCCTTTGCCCATGACCTTGACTGCAAATGCAGCCACAATGCAGATCTAAAACCATGGCTCACCCCTAATTTTACATATCTCAAACAAGCAATTAGGCTCTTAATTATTTATTTTGTTCAAGTGGAAGCAAGTCGAACAAGGAGAGAGGGAGAGAGAGAGAGAGAGGGAAAATTTAAAAAAAAAAAAAGTGAGGCCTCAGACTCAATATATCTGTCATCATCCAAACAATCCGACAATGTAGGCAAATCTGAAAAATCATCCTAGGCCTCCTCAAAACAAAGATTCAACAAATGGCAATCCAGATACACCACAAAGGCAATAACAGCCAAATTGACGAACTACAACATAAAATTTTCCAAATGAACATCAAAAGTAAAAAAGTGAAGCAAAATTTGTCTGCAGGACCCTAAACATGGCTCATGTGATTGGAAACCTAGTCTTTTTCCATTGGATAAAAGTTATCTTAAATGCTAGCATGTTTCTACTGGAACCCCAACTAAGGAGGCCTCAGAACCACCCAATATATCTGTTACAATATATCTGTTATGTTCTAAACGCTCTGATAATGTAGGCAAATTTTAAAATCATCCTAGGCCTCCTTAAGACAACATCCAGCAAATGACAACTTTATGCACACAGTACACTAGCATGGCAGTAACAGCAATCAACATCAAAGCAGAAAACAACGTCGAATGCATCCCAGGGGCCTTGTCCTTATCTCAAATGTACACTTAGGCCCTTCATGATTTGGTTTGCTTAATTGGATTTGAAGTTTATATTTTTTTAACCAATTAAACTCTTCCAAAATAGAATAATATTTAAATTATTTTTTAAAATATATTACCATTTTATTTTCAAAATATTTTGCTATTAACTGATTCATAATGTAATAAACCATCCTAGGACACAACATTTTACAAATGATGATCTAAACTAAACTTCTAATCAAACTATGCAGG
Source organism: Manihot esculenta (assembly GCF_001659605.2). NCBI lineage: Eukaryota > Viridiplantae > Streptophyta > Magnoliopsida > Malpighiales > Euphorbiaceae > Manihot > Manihot esculenta. The sequence goes on from NC_035162.2 coordinate 29,546,930, forward strand.
CTAATCAAACTAAATAACCATGATATTACACAAAATCAATGCCACTGCAATTATCCTCGAGACTCTTTACTTCATGGTGGTGGTGCATTCTGTACATGCAAGTCAGAACTTAGAACAGTAAAAGTGATTATGATTTCCCAGCCTTCGAAAAATGGACAAATTCCTTTTCTTAGGCAAGTACAAAGCAAGAGTGCTATGGTGCACTCATGCACATTACGAATAGGAAATGGGATAATCTAAGAATGTATGAACTGTTACCTTCTCGCATCTGAGGAAAAAGAGACGGTTCTCCTTCGAAAGTATAGTGTCTGGACTTTTGCAACCAAGGCAAATGACATACTCATCTGAAAAGTATGAAGATATCACATTGCTCAGCCAACAGGAACATAAACTGTGTTGACAAACAACAACTAGTTCACAACTTAAGATGAAGTGAAAAAACTTTAAAAGAAGAGGTACTAACTTATATATCGACGCAGGATTCCTTCAAAATTTTTGGGAGCAAATCTCCCCTTAACAACTAGCCTCTGCTGTCCATCAAGTGATCCACTTGTCCCCAATTCAGCAAGTAAGAAGGCCATGACATGGTCAGGTTGTCGATGCATTCTGATGTAAACCAAAGGTAGGGAACCATTTTTTTTCCAATTCCAAATAGGAGAAAAGAAATAAAGTTAGCAGTGATATGGCAAATATTATGAACATTAACGTTTTCATCTCAATACATGAATCTCATTTCTAAAACAATTAAACAGTACCAAACAAAAAGTCCTAAGTTCTAGAAAGTAGAAGCAGCAAACAAGATCTTACTAAGATGCACACCAACTTTCAAAAAAAAAAAAAAGAAAGGAGAGAGAGGGAGAGAAAAAAAGAGGAAAAAAATGTCTTCCCTTGATAAAGCATAATATACAGGCTTGTCTACACATGCCACAACAACAGTATACAGGCATTAGTAGAATCACAAGAATGTAAGTAAACCATTATAGATAATCAACAGTGAGCAACTCATGACTTCATGCATACAAAATATGCTTTTTAGTGCATATGCATTAATACTAAAAAGCAAAAAAAGAGAGCAACATAAACATACGTCTTGCAGAGATCCATAAAATTCACAAAAACTGTCTTCTTTGTACCCTCACGAAGAACCTGTGGAGGCCTCATCACAGTTCTCCGCCTATCTCCAGCAAGTTCTGGGTTGTTCTCACGCAAAATGTTGAAGACCCTCCCAAGGAGCTGTCAAAAAAATTTGGAAAAAAAAGAATGGAATAAATAAGAACATACAACTTATGACCAAGGACAAGAGCATTACCCTTCAGAGTGATTTAAGCAGTGACACACACACACATACAAAAGGGGTATAATATAAATATGTAATTCATCTGAGAATTCCCCTAAAAACAGCAAAAAACTCATCTTGCCATCCCACCAAAAATATAAGTCAAAAGGCTTATAAGCTGTACTGCCCACGGCTTCCAAACTACAAGCTTTGAGAAGGATTAGATACACATGGAAGCTATTCAATCTTGAACCTGTGATCTTCAATCACCAGGAAGCAACCTCATCATTGCACCAAGGCTTACCTCTAGGCAAATGGCCGACAAGAAAACAATTGATCTTGAAGCACGTGGACTTTTGCTAGTGCTACATAGGCAGGAAGTAATACATCACCTATCAAATGATAGGTGCACATGCAAGCATAGTATCTTTGCAATTGAATATTATGAGGTATATTATTACAACTCATGACCAAGAACGAGAGAATCACAACTGAAAATAGCAGAGCAGAGCAAATCAATTTTTACAATATTAAAAAGGCAAATATTCAAATGAATACTACACCTCCTCATATTCATAATCACGGTCACTCCCTTCCCATGGGTAAAGCTGCTGTTGTAGCTCAATTCCTTCTCCTTCTTCATCCTCTCCTACATGATCTAAAAAAGCAAGGCAGGCCTCTTAGATTCAGCAATAAAAAATAGTTAAAATAGACTCAAAGCAAGAAACAACTGAAGTTGGCAAATTTAGAGAATAGGACTTCTTACCATCCAAATCTTCTCGTGCATCTACACTTTCTTCATTTAAAATACTGGTTTCTACCTACAATATCAATCATGATCAGGCATTACATGTCCATTGCTTTTGAAGAAATAAATATACATAACATAAAGACAATCATACATCAAGCAGAACCTATTTGCTTACTGGTTTCTTCTTCTTCTTTTTCAAACCAGTAAAAGTGCTCTCAAGCCCATCAGAGACTACACTTAAAATAAAATAAAACAAAGTAAGCCCCCACAACAAAGTTAATTCATGTTCTTTGACGCCAAGTATTTCACAAGGTACTTTGTGAAGTAAGTACCAACACACAAGTGTAGAGTGTTCTGCTGTATACACCTGATAATGATACAGTTTTCTCAGCAAGCTTGTCCACAGAATCATCTGCACTATCCTGTATTACAACCTTCTTCTTCTTCTTCTTTTTGGTTGGATCAAAGGGGGCAAGCTGCAAGATGGAGATACAAGGACCAGTAAGCCTAATGCAGTAAAAGTAGAACACCTTTATATCAGCTCATAAATTGTAGCATCAAACAATCTTCCACCCCATAATCTTAGAAAGGAGACTAATTAACTCATTCAGTGCATAAACAGTACATTAACCAAATGGACGGGTTTCAATTAAACAAGAGAATCCTAGAAAAATGTGACCCCACAAATGCCCACACCTCTTCTGGAGCATATAAATTGATCCAGTGACACTGTCGAACGCCCAGACCATGAAGAGTAAGGTAAATAAAGTAATACAGGCAACAGATTTCTGATTAGAACTTTTTGGTCTTATTAAAATAAAGAACACAATCAATGTATGACAACCCGATAGTAGAAATCTTACATCTGCCACCTCGTCCCTCACATCAATGGAAGTTTCATCCGTCATGACAGCTATAAAACAAGCAGAATTCCAAGAATTAAAATAACATCCAGAATAAAACAAACTCACCATCAATACTATCAACATTAAGAAATAAAAGCAGAAGCCCTAAAAATATACAAGAAATACCAATTCTAAAGATAAGAGAGAGAGGTTAAGGAAGCAACGAAGTCAGCAAGGGCATATTTCTCAAATGAAGCTTAATACCCTTGAATAGCTTATTGCCGAGCTAAATCTCAAATGATAAGCAAGAAAATAATTACAGGCATTCATCAAATTCAAGATATTGATGATCGATTACAGCACTCAATCCAAGTGTTCTAATCAAGCACTTAAAAAATTCAGATTGCCACTAAAAAAACACAGATTACATGCAGGTATAGGTATTTACAGAACACAGAATCAGAACGAGGCCACAAAAATAGCAAAAGAACATGCAGTAACTCATCTAAGGAATCGCAGCTATAGGAATAAGAATAAAGAATAGAAGGAAGCAAAGAAACGACGAGAATGAATCAAAAAAGGCAGGAAAAAAAAAAAAAAAGAAAACAAGAAGGGAGAGGGTAGCCCCAACCTGTTCACTGCAGGAGTGGGGAGAAACAGGATCAGATAAAAGTGATATTAATCAGGACTCAGCGAGAGAAAAATAATAAAGAAGAAGAGACGGGACTGACCTGTTTCGTCTGCTACGGACACTCGGACGGAGAGAGAAGCGACAGACTATGAATTAGCGCACCGACCTGGGACGTTCTCTTTCTCTTGTGGTGGGTTAATAGAATTTTTTTTGATAAATTACTAGTTAATCCTTATAATATATAGAAATTTACTAATTTGCTCACAATTTTAAAAAATATATTAAAATTTTTTAAAGTCTTTCATTCCATGAATTTTAATTATTAAATATTAAAAAAAATTTAAAACCTTTCTAATATAAAAAATTAATTAATAAATTTTTTAAATATTTAATAAATCAATTAATAATTTTTTTAAAAATATATAAACTAAATAATAAAAAATTAATAAAGAGACTGATTAATATATTTTTTTAAAATTAAAAAATTTATTAAAAAATTTTTTTATACTACAAAAATTAAATAATAATTTTTTTTAACAATGTTAATAAAATAGCATTATAATAAGCTCCGAGAATTATATACAAGAGGATTTAAAAATAAAATCAAAGATCCAATTTACAATAAATTAAATTAAGAAATAAAGCAGAATGAATAAAAAAAATTAAATCAACCAAACCAAATCAAATAAAAAAAATAAAACACAACAATCAACTTCACCTCTATAAATATTGTACTAATAAATATTGTACTAATACTGAAGTCACCATCACCACACCGATGTCTCCATTGATATGCCATCACAATTGACGTCGAGTCAGAATGAACAGAAAAATAAGCAATAGATTATGAAACAGACAAGGAAAATGCACATGCAACAGAGACTCAAACTGGAGAAAGCCATCAGAATGAGAAATTAAAAACAAACATTCAACCAGCCACAAAGAAAGAGGACGTGGCAGAGCTTGGTATGAGCGATACTCACCAGACTCACCGGACATAGCTGCAGGATCTCCTATTACCACATGAAGCAATCAAAGCCCTCAGAATATCCAAATTCAACAAAATAGCTCCCTCATCAAAGACAACAGAACCTGCAAAACATATAAAACAAATGCAAGAAACGGAAAATAAAACAAAACCACCACAGTTCCGGCAAGAAAGAAATAGAAGACTGTGGCAAATAAGCAATCATTTCCTACCCTAAGTAAGGGAACACCCACCATGATTATGCAAGACAACCAACCAAGAAATCACTGTAGAGAACCTCCCCCGACGACGATCGATTTTCAGCCTTAAACTTAGACTCTCGTTAACTTTCTTCTTCTCGTTCGCTCTTCTCCCTTTTCTCTCTTTTTCTTTCAAGCTGACAGGTATATTTGGTGTAATCATTTGCCATTACCCAATAATTTAGCAAGTTTTTCTTCGAGGATTTTTATAGTTATTAAAAAATAATTTTTTTTAAGATAATAGGAGAGAAAACCTCAAGGTATATAATATAAATACCCAGTGAAAACTAATTTTGGACTAGTCATAACTTCTTGATTCCACCTAAAAAGGTGATGAGCATTACCTTGGTGAAAGACTAAGAATGTGCAGTCTCTCAATAGACCCCTATTTTTTATACTAAAATAATTTTTAAAAAGGCAAAGAGATATTTTATGTTATAAAAAATTAATTAAAAAATTAAATAAAAATAATTTATTTACGTAATAAAATTAATTAATTAAATTAAAAACAGTTGGTAGAAGATAGTTAACATTTTCTTTTGATTGCTAGAGTTGAATGTAATACCCGGCTAGACTCCGGTGTCGGAATTCCTACCGTCCGGTGGAATTTCAGATGTCGGAGACCTCTAGAAGGGTAAAACCATGTTTTCATAAAATGTTTTAATGTTTTTGATGATTTTAAGTAAAGAGGAAATGAGTTTTTGAATAAAAACACCCTTGAAGGAAACTCAGGTTCGGCCGCCGAAACTCAAAGTTCGGCCGCCGAACATGCATACACTTCGGGAGTGCTTTAGGCCCCCGAAGGCATAAGTGAGGAAAGTCCAGGTTCGGCCGCCGAACCTCAAGTTCGGCCGCCGAACCTCAAGTTCGGCCGCCGAACATGGCATGCATGCGGAGGCACTTTCGGCCCCCGAACGTGGCCTGGCCAGCCACTATAAAAGGGTCCCTTAGCCGAAAACGGGCGAGCTTTTCCCCATTTTCGGCCAAGGTGAGTCCTTCCGCCATTCCTCACCATCCTTGAGTTTTTCCCTTCAAATCTTTCAAGATTTTCACAAGTTTTTACGTTGTTTTGAAGATTTTCGAGTTTAAAGCAAGTTTTGGAGCTTTGAGGTTCAAGAACTCAAAAATCTCCCACCTTCGAGTTTAGGACGTCTCTCTCTCGATCTTCAAGAGGTAAGAGCCGATCTTAAGCTCATTTCATGTTTAAAGTAAGTTTTATGCAAGATCTATGGGGTAGAATGCATGTTTAGCTCATAGTTAGGTTTTTGAGTTAATGTTATGTTTTGAGCATGTATGATGGATTTGAGTTGTTGTTGTGTGTTGTAGTTGGGGTTTAAGTTAGTTTGAAGCCCCTAGGAGCCAATGTATGTATATTTGCATGATTTGGATGAGTTATATGCATGTTGAGGGATTTGGGAGGCAAATGTGCATAAAGGAGCCAAGTTTCTGCCCTTTGGCAGAAACCAGGTTCGGCAGCCGAAGGAACTTTTGGCCGCCGAACATGGCTGGAGAGGCAGGCCTTTCGGCTGCCGAAGTTGCCCCCGAAAAGAGACTTTCGTCTCTGTCTGGGACTTTCGGCCGCCGATGTAACGACCCGGAAATCCGACCCGTTACCGGCGCTAGGATCCAGATCGGCTTAAGGCCGCCGGGACCCGTAGCAAGCCTACATACCTCCTGTAAACCTGTGGAATCCCATACATAACAACATATACCTGATCTGTAAAAATTTTTCTTTTCTCTTATCCAAGCAAAACCTGTGCATGCACAAAATCATACATAAACCCCACACTGGAGTCCTCATCAAATACTCCAATGGGTATCATCATCATACATATCAGCTTGGATAATCATGGTCATTAACATCATTACTCATTAAACACTCTGTACCTAATGGGGATTCACACACCTCTAGGTCAAGCACTACTATAATCCTCAATACATCATCAAATCATTCATTACATTACATGGTCATAATTACTCATTACATCATATTCATGTCCACTACTATCTATTACAACATACATGACTTAACTTCACTCTAGCCGACTTCCTGATCTATCCTGTACCTGCAACTCTGGGGATAAAGGGAGTGGGGTGAGCTACTAGAGCCCAGTGAGCAGAATAATAAAACATCAATTTAAATCATGCTTTCATGTATGCGCCATAACACAACCATTTCACAACAAGGATGAACTTGTCACCATTTAGCCCCTATCTTTCTTACTTATACATGCCGGGGGCGTAGAGCCGTAGCAGGCACACCCGGACTTCCATAATCAGTCATAGTGCCAGGGGCGTAGAGCCGTAGCAGGCACACCTGGACTCACATGGGCTATCATGACATACAAGGGCTAATGGATCATTCAACATTCATCCACATCAACAACAAAGTATGCAATGCAGCATATTCGTGAATTCTAATGCAAACAACCTAATATATCTCATGGCATTCATGATGCGTGAATCATGCTAAAACATTTCATTAATTTGCTTTAAAACTTAAAGTTTATTCCACTCACCTCTGGCTAGCTCTGAAGAGACTCTGAAGCAGCTGGCTCACTGCTGGGGGTCTCGGTTCCTCGGGTCCGAACCTACACAGGTGGACTCAAATGAGGGACCAAACATACATGAATATGACTCTAAAATACTCCCCAAGAACCCCCTAAAACATCCTGAAAACCTCACATGAAAACATGCAAGAAATGGCTGAACAGGGCACTTTCGGCGGCAGGTTCGGCGGCCGAAAGTCCCTCTGCAGCCGAAAGTCATGCAGGTTCGGCGGCACTTTCGGCGGCCGAACCTCCCAGACAGAGACGAAACTTGAGTTTCGGGGGCAGGCTTCGGCAGCCGAAACTGCCTCCACAAGGGGATTCGGCGGCCGAAAGTCACTTCGGCGGCCGAACCTGAGTTTCTGCCGAAGGGCAGAAACTTGGCTCCCTTGTGTCCAAAGCCTCCAAAACGCCTCAAAACATGCATAAACTTGTTTCTACACATGCATTCACATCATACATCACACCTAGGGGTCTCAAACTATAATATACCCCAACTACAACACTTTAAACAACACATTTCCAACATACATTGTTCAAATCACAACATAAACCCATAAACCTAACAACAAGCCTAAACATGCATTCTACCCCATCAACTTGCATAAAACTTTCATAAAACATAAAAGAAGCATAGATCGAAGCTTACCTCTTGAAGATCGAGAGGAAGAACGACCCTAGCTCGGAAAATGGAGGGATTTAGCTCCAAGACTCCCAAGCTCCAAAACTTGTTTCAAAAGCTTAAATCTTCAAAACCAAGGGAAAACAAGTGAAAATCTTAAAAGATTTAGAGGAAGAACATCAAAAATGGGTGAGGGGCGGCGGAAAGCTCACCTTGGCCGAAAATGGGGAAAAACTCGCCCGTTTTCGGCTAAGGGACCCTTTTATAGTGGCTGGCCAGACCACGTTCGGGGGCCGAATGTGCCTCCGCATGCATGCCATGTTCGGCGGCCGAACATGAGGTTCGGCGGCCGAACATGAGGTTCGGCGGCCGAACATGAGGTTCGGCGGCCGAACCTGGACTTCCCTCACTCATGCTTTCGGGGGCCTAACGTGCCTCCAAAACGCATGCATGTTCGGCGGCCGAACTTGACTTTCGGCGGCCGAACCTGGGTTTTCCTCCAAAGACTTTTCATGTAAAAACTCATTTAATTTCTTACTTAAAAACATGAAATACATGAAAACATTTCATAAAATCATAGTTTTACCCTTCTAGAGGTTTCCAACATCCGAGGTCCCTCCGGACGGTAGGGATTCCGATACCGGAGTCTAGCCGGGTATTACAGCCGAAGGTGCCGCCGAACCTGCCTGGGTTTCGGCTCTGGAGGGACTTTCGGCCGCCGAAGGTGCCGCCGAAGGTGCCGCCGAACCTGCCCTGTTCAGCCTTCTGACAGAGCATATTTTAGCCCACTTTATCATGATGTTCTTGATGTTTATTTGCACCTTTTCTGCCTAATTTTGTGGTTTTAATCATGTTTTGCAGATTTTAGGTGTAAAGAGACATTCTGGAGAAAATGCTCTTAAAACTGCCAAAAAGTGCCAATTATGGAAAGTTCCAGAAAAGGAAAGTTTTCATATATGGAAAGTTCTAAATAAGGAAAGTTTTCATATATGGAAAGTGCCAAAAAAGGAAAGTCTTCAAATGAGGAAAGTGCAGAGGCAAAAGCAAATAAGGAAAGCTCAGTCAGAAGATTATTTGAATTTCAAATCACAGATCTTTCTTTCCTTATTCAAAAGATGTGCACACACTGCAGCAGTCATATCTTCCTGTTTAGGCAGCAAGATCTCAAGGAGATGCTCTTCCTCTTCTGCATTCAGAATTCAAAATTCAAACGAAGGCTCCACCTAAAAAGGAAAGACTGGACAGATACACTTTCCCTTCTGCATTTAATGACTGCGCACCACTTGCCTCTTGCAACACAATCTGCGCGCCACTCCCTATTCAGGAAGGAGATCTCAACGCACTTGGTCTTTATTCAGTCCAGATTCATAATTCAAAAGAGGCTCCATCTAAATAGGAAGTTTGGACAGCAAATACTTCCTATTCAAGCTCCATCCGCGCGCCTACCTCTTCTGCAATCCGGATCCGCGCGCCTACTTCCTATTCAAGCTCCATCCGCGCGCGTCTCTCTCTCCTGCAGAGCAAGCCACGATTTTTCTTCCTCTATTGGCATCCATGGATCGCTCTTCCTTCCTTTTCAGGCATAAGGTACGCTCCTTTCCTATTCTGAAGGCCATCTGCGCGCCACCTTCCATCTGAAAGCCTTGATTCTCTCCATCTTCCTCTTCTGCAACAACTTGGGCAGCAAGTAGTGTTTGGGCAGCACCTTGGGCAGCCTCTACACTAATTAGGAAGACCTAGGCAGCACCAAAACTCTATAAAAAGGCACTCTCTTTGGCAGCCACGAATTTGGACACTTTCAGACTCATCTTCTCCTTCTCCATCCGGATCAAGCAAGGCCGCGCCTCACCACCTTCGGCTTCCTCTTCTCTTCTTCTACCTTTCTTTATGGTTTTTGTTTTAGCCATGAGTGGCTGAAACTCTTTCATTCTAGTTGAAGAATAAGTGAAGCTTTAGTTGTATTGTGGATTGAGAGACTTGGACTACATTGTTTATCTTTTTCTTATTCAATATTCTTGTGATTTCATGCTTAAAGGACATTATCGCTTTGTTATTTAAGATCTCCATTGATTTTTATTGCACGGTAATATATTGTTGGTTTGAATGATTTTAAGTCCGAAATTGCTTGATTTGTTCAACCATAAGAACACTTGGTGCATCACCAAGGAAATCGCATGATCTAGTGTTGTCTCCATGCATGTGGGTGACTAGAATTGGTTCTCTCTATATCTTTATGCAATTGACTATTGTAAAAGGCCTAAGGCTCAAAGATGTTCTTTGGCAATTGTTAATTAGTAATTAATTGGAGGACTTTCCCTAATTAATTTAATCTTAATGAGAGACAATGGATGTGAGAAGCTTCTTCAATCTCCATGGCCAATTTATTGAATTAACAAAGGAACGTATGAGTCAATGATCAATCCCATCAACTAAAGTGAATCTGAATCTTCAACTAGAGCTTTTACTATCATTATTTTACCCTTAATTTGCCAACTGCTTTCTTTTCAATTGCTCTTTACATTAGTTCAATCAAATCAATCTCAAAACCCCATTTTTACTTTATATGCACTTGCACTTTCTACTCTCTTCTGATCCTTTTAATTTGGTCTACTCAAGGAAGGTAAACAAGTATCAATTCCCTATGGATACGATCCTTTCACCACTATCTACAGTTTTATTATTGTTGGCAATTGAATTGATTATTTTGACCGGCCTCGACAACCGCTCTGTCAAAATTGGCGCCGCTGCCGGGGAATTGTTCTAACTTGTTTATTTTTCTTTTATGACCAGATCTGGACGCGAGGAAATCCTACCTTACGATCCAGAAATTGAGCGCACAATCAGGAGACTAGGTAAGCAAACAGGTACAGATTTGGGAACTGCGCAATCTGGATCCGCGCAAGGACACCTCCAAATCGCAGATCAGCCTCCTGAAACCACTCCAACGCATCCTGAACCAACTGAAATGGCTGAAAACGTGGCACCACCTGCTGCCAATGCTGAACATGCTGTCCGTGAGGAAATACCTCAAGAAAATCCAGTCGTAAGGGCCCCAGAGCCAAGAGGAAGAACCATGGGAGAATGGGCAGCCCCCATAGGTGACCAAGCACCTCTGTGCATCAACTATCCACCTCTCACCGTTCCTTTTGAACTCAAAACAGGTTTGATTCAAATTCTCCCTAAATTTAGAGGATTAGAAAATGAAAACCCACACAAGCACTTGAAGGAATTCGCCATTATTTGCTCATCTATGAGACCTCAAGGAATTACTGAAGATCAGGTTAGATTAAGAGATTTTCCTTTCTCTCTTGATGATCATGCTAAAGATTGGTTATTTTATTTGCCACCTGGATCTATAAATTCTTGGGAAGAAATGGTTCAAACTTTTCTGAACAAATATTTCCCAACATCTAAATCGATTGGCATAATAAGAGAAATCACTAGCATAAAACAGAAACCCACTGAAGATTTGTATGATTATTGGGAAAGGTTTGAAAGACTTTGTACAGGTTGCCCACAACATGATATGTCAGACAGGTCCCTTATGCGTTCTTCTATGGAGGATTGTCATCATCAGAAAGGAGATACATTGATGTAGCCTGTGGGGGATCCATTAAAGACAAGACGCCTAGGGAGATGAGGGAACTGATTTCCACTCTTGCAGCCTCATCTAGGCAATATAGGGAAGAAAGGCGAATGCAAAGAGGAATCTATGAGGTAAATACACCCAATTCTGATGCTCAGATTTCAAAACTAACTTGTCTTGTGGAAAAGTTTATCCTTGGCCAAGCTCAACAAGTTCAACAAGCCCAGCAAGTTCACCAAGCTCAACAGCCTCAGCAGCTTCGGCCATGTGGATTATGTCCCTATGCAGGACACCCAACTGATCAATGTCCTACACTTCAGGAAGACTACCAGGACGTCAATGCAATTGGAGGATATAACAACCAGGTAAGGCGTGATCCCTATTCTAACACCTATAATCCAGGTTGGAGAGACCACCCCAACTTCAGCTATGCCAGGACAAACAATCAGCACTACCAGAGGAATCAAGCCCAACCAGCACTTACAAGTTCAGATCCTGCCTCTGGCGAAATGGCAAAGATGATGCAAATGATACAAGTGATGCAACTGCAGATCGGGGAATTGACATCCGCACTGTTCAGATCCGACACTCAAGGGAAGTTACCTTCTCAAACAGAAGACAATCCTAGAGAGAATGTGAATGCTATTACATTGAGAAGTGGGAAAGAGCTTCAAGGTTCCAAGCCTGATGAGCCAGAAACCATTTCTGCGCAAGAATCAGAGGTTTCAACTGAAACCATTCTTGTGCCACCTCCACCTGAGCCAGCTGGCCATCCTCCTACGCAAACTGAGACACCATCTGCGCAAAAAGAAGATCCCCAGGTACGTTTTCAGATCTCACCTCCTTTTCCAAAGAGATTTGAAAAAGCACAGAAAGAAAAAGAAGAAAGGGAGATCCTTGACACCTTCAGAAAGGTACAGATCAACATACCTCTGCTAGATGCTGTGAAGCAGATTTCCAGGTACGCAAAATTTCTGAAAGAACTATGTACCAACAGAAGGAAGCTCGCAGAAAGGGAAAAGGTAAGTGTAGGAGAAGTTGTTACTGCTGTCATTAAGAGAGAACTCCCAACTAAATGTAGAGATAAGGGCATGTTTGCAATCTCTTGTAAGATCGGGAATGTTGGGATTAAGAAGGCTATGTGTGATCTTGGTGCATCCATAAATGTTATGCCCCTTTCCATTTACAATTCCTTGAATGCAGGTGCACTGAAAGACACTAGAGTTGTGATTCAACTAGCTGACAGATCCGTGGTATACCCAAAAGGAGTGCTCGAAGATGTTCTAGTGCAAGTAGATGAGCTTGTCTTCCCAGCAGACTTTTATGTGATTGACACTAAGGAAGACCACTGCAGCACCTCTTCAGACATCCTTCTTGGACGTCCCTTCTTGAGCACTGCCAGAACCAAAATAGATGTGCATGATGGCACCTTGACCATGGAATTTGAAGGGGAAGTGATTAAATTTAATGTCTATGATGCTATGAAATTTCCCCATGATTTGTCCCCTGTTTATGGTTTAGACATGATTGATTGTTTGAGTCAAGAGATATTTAATGAGAATCATGATGATGTGCTAAACCATGACTTTTGCAGGGAATCTGATCTGAAAAATGAAGAGCCGGAATTGACAGAAACCGTCTGCAGCATTCAACAGCTGAGCTGCAGACCACTGCAGGAAGAACAGGTGGAAATCGCACCACTTCAGAAAGGACTGCAGAACCAATCGCAGAAGACCTTTCAGCTTCCGCAAAGAGGCATCTTTAGGCCGCCGAACTTCACCATCCTTCGGCCGCCGAGCTCCACCAGCTTTCGGCCGCCGAACTCCTCAACACCTCAATCGGCGCCACTTCAGCTCCCATCGCAACACCTTGCACCTCCGGCATCCTTACAGATAGTCCATGAACAAGCAGAATCCTCTTTACAGCAATTTCTGAAGTCCGAAGAGAGTGAGAAGGATCTCTATGAGCAGATCTACTCTACACGGGATGATGAGCCGTGGTATGCAGACATTGTGAACTACCTTGTTACAGGTAATCTACCTCCTGGCATGCCCAAACACACAAGAGACAAAACAAAGAGTGAGGCAAAGTACTATGTTTGGGATGAGCCATACCTGTGGAGGCATTGTTCTGATCAAATGATAAGGAGATGCATTCCAGATCATGAAATCACCTCAGTACTCACATTTTGTCACTCATACAGTTGTGGTGGCCATTTTGGACCACGGAAGACAGCCCACAAAATACTTGAATGTGGATTCTTTTGGCCCACTCTTTTTCGAGATACTAATCTGTTTTGCAGGACATGTGGTAGATGCCAACAAACAGGGAACCTTGGCAACAAAAGCCAAATGCAACAACACCCCATCATGGTTTGTGAGGTATTTGATGTATGGGGCATAGACTTCATGGGCCCCTTCCCACCTTCTTTTGGATACACTTACATTATTCTTGCAGTGGATTATGTGTCCAAATGGGTGGAGGCGAAAGCAACTAAGACAGATGATGCAAAGGCGGTAGTTGATTTTGTGAAAACTAACATTTTTGCTAGGCATGGAGTTCCCAGGGCAATCATTAGTGATAGAGGCACCCACTTTTGCAACAAGATAGTTGGAAACCTTCTCAAGAAGCACAATGTAGTGCACAGAACATCCACGGCCTATCATCCTCAGACAAATGGACAAGCTGAAGTGTCCAACAGGGAGATCAAAGCCATTCTAGAAAAGACTGTGTCCCCCAGCAGGAGAGATTGGAGTACAAAACTGGAAGACGCCTTGTGGGCATACAGAACAGCCTACAAAACACCCATAGGTATGTCTCCTTATAGATTGGTCTATGGAAAATCATGTCACCTTCCAGTTGAAATAGAACACAAGGCCTACTGGGCTGTCAAGAATTGCAACATGAACCTGAAGGAGGCTGGAGACCATCGCAAGTTGCAACTGCAAGAGCTAGAAGAGATAAGAAGAGATGCATATGATACTTCGTGGGACTATAAAACCAAGATCAAGGCCTCCCATGACAACCGAATTTCAAGGAAGCATTTTGAGGTAGGTGATAAAGTCTTACTTTTTGATTCTCGTTTGAAATTGTTTCCAGGAAAGCTACGGTCTAGGTGGATAGGACCATTCATTGTTGAGCACACTCACCCTCATGGAGCAGTAGACATTCGCAGTATAGATACAGGGAAGCAATTCAAAGTGAATGGCCATCGCCTGAAGCCATTCTATGAAGGATTTACAGTGCAACTAGTGGAAGAAATTCCACTAGATCGTCACTCACTCTGAATAGGCTCATCGCACCATGCCAACCACACCCAAGGGAAGTAATCAGTTTCTTTGTTCTTTTATGTTTCTCACACATTGAGGACAATGCATGATTTAGGTGTGGGGGTACGGCATTTTAATTTTTATTTTTGCGCTTTAGACACATTTTTCCCATTCAGTTGCGTTTTTGCTTTCAGTTCTTCCTTTCAGTTTGCGTTAGCTTGCTTTCAGATTGCGTTTTTGCTTTCAGATTTCCTTTCAGATTCATGCTTTGTGCTTCTTTCAGAATATTTAGCCACAGTTTTTAAGTTTTTCGTTTTCGCTTTCAATAACACACACATCCACAATCTTCCTTTTGATTTGCTTTACTCAAACTGATGAACTATGTTGGATGAACTTTCTCCATGACCCCATTGATGTGATAACTCTGTAAACCTGTGTTGAATCAATTGCAATGAGATGTATTCATGTTTGGGAATTGCCTTTGAATTGAATCTTTGAGCTTGCCATGGTGAAAAATATATTGATGACACTCATTAGAGAGAATGAATTGATTGATGTGTGAATGAACTTAATGTGACTTGTGTTAGCAATTGGTGTTGATTTGCCCAAATCATTAAGAAAAAATAAATTCAGAAAAGGCCTAGACTTCATGAGCACAAATTGAAAATTGTTCCAATGGTCAAAAGACTATGAATAGAGCTAGTAGCCACTTGGACAGGTGACCAACTGAGTAACTGGGGGTGGGTATCACCAATATGTACCTTCACGTCAAAAGGTTGGTGACTTTTTCAAGCAAGTTTAAAGTGCAAAAAGGCTGAATAAAGTACTTCAAGGTAAGGGCAAGTCACTCTGAAAGCTAGAACATGTCCTTAATTTAACAAATGAAATGTGCATGTATGATCTCTCTCTTGAGGAAAACCAATCCTAGCCATGGTAAGTAAAGGGAAACAAGGAAAAGGGTAAGTAACCTTGATGCATATATTCTTTATTGCAATGCTTCAAAATAGGGGTCTAGAGTAAGAGCTTAAGTGGACATAAAGGATCAAAGCAAAGAGAGTTTATTTGACTATGTTTGTTTGCTTGAGGACAAGCAAAAGGTTAGGTGTGGGGGTATTTGACAGAGCATATTTTAGCCCACTTTATCATGATGTTCTTGATGTTTATTTGCACCTTTTCTGCCTAATTTTGTGGTTTTAATCATGTTTTGCAGATTTTAGGTGTAAAGAGACATTCTGGAGAAAATGCTCTTAAAACTGCCAAAAAGTGCCAATTATGGAAAGTTCCAGAAAAGGAAAGTTTTCATATATGGAAAGTTCTAAATAAGGAAAGTTTTCATATATGGAAAGTGCCAAAAAAGGAAAGTCTTCAAATGAGGAAAGTGCAGAGGCAAAAGCAAATAAGGAAAGCTCAGTCAGAAGATTATTTGAATTTCAAATCACAGATCTTTCTTTCCTTATTCAAAAGATGTGCACACACTGCAGCAGTCATATCTTCCTGTTTAGGCAGCAAGATCTCAAGGAGATGCTCTTCCTCTTCTGCATTCAGAATTCAAAATTCAAACGAAGGCTCCACCTAAAAAGGAAAGACTGGACAGATACACTTTCCCTTCTGCATTTAATGACTGCGCACCACTTGCCTCTTGCAACACAATCTGCGCGCCACTCCCTATTCAGGAAGGAGATCTCAACGCACTTGGTCTTTATTCAGTCCAGATTCATAATTCAAAAGAGGCTCCATCTAAATAGGAAGTTTGGACAGCAAATACTTCCTATTCAAGCTCCATCCGCGCGCCTACCTCTTCTGCAATCCGGATCCGCGCGCCTACTTCCTATTCAAGCTCCATCCGCGCGCGTCTCTCTCTCCTGCAGAGCAAGCCACGATTTTTCTTCCTCTATTGGCATCCATGGATCGCTCTTCCTTCCTTTTCAGGCATAAGGTACGCTCCTTTCCTATTCTGAAGGCCATCTGCGCGCCACCTTCCATCTGAAAGCCTTGATTCTCTCCATCTTCCTCTTCTGCAACAACTTGGGCAGCAAGTAGTGTTTGGGCAGCACCTTGGGCAGCCTCTACACTAATTAGGAAGACCTAGGCAGCACCAAAACTCTATAAAAAGGCACTCTCTTTGGCAGCCACGAATTTGGACACTTTCAGACTCATCTTCTCCTTCTCCATCCGGATCAAGCAAGGCCGCGCCTCACCACCTTCGGCTTCCTCTTCTCTTCTTCTACCTTTCTTTATGGTTTTTGTTTTAGCCATGAGTGGCTGAAACTCTTTCATTCTAGTTGAAGAATAAGTGAAGCTTTAGTTGTATTGTGGATTGAGAGACTTGGACTACATTGTTTATCTTTTTCTTATTCAATATTCTTGTGATTTCATGCTTAAAGGACATTATCGCTTTGTTATTTAAGATCTCCATTGATTTTTATTGCAAGGTAATATATTGTTGGTTTGAATGATTTTAAGTCCGAAATTGCTTGATTTGTTCAACCATAAGAACACTTGGTGCATCACCAAGGAAATCGCATGATCTAGTGTTGTCTCCATGCATGTGGGTGACTAGAATTGGTTCTCTCTATATCTTTATGCAATTGACTATTGTAAAAGGCCTAAGGCTCAAAGATGTTCTTTGGCAATTGTTAATTAGTAATTAATTGGAGGACTTTCCCTAATTAATTTAATCTTAAAGAGAGACAATGGATGTGAGAAGCTTCTTCAATCTCCATGGCCAATTTATTGAATTAACAAAGGAACGTATGAGTCAATGATCAATCCCATCAACTAAAGTGAATCTGAATCTTCAACTAGAGCTTTTACTATCATTATTTTACCCTTAATTTGCCAACTGCTTTCTTTTCAATTGCTCTTTACATTAGTTCAATCAAATCAATCTCAAAACCCCATTTTTACTTTATATGCACTTGCACTTTCTACTCTCTTCTGATCCTTTTAATTTGGTCTACTCAAGGAAGGTAAACAAGTATCAATTCCCTGTGGATACGATCCTTTCACCACTGTCTACAGTTTTATTATTGTTGGCAATTGAATTGATTATTTTGACCGGCCTCGACAACCGCTCTGTCACCTTCCTTTGCATGTTTTTGCATGATTGTTTGAGGTGTTTTAGGGGGTTTTTGGGGGATGTTTTTAGAGTTATGTTCTAGTTGTTTGGTCCCTCATTTGAGTCCACCTGTGTAGGTTCGGACCCGAGGAACCGAGGACCCCAGCAGTGAGTTCAGCTGCTTCTGAGTCAATAGAGCTTCGGCCAGAGGTGAGTAGAATAAACCTTTATGTTTTTAAAGCAAATGAATTATAAAGTTGAGCATGTTCATGCATCATGAATGCCATGTGATGAATTAGGTTGTTTGCATTAGAATTCACGAATATGTTGCATTGCATTTATGATGTTGATGTGGATTGGTCATTGAATGATCCTTTAGTCCTCATATGGTATGATGATGCTACGGCATGAGATGGTATGGAAGTCCAGGTTGTACCCATTCTACGTCCCTGGCACTATGTAAGAGAAAGTCCAAGTTGTACCCATTCTACGTCCCTGGCACATTGGTATGTATGACATGTTATGTTAAGAGAAAGACCGGTTGTACCCATTCTACGTCCCGACACTTTGGAAATGTAGAGGACTATTGGTGACAATACCATCCGAGATGTGATTTGTTGTGATGTGTTGCATTACATGATGGCATGAGATTTAAATATTGTTTTCTATTATTCTGCTCACTGGGCTCTAGCAGCTCACCCCTCTCCCAAATTCCCCAGGTTTGTAGGTACGGGCTAGACAGAGAAGTCAAGAAGAGAAAAGTCTTATGTTTGTAATAGTTAGAAAGTGGACATGATAAATTGTAAGATAATGTAAAGTTGAATAGTTATGTTATGTATAATGATATTGAGGATTAGAAGTTGTGCTTGACCCTATAGATGTTGTAATCCCTTTTTATTACATGATCTTATGTTTATTGATGACTATGTTAGCCAACTCAACACATGTTATGCCACCCATTGGGGGCATTGATGAGATCCCACAGAGGGGTCAAGATATGATTATGTATATGTTCAGTGCATGCACAGGTTGAGTTTGGCGTATGATAGAATGCATGAAAGAGAAGTTCTTGATCATGTATAGGATTAAACAGGTTTCCAGGATGTATGTTTGGCTTGCTACGGGTCCCGGCGGCCTTAAGTCGACCCGGATCCTAGCGCCGGTAGCTGTCCGATTTTCGGGTCGTTACAGAATGGTATCAGAGCCCTAGGTTCATATGGTCGGACCTAGAGTGTCGGGCTCATAGAAGTTATAGAAGGTCAAGCACAATAGGAAGATCATGTCCACTAGGATAGGATGTGGAGTCCTGTCTTGTTTGATGATGTGAAATACCATGATTTTATGCATGTGAATTAATGATATGTGATGTATGTGATGAGGGTTCATGTGTGCCCACATGAACCATATGATGCTAATGTTTGCTTGTTATGTGCTGCCTTTCAGAAAACAGGATGAGGGGAACTCGTCGATCTGCACGATTGACTGGAGTGCCACCTGAGGATGAGGGCATAAGCGCCCGTCCTCCTACATTGCCTAGGGCAATGTCAAGCAGGTCCAACAGGGACAGAACAGTAAGAGACCCTAGAAGGTCTTTGGATCTGGGTAGAAGCAGATCAGTCAGAGGAACAGTTCAGGGAGGAGCGTTAGAGGACATGGGGGATGATATGGATGTAGAGCAGAGAAGGGATGGCAGTTTGGGAGTTAGTATGTCAGAAGAGGGAATGGGAGAGTCCCAAGGAGGCACTCAGCCCTCGGGATTTGTTCAGCCACCCCACTACCCACACTTCTCACAAAATCCCGGGTATTCGATGGGAGGTACATCGGATTACCCTAGCTTCACCCCTTATCCCACACAGATGCCATACCCACCCTACTACCCACCATATTCACAGTACCCAATGTATCCACCCCCACCTTACTATCCAAACCCTACTTCAGAAAATATTGCACCACCTCCTCCCCCAGCAGAACCAGCAGCCCCAGCTACCCAACCTTCTAGACCTAGCTCAGCCAGTGGGAGCAAGGTCAAGATGACCGACTACATGAAGTTGGGTGCTCCCCAGTATGAAAAAGGGGATGACCCGTTTGTGTATCTTGAGAGGGTTAAGGTGATCACGGATGAGATTGGGGCTGATGACAGTAGAGCCATTCAGATGGCTGGGTTCACTCTTAAGTGCAAGAAGGCACGAGAGTGGTTCAAGAATTATGAGAACCCCAGAGTAGACAACATGTCTTGGGAGGAGTTTGCAAACGAGTTTGCAGGATGGGCTTTCCCAGATAGTTCAAGGGAGCTGAAGATGATAGAGTTTGAGCAGTTGAGGCAGACTGATGAGATGAGTGTAGAGGAGTTCACAGACAGATTCTTAGAGCTGTTGCCATTTGCAGGGCAGAATCTTGACTCAGACCAGAAAAGGTCAAGGAGGTATATCATGAAACTCCACTCTAGATATTCCTCCTTGATCCAGTCAGCAGATAGGGAGAGCTTCCACGCCATAGTGGATATGGCCCGGAAAATGGAGGCCAGTGCCATCGTTCAGGGAACAGTTAAGCAGTCAGTGGCACAGCCTTTTGGTTCTAAGACCCCAGGCTCTTCCTCTTTCAGTGCAGCAGCTTTAGGTAGCAAAAAGTGGAGTAACACCACTAGGAAGCCCAAGAAGAACAAGTTTTGGAACAAGGTCAAGTCTAGTCTGGGACTAGGGAGTGGCTCAAGCTCTGGCGCGGATAATGCAGTTTGTGCAAAGTGTGGTAGGCTACACAGGGGAGTTTGTCGGGCTGGGACAGCAGCCTGCTTCAGATGCGGGCAAGAGGGACACATGGCTCGGGAGTGTCCTAGGGCAGCTTTTGGAGCACAGTCTCAGCAGACAGCTTCTGGTAGTGTGGCTCAGCCAGCAGCTCCAGCCATGACTCAGGCAAGTGGCAGAGGCAGAGGGAGAGGGGCAGCCTCTTCTTCAGCGGGTTTCAGAGGTGAAGGTCCATCAGCTCCAGCACGGATCTTCACGACGACTCAGCAGGAGGCAGATGCATCTAACACCGTGGTGGCAGGTAACTTAGTCATTGGTTGTTCAGATGTGTATGCCTTGATGGACCCTGGTGCATCTCATTCTTTTATTGCTCCGAGAGCCGTCCAGAGGTTGGGGTTGATGATCTCTGAGTTAGAGTGTCCTCTCTGGGTCAGTGGACCCAAGTGTGATCCATCAGTGGCAGAGTCAGTCTGCCAATGTAGTCCTGTGTTTGTTGAGGGAAGATGCTTGTCTGCCGACCTGGTGGTTCTAGATTTGACAGATTTTGACGTCATTCTAGGGATGGACTGGCTATCTACCCATGGTGCTACCTTGGACTGCAGGGACAAGGTAGTCAGGTTCAGAGTTCAGGATGGGTCAGAGGTTGTCTTCAGAGGAGACAGGAGGGGTACACCTAGAGGTCTGATATCAGCTCTTCAGGCTCGTAGGTTGCTTAGGAAGGGATGTCAGGGGAATTTGGCTCATGTGAGAGAGCTTAGCAGTCAGGTTAGAGAGCCCGCCTCGGTGCCAGTGGTTAGAGAGTTTCTAGACGTCTTCCCAGACGAGCTGCCAGGTTTACCACCTGCTAGGGAAATAGAGATCGAGATAGAATTGATGCATGGAACCCGACCGATCTCTATCCCTCCCTACAGGATGGCTCCAGCCGAGTTGAAGAATTGAAGGAACAGTTGCAAGAGTTGGTAGAAAAGGGCTTCATCCGACCGAGCACCTCACCTTGGGGTGCACCAGTTTTGTTCGTAAGAAAGAAGGATGGATCCCTTAGGCTTTGTATCGACTACAGGCAGTTGAACAAAGTCACTACCAAGAATAAGTACCCGTTGCCTAGGATCGACGATCTATTTGACCAGCTAGCCGGAGCAGGTTGTTTCTCCAAAATAGATCTGAGATCTGGGTACCATCAGTTGAGGATCAGAGATGAGGATGTGCCAAAGACGGCTTTCAGGACCAGATATGGGCATTTTGAGTTCCTTGTAATGCCGTTCGGGTTAACCAACGCCCCTGCAGCATTCATGGATCTCATGAACAGAGTGTTTAGCTAGTACCTGGATCACTTCGTTATTGTCTTCATAGATGATATCTTAGTGTATTCCAGGAATGCAGAGGAGCATGCCCATCATCTGAGGTTGGTTTTGCAGACCTTGAAGGAACATGGCTTGTATGCCAAGTTCTCTAAATGTGAGTTCTGGCTGAGGAGCATTTCGTTCTTGGGGCATGTAGTGTCAGAGAATGGGATAGAGGTGGACCCCAAGAAGACAGAAACTGTGGCTAACTGGCCTAGACCCACTTCAGTGACGGAGATCAGGAGTTTCTTGGGTTTGGCAGGTTACTACAGGAGGTTCGTTCAGGACTTCTCGAAAATAGCAGCTCCTCTGACCAGACTAACCAGGAAGAATCAAAAGTTTCTGTGGACCGACCAGTGCGAAGAGAGTTTTGAAGAGCTTAAGAAGAGGTTGACTTCAGCACCAGTTTTAGCTCTGCCATCTAGTGATGAGGACTTTACAGTCTTTTGTGATGCGTCCCGTGTGGGACTGGGTTGTGTACTGATGCAGAATGAGAGGGTGATTGCTTATGCTTCTAGGCAGCTGAAGAAGCATGAGTTGAATTACCCCACGCATGACCTTGAGATGGCAGCAGTAATCTTTGCACTCAAGATGTGGAGGCACTACCTCTATGGGGTAAAATGTGAGATCTTTACAGATCATAAGAGCCTGCAGTACATCCTGAGTCAAAGAGATTTGAACTTGAGACAGAGGAGATGGGTAGAGCTGCTGAGTGACTATGATTGCAAGATTCAGTATCATCCGGGTAAGGCGAATGTCGTGGCAGACGCCCTAAGCCGGAAGTCACTAGGCAGTCTATCCCACATCACGGCAGAGAGGAGACCAGTGGTGAAGGAGTTTTACAAGCTCATTGATGAAGGTCTACAGTTGGAGTTGTCTGGTACAGGTGCCTTGGTTGCTCAGATGAAAGTGACACCCGTGTTTCTGGAGCAGGTGGCTCAGAAACAGCATGAGGACCCAGAGTTAGTGAAGATTGCCAGGACTGTTCAGTCAGGCAAGGACAGTGAGTTCAGATTTGACAGTAAGGGGATCCTCCGCTATAGGAGTCGATTGTGTGTACCAGATGACATAGGGCTAAAAGGAGACATTATGAGAGAGGCTCATAATGCAAGATATAGCATTCACCCCGGAGCCACCAAGATGTACCAAGATCTGAAGAAAGTTTATTGGTGGCCAGCAATGAAGAAAGAAGTGGCACAGTTCGTGTCAGCCTGCAAAGTGTGTCAGAGGGTGAAGCTGGAACATCAGAAGCCGGCTGGAATGCTTAACCCGCTACCTATTCCAGAGTGGAAATGGGAGAATATAGCTATGGACTTCGTAGTGGGGTTACCGGCAGCGTCCAACAGAGTAGACTCCATATGGGTGATTGTGGACAGACTCACCAAATCTGCTCACTTCATTCCTGTCAGGAGTGGCTACTCTGTGGACAAATTGGCGCAGGTATATGTGGATGAGATCGTCAGGCTGCATGGGGTCCCTGTTTCAATAGTGTCTGATAGAGGGCCCCAGTTCACCTCCAGGTTTTGGCGGAGTCTGCAGAATGCCATGGGTACTAGGTTGGATTTTAGCACTGCCTTCCACTCCTAGACTGACGGACAGTCAGAAAGGACCATCCAGACTATTGAGGATATGTTTAGAATGTGTGTGCTGGACTTTGGCGGTTCTTGGAGGCAGCATCTACCTTTGGTAGAGTTTGCCTACAATAACAGCCATCATGCTAGCATCGGGATGGCTCCATATGAAGCTTTATATGGAAGGAAGTGCAGATCACCTGTTTGCTGGGAGGAAGTTGGAGAGAAGGCCTTGGCAGGGCCTGAGTTAGTAGAGATTACCAGTAGGGTGGTACCCATAATCAGAGAGAGAATCAAGACTGCTGCAAGCAGACAAAAGAGTTATGCAGACATCCGCAGAAGGCAGATAGAGTTTCAGGAGGGGGATCTGGTATTGCTCAAGGTGTCTCCAATGAAAGGAGTGGTTCGTTTTGGGAAGAAAGGTAAACTAGCCCCACGATACATTGGACCCTTTGAAGTCTTGCAAAAGATTGGGAATGTGTCGTACAAGCTGGATTTACCTGCTTCAATGGAAAGAATCCATCCGGTTTTCCATGTTTCCATGTTAAGAAAGTTTGTGTCGGATCCGAGCAAGGTTCTTAGTGAGCCTGATGTGGAGGTCCAAGAGGATCTCACCTATGTTGAGCAGCCAGTACGGATCATAGACACCCAGATCAGAAAGCTAAGAAACAAGGAAATCCCGATGGTGAAAGTCCTATGGAACCACCACAATATGAAAGAGTGCACCTGGGAGACACGGGAGTCCATGCTCCAGCAATACCCTTATCTTTTCTAAGGTTAGTTCTTTGTGAGTTCTATGTGTTTTGTATGTATGTTATGTGTATGCCATGCTATGTGCTAGTTGAGGAACATTCGGGGACGAATGTTCTTAAGGGGGGGAGAATGTAATACCCGGCTAGACTCCGGTGTCGGAATTCCTACCGTCCGGTGGAATTTCAGATGTCGAAGACCTCTAGAAGGGTAAAACCATGTTTTCATAAAATGTTTTAATGTTTTTGATGATTTTAAGTAAAGAGGAAATGAGTTTTTGAATAAAAACACCCTTGGAGGAAACTCAGGTTCGGCCGCTGAAACTCAAAGTTCGGCCGCCGAACATGCATACACTTCGGGAGTGCTTTAGGCCCCCGAAGGCATAAGTGAGGAAAGTCCAGGTTCGGCCGCCGAACCTCAAGTTCGGCCGCTGAACATGGCATGCATGTGGAGGCACTTTCGGCCCCCGAACGTGGCCTGGCCAGCCACTATAAAAGGGTCCCTTAGCCGAAAACGGGCGAGCTTTTCCCCATTTTCGGCCAAGGTGAGTCCTTCCGCCATTCCTCACCATCCTTGAGTTCTTCCCTTCAAATCTTTCAAGATTTTCACAAGTTTTTACGTTGTTCTGAAGATTTTCGAGTTTAAAGCAAGTTTTGGAGCTTTGAGGTTCAAGAACTCAAAAATCTCCCACCTTCGAGTTTAGGACGTCTCTCTCTCGATCTTCAAGAGGTAAGAGCCGATCTTAAGCTCATTTCATGTTTAAAGTAAGTTTTATGCAAGATCTATGGGGTAGAATGCATGTTTAGCTCATAGTTAGGTTTTTGAGTTAATGTTATGTTTTGAGCATGTATGATGGATTTGAGTTGTTGTTGTGTGTTGTAGTTGGGGTTTAAGTTAGTTTGAAGCCCCTAGGAGCCAATGTATGTATATTTGCGTGATTTGAATGAGTTATATGCATGTTGAGGGATTTGGGAGGCAAATGTGCATAAAGGAGCCAAGTTTCTGCCCTTTGGCAGAAACCAGGTTCGGCAGCCGAAGGAACTTTCGGCCGCCGAACATGGCTGGGGAGGCAGGCCTTTCGGCTGCCGAAGTTGCCCCCGAAAAGAGACTTTCGTCTATGTCTGGGACTTTCGGCCGCCGAAGGTGCCGCCGAACCTGCCTGGGTTTCGGCTCTGGAGGGACTTTCGGCCGCCGAAGGTGCCGCCGAACCTGCCCTGTTCAGCCTTCCTTTGCATGTTTTTGCATGATTGTTTGAGGTGTTTTAGGGGGTTTTTGGGGGATGTTTTTAGAGTTATGTTCTAGTTGTTTGGTCCCTCATTTGAGTCCACCTGTATAGGTTCGGACCCGAGGAACCGAGGACCCCAGCAGTGAGTTCAGCTGCTTCTGAGTCAGTAGAGCTTCGGCCAGAGGTGAGTAGAATAAACCTTTATGTTTTTAAAGCAAATGAATTATAAAGTTGAGCATGTTCATGCATCATGAATGCCATGTGATGAATTAGGTTGTTTGCGTTAGAATTCACGAATATGTTGCATTGCATTTATGATGTTGATGTGGATTGGTCATTGAATGATCCTTTAGTCCTCATATTGTATGATGATGCTACGGCATGAGATGGTATGGAAGTCCAGGTTGTACCCATTCTACGTCCCTGACACATTGGTATGTATGATATGTTATGTTAAGAGAAAGACCGGTTGTACCCATTCTACGTCCCGGCACTTTGGAAATGTAGAGGACTATTGGTGACAATACCATCCGAGATGTGATTTGTTGTGATGTGTTGCATTACATGATGGCATGAGATTTAAATATTGTTTTCTATTATTCTGCTCACTGGGCTCTAGTAGCTCACCCTTCTCCCAAATTTCCCAGGTTTGCAGGTACGGGCTAGACAGAGAAGTCAAGAAGAGTAAAGTCTTATGTTTGTAATAGTTAGAAAGTGGACATGATAAATTGTAAGATAATGTAAAGTTGAATAGTTATGTTATGTATAATGATATTGAGGATTAGGAGTTGTGCTTGACCCTATAGATGTTGTAATCCCTTTTTATTACATGATCTTATGTTTATTGATGACTATGTTAGCCAACTCAACACATGTTATGCCACCCATTGGGGGCATTGATGAGATCTCACAGAGGGGTCAAGATATGATTATGTATATGTTCAGTGCATGCACAGGTTGAGTTTGGCGTATGATAGAATGCATGAAAGAGAAGTTCTTGATCATGTATGGGATTAAACAGGTTTCCAGGATGTATGTTTGGCTTGCTACGGGTCCCGGCGGCCTTAAGTCGACCCGGATCCTAGCGCCGGTAGCGGTTCGATTTTCGGGTCGTTACAGCCGAGCCTTTCTTTTATAATTGGAAGATTTGATTTGCTTCCATTTTTGTATTCTTTTAAATTTATTTTTCTTAAATTCGGATATGAATATGTTGTTTAATTACTGTAACTCCCTTAATTTTTATTATTCCTTACATTGTTTAATTTATTTTTGACATATTTTAATTTAATTTGTCTCTTGTCATGTTTTATTTTCTTTTTCTTTTTTTCATGCTATATTTAATTTATTTTCTTTTATGTTTTTAATAATTTCCTTCCTTATCTAGTTTTATTTATTGCCATATTTGTGAATATCCTTTTCATATTAGAGTTAATTTCAAATCTAAATTAAAATAAATAAATAAAAAAGATCTCTTACCCATTTTATTTATTTCTTTCCTTAATTAAAAATATTTCTTTTCATAATTAATTTATTTCTTTCCATATTTAAATTATTTTTATTTTATTTTTTAAATTATTTTCTTTCCCTATTTGAGTTATTTCTTTTTCTCTTTTAAATTTATTTTCTTGCCCTTTTTAGTTTATTTATTTCCTATTTTGTCTTTTTCAATTATGATAAGTTGATTATAGTTAAAAAACTTGAAGAAATGAAGGAGATCCCCTTCTGTTATTTTTTCTATCTTAGTCAAATAGCACTTCTCTTTTTGGTGAGTAAGCTTCTTTCTTTGTTGGACTTATAGAGCATATGGTAAAATCCCATTTAGTTATGGAGACCCATTAGAGTGTTTTAAAGGCCATTTATAAAGGGTAATGAGCTAAAAGCCTTGTAATAGCTTAGCTTTAGTTTGTGAATTTTAATAATTTTTTATGAGTTTGTAAATTAATTATTTTCTCCTCCCTCCTTTCTTATAGTCATTGAGATTAATTTCATTCTCCTCCCTCTTTCTTTAGCTTAGGATTTTGATTTGGTTAATTCATTTCCCCTTCCCTTTCTTTGGATAGCCTTATGCACCTCATCTAATATGCATGAAATTAAATTAGTAAATTAGATAATTCATTTGATAATTTAAAAGCAACTTTGGTATGGTAGAGACATGTTATGTATGCTTAGGGGATAATTTACACTTTGGCATGAAAAATGACTAAATAGTAATGACCTCAAGGTAAGATGACAATAAAATTAAACTTCAAGGATGCATGCTAGAAACGTAGTGAGACCTTTTTTTTTGCTATGTACTAAATATATTTAGAAATTATGCATTACTAGGTTCCCTTTTTGGTGCAAATTGATCAATGGCATGAAATGAGCTTAGAAATATGATTAATTAGAGTAGCTTGGTAACTCCTTCACATTAAGCTAAAATAGAAAATTAGCATGTTTATACTAATGGATACGTATGAAATGGATGCTTTGTATGATCAATGCATGTGTAATAAATAGATTGGATATTGTTTGAAACGGATTTCCCAAATAAATAATTAAAGATAGGTTATACGAATCAATGTAGGGGGTTGACACTGTTTTTCAAGCAAAGTCCAAGCGAGAAAGGTACCTAACATCTTCCCTTTCTCGTACCTACTATCCCGAACATAGACCATTGGATTATAGATTAAGAAAGATAGTGGACCTTTGCTAAGGGTAGGTCGCACAAATACATCCTTCTATTTGTTTTCTACTCTCATCAGGATGGCAACTCCTTTCCTCCGCTCTTCATTGAGCATTAAAATATCTGAGTCCCACAGTAGTGTTATGAGAAGACGAGACTCTAACCAGTCATGGAGAATTCATGCACCTATAATTTCAGCAACTCCACTAGGGATATAGAATATGACCCTGTTTGATTATTATATTCTATTTCTGTATTCCTTAGGAAATCTATGCAATGCACAAACATCTTAGACTATATATAATCATATTCAACAATTTTATATTTGTAAACTTTAGGGTATTCATGTATGAGTTTGCCTTAAACTTATGAAAGGAGTTGGCTAGGATTAATGGATCACATCCTTATGTGGAGTGAAATCTATTTTGATCTCAAATTTAACTCAATTTGATTGAGAAACAATCTCAGTTTAATATTCCTACCAATAATCTTAATATAAAAAAATTGCTACTATATTACATGTCTAATAATGGGTGTTGAATCCACCAAAATAAATCATGCTCTTTCAAATAAATATAAAATATAGATATAATGAGTAGAGTCAAATCCATAGAGATCGGTGCAATCTCATTCCTTGATAAAAATATACCAAAATAAATAAAATATAAAATGAGTTTTGAATTGAAGGAATTTAACTAAACTAAACAAAAAGAGTAAACTATTTGAGTAACAGGTAAATAAAGTGATTAACCAAATTAAGAAAAAACATCTAGCTTTAGGAATACTGCGGTATTAGTTCTCATGATTGATCACATATACAAATGTTTCCAAATTAATTTCTAGTCAGCCAGTTATAGTCCTTGATATAGTCTAACGATCTAATCTTTCCGTCTCTTAGATATTAGACTAGCAAATATTAACTCACTAACTAGCCTATAATTAACAAATAAACTCATATGATCAGCTTTATGAGACTTAATTGCTAATAACAGTAGAAATTAGGAAGACCTAATTCTAACCAAGAAGCTCACACCAACGACTAATGAAATTAGAATATGTTATTTCGCAATAAATAATATTATTTATCATAAGTATCAAATCACTAAGTGATTACAGACTTAATAAATTTAAATAGTTATATATTATTCACTCAGTTGAATAATTGGCCAGATTAAATCAATTAAATAAATAATAATCTCAAATATATAGGAATAACATAGAAATAAAAAAATAAAGATGGATAATTAAGATTCATCCAATCTCATAATCCTTACGAATTATACCTCGAAAATCCTTAGCTAGATAAAATAAATTAGCTACAGGAGTACATGGTCTGAACAGAAGGAAAAATATTGCAGCAACTAATGTAAACTGATCAAAAAGTGTTTAGCTTAAAGAGTCTTCCCATTTTAAAGGGTTTCTTCCTAATTTAAAGAGAAATAAAGAAAAATTTAAAGAGAAGTAATGATCTCAAAATATTCTTTTCTTCCTAAAATCATATATGAAAGTAAACTTCTTAAATAGTCATCTGTAGACTGTTAAAAGATAGATTTGGAAATCTTTTGGCTCTACAAAAGCCATGCCCAAGGATTGCATTATGGCTCATTCACTTCTCAGTGTAAGGATTCTAGTGTAAAGTGTACCTACAACGTGAAGTGTGCCCACAACTTGATCCACGAATCTCTTTTTTTTTAAAAGAAAATTTAAAATAGGGCTTTTCTTTCTGGAGAGAACAAAATCTATCAAAATCACAAAATCAGCAACAATTAGCATAATCGAATCCAATAGCATAAGTAAAAATATGGGCTAAATAAACATAATTTACACTCTATCATCTAACAATTTAGTCTTATTCTTAACACAATACTTCAATTCAAATTAAGACAATATTTAAAGCTTAGTATATGTTCACCAACTCCCCATATAATACTAACCAAGCAAACATTTTAATACGTTGTGGCAAATGGAGTGTCTAGAATCGATGATAGTGAGGGAGTTATAGATAGAGATATGTCCACACAAGCCAAATTGTAAGCAGACTTAACTGTAAAATAACCATGTTTTATTCCTTTCCATGCCAATTAGTCCACCTCAATAATATCATAGGACAAAAACAAATATTTCAACTTTGAGGAAACTGCCTTTGGACGAAATGAGGGAATAAGATCCCACTTCCAAGTATCTCCATCCCAAAATTGACTGACAATATAATACCGCAGCAGAAAAGGAATAATTTATAGTAAAAACTCATTCAAAGGAACATCAAGCTAGATATCACCCCAAAGCTTGTCATTGTGCCATTAAAAATGGCTTTGGACAAGTCCTTTTGAAGCAAAGGGGCACTTTTTATGATGCCACACTAGAATAAGGAAATATTAGACTTATCCACAAGCAAATTAACATCACATCTCTCATAATAATATTTGGCACATAAAATAACTATAATCACATAAATGATAATAAAATTATATAATTATTTAATTTAAATAATTATATCTATAAAATTGCTACTAGAAAAATAGAATAATTAAAACATTATAAATATATATTTTAAAAATTACAAAAATAGGTAATTTATTTAGTAAAAATAGATTTTAAAAATGGAATAGTTTCAAGCTACTTTTCGAACCATATTACATAAATATTTCGCCCAAAAACCATGAACAAAACTTTCTCAAATCATCAATTTTAATCATTCAATTAACTCAATAGATCGAAAATATTTAAAAAAATTATCCAATCAACTATTAAATATGTAAATACAAATCAAATATAAATATGCATATCCAAACAAAAACTCAAATATCCACACATCAAATATAGAACCCATTAGTTATTTTGCTTAAAACTTCTACATCTAAACATTCAACAAAATAAAAATAAGAAAAATAAAGTAATGGACAAATAAATGTAATAATTTTTTCACTTAAAAATATAGCTACCACTTTTTTTCGCTAAACCGTCTACCACTTTTCGTCGATAAACCATCGGTAATTTAATTATTTGTATTTTAAATGGTTGTAAGTGGTTGATAATTTACTTTAACAACCACCTTTTAGATAATTTAGTGGATAAATTTCACCGTGTCTTTCGCTAGTCAAAGAAGAGTTTTTAAAGAGGTATACAAGTAATAAACCTGGATTTAAATAATATAGCGAATTACATAAAATTCTGAATTAAACTTGGACTTAGATGTTGGTATCTTTTTGAGCCAAACCTGTGAATGTTGACGGAAATACTCAGCACAACATGAAGTTGTTGATATCTTGAAGCTGCATGGTCGTCCTAAAGATCACCAGGTAACTTTTGGAATCTATTGTTTCATCATATTTGTCCAAACTTGGCAGCTTGAACTTAGTTGGAAAAGTATCTACTAAGATCTCTTTTGACAGGAGCGAGGTATTTTCTAGGTTATAGTCCTCTTCCTGCTCCTTCTGGTACCTTTGCACGACCTAAACTAGCTTCCAGTCAACGTTCTTTGGAGCCTCATCCTATGACTCTTCATCCTCCAGTTTGGCCTTCCCTTTAAACTACACTTGGATCGCTTTTATCCAAGTCCTTGGGGTATCAATGGAAGCATCCTCCTTTATCCTGGGAGCCATAAATAATGCCTCCCCCTAAACTTTGTATTGCTCGAGAGTAACTTGCAACCTTTTGATGTATTGGAGCATTTGCTCATTGTTCAGATTTTTAAGATGGCCTATGAATTAACACAAACCACCAGATTGAAGGTGATATAAGATTCAGGTTATATTACTGATATTATACAATAATTGCCCAAAGAATGCTATATGCTAGTACTCGAAAACATGATCATGTGGCAAGAGTCTAATCAAATGATGCTCAGTCCTCCCGAGATCCAGACACTTCAGGTCGGTCTCAGTTCGACTCTTCGTCAAGACTCGCCCTCTCCTGGAGAGGTCGAGTTTTCACAAAAAGTTACTATTAGAGGCTACAATCCAGCAAACTCCCTTTTACACCTATAATTATGAAATCTCTGACCAATTAGTCGGCAAGATCCTTTATCAACGAGTTGGCTATATCATTGCCAGATTTCTAGAAAATACTATAATTAGCTTCATTCTCTTATATTATAAAAGCCAATAATCACAGAGACAAAGGTATGCAATTCTTTCACTACTCTTGAGTTCTAAGTAATTCTTTGTACTCACTCCATTCTCCAGTTTATTGACTTAAGTGCCGGAGTGGCTGCCATAGGCGCCAACTACCTCACTTTCTCTTCTTACAGATTTAACCAAGCACAACTCTACTTTTCGGTTACATCATTTAGTTTCATTGTTGAAAAATCCATTGAATTTTCTTTGTTCATTTGGACTAAACCGGTCTCTTATCCCCTTTCTCTTACAAAGAAATCTTTCATTTTCTCTCTCTTGAAATGGTCGGCGATTCACAAACTGCTGCTAAGGTTACTACCAATAAGGGCAAGTGCAAACTTCACCAGGTGGTTAGAGGTAAAAATGAAGAGGCTGATTTTCTGGCCAAAATAGCGACGATAGAGGAAGGAGAATTGTGGATGATACTCGTGTACAAGTTTTTGACACAGGATGATCTGCTGATCGATGAATGGTCAGCTAAACAAGTAATAAAGAAATCTTCTAAATATGCACTAATTAATGGTCGGTTATACAGGAGATTCTCAACTCAATTGTGGTTGCAATACATAATGGAAGATGACGGCCGAGAAATCCTTAAAGACATTCATAAAGGTAATCCTGGAAATCAGGAAGGAGCTCGGACGATTGTCTGGAAAACATTCAAACAAAGATACTACTGGCCTATGATAATGCAAGATGCAAAAGAGTTTGTCCAGAGGTGTCATTGATGTCAAGCGCATGCAAGCACCCCGAGATCTCAGGAAGTTCTAATGAAATATAATTTAGCAGTAAAACCAGGTCACGTGTCTTTAATGTGAGAGACTCAATCCTTAAAAGATTATAACAATCCTCGAGTCTAGTAAGTTCGGCGAAAACTGGAAATGGCTATTTAGGGTCCCGAAGGTTAATCATCCAGTGTCTTATAATCTGGCCAAGTTAGATGGCCCAGTCATTCCCAACTCTGGAAATATTTGAGAAAATTTTATCAATAGCAGTTAACGATGTGTTTTCCATGTGTTGTGTTCTTCAATGACAAGAAACGATTGGAGTTACCTTATTTAAAAAGATTAAAGAGCATTCCTAAAAGGCCACAAGGTAGCTTCCGCTAGGCCATCTAGGCATCGGTCCTGCATAACAAGACATTTTATGCTAGGCTACAAGGCGGGAATCCGCTAAGCCATCCGGGTATTGGTCTCGCATCATAAGGCAACTCATGCCAGGCCATAAGGGAAGTCCTGCCAGGCCATCCGGGTGTCGGTCTCGCATCACAAGGCAACTCATGCCAAGCCATAAGGCAAGTTCCTCCAAGCTATCCAGGCGTCATCCACTAATCAAGGCAACTCATGTCAGGCCATAATGCAAGTTCCACTAGGCCATCTAGATGTCAGTCCCGCATCACAAGGCATCTTATGCCAGGCCATAATACGGGTTTCGTCAGGCCACAATTCAGGTATTGGTCCCACTAATTAAGGAAACTCATGCTAGGTCATAAGGCAAGTTCCACTAGGTCATCTGTGTGTTAGTCCCGCATCACAAAGCATGCTATGCTAGGCCACAAGGCGAGTTTTGCAAGGTCATAATTCGAGCGTCAGTCCCACTAATCAAAACAACTCATGCCAGGCCATAAGACAAGTTCTGCCAGGCCATCCGGGTGTCAGTCCCGTATCACAAGGCATTTGATGCCAGGTCACAAGGCAGGTATATGCTAGGCTGACTAACTGAGTGTTAGTCCTATTTTATAAGGAGTTTCTAAGGCATTTGATACCGAGGCACAAGGCGAGTATATGCCAGGCCGACCAATCAGATGTTAGTCCCATTTCACAAGGAGTTTCTAAGGCATTTGATGCCAAGTCATAAGGCAGGTATACTCTAGGCCAACCAACCAGGTGTTAGTCTCGTATAAGGAGTTTCTAAGGCATTTGATGCCAAACCACAAGGTGGGTATATGCCAGGCCGGCCAACCAGGTATTAGTCCCGTTTCACAAGAAGTTTTTAAGGCATTTGATGTTAGGTCATAAGGCGGGTATACGCTAGGTCGACCAACCGGGTGTCAGTCCCATTTCACAAAAAGACTATAAGATATTTGATGTCAGGCCACAAGGTAGGTATACGCCAGGCCAACCAACCGGATGTCAGTTCCGTTTCACAAGAAGATTCTAAGGCATTTGATGCCAAGCCACAAAGCGGATACATGCCAGTCCGACCAACTAGATGTTAGTTTCTTTTCACAAAAAGTTTATAAGGCATTTCATGCCCAGGTCACAAGGCGGGTATGAGCCAGACCACGCGACTGAGCATTGGTTTCGTTTCACATAAAGTCTCTGAGGCATTTGTTGCTGCTCTTACGAGCACTTTCGAAAATCCAAAACTTTTTGCGAAGGAAAAAGGCCCATTGTAGATGGGCAAGACTTTTTGACGATTAGCAAAGGCAGACCGTTAAGTGAACGAGTGAAGTCCACAAAGAGGAAAAAGACTAGAAGCTCATCAAGGCTAGAAAATGCCTAAAAACTCGTTAGGGTTAGAAAATGTCCAAAAGTTCATCAGGGCTAGAGAATGCCCGAAAACTTATGGGTGAGCAGTATTCAGTTCAAACCAAAAAACCGACCAAACCGAGTTAATTTAAAAATTCAGTTCTGTTTTTTATTTATTTCGGTTCTGTTCGATTTTTAATTTCAGAAATTTTGATTATTTCAGTTCAGTTCGATTTTAATCCAAAAAAATCAAAAAAATCAAACCGAACTGATTAGTGATAATAATATGTTTTTTCAATAATATAGAGAAATTAAATCATATTAAAATTAAAATATTTTAATTAAATTTTAAAATACTAAAAATAAAGTGTAAAAAATAAAAAATTTATTAAAAATCGAAACCGATCAAACTGAATTGAATCAAATTGAATCAGACCGGTTCGGTTCGATTCGATTTCTGACCAAAATCAATTCAGTTCAGTTTTTATAAATACTAAAATTTCAGTTTTCAGTTTATTCAGTTCGATTCAATTTTGAACCGAACCGACCGAATACTCACCCCTACAAAAACTTGTCAAGGCTAGAAAATGCCCGAAAGCTCGTCGAGGCTAGAGAATACCCAAAAATGCGCCAGGGCTAAAAAAAGTCTGAAAGCTTATCAGGACTAGAGAATGCCTAGAAATGCACTAGGGCTGAAAAATACTCAAAAGCTTGTTAGGGCTAGAGAATGCCTAGAAACATGCCAGGGCTAGGTAATGCTCAGAATCTCACTAGGGCTATAGAATGCTCGGAAGCTCGCCAGGGCTAGTTAGGGCAAGAGAAAGCCTGAAAGCTCGCTAAAGAATTACTATATCACTCAGATCAATTTTGGCCAGACGTTGAACAAGATCTTGGACCGGGTTGGTTGGCAAGGCGAGTAAGAAGAAGGCAAGGACAACGCACGTCAGCCCGGATAGAAGCTGACTTATTTCAATGGACTAAACTAAGGTTGCACGGTTCCGCTCAGGTATAGTTGGTATGATTTACACTTCAGGATAGTGACACATTTAATGACCACGCCATTAGGAGAGTATCCACTAGGCTAACAACCAGGTGCCAGTCCTGATTAATAAAATTCTCAAGTCATGATCGGGTGTTAAGTTCAGTTTATTATAGCCACAAGGCAATGATCATTTATGGACAAGAGCAGGCAAAGCATGCGAGTATGGAAGGCCAATCTAAACAAGTCACGTGCCTCAGTTCGTCACCTTCGAATCTAAAGAATCGAAGACCAGCAAGGGAACTTCTGATATTACAAAATAATCACCCAAAGAAAGCCATGTGCTGGCACTCAAAGACAGGACCACGTGGTAAGAGTCTGATCAGATAATACTCGGTCCCACCTAGGGAAAAGAAGACCCGAACACTTCAGGTCGATCTCAGTTCGATTCTTTGTCAAGACTCGCCCTCCCCTAGAGAGGTCGGATCTGCAAAGAAAGTTACTGTTAGCGGCTAAAATCTACCATACCCTTTTTTACGCTTGTAATCATGGAATCTCCGACCAATTAGTCGGCGAGATCCCATATCAATGAGCCAGCCACATCATTACCAAATTTCCAGGACATATTATAATTAACTTCATCCTCTTACAATATAAAAGCCAATGATTACAGAGATAATGACACTCAATTCTTACACAACTACTCTTGAATTCTAAACAATTTTTTATACTTACTCTATTTTCCAATTTACTGACTTGAGCGTTAGAGTTGCTGCTATAAATGCCAACTATCTCAGTTTTTCTTTCTTGCAGATTTAACTAATCACTATATAACTTTATTTTTTGATTACATTAATTACTATGTTAACTTGCAGTTATAGGTAACTCACAACATGCATATTGAAGTTCATGCAACCAACATATGCATGTGGCATACTGGTCCTCACAGAAATGGATAATATTTTATTAGAGAAGACACAAAGGCATAATGTCTAATCATAGAATGTACAACATCATGATTGAAGAAGGGTGAACATATCTTCGTGGATTTTTGCAGGCACATATCTTTTTGAGTTAGAAAAATAAGAAAATCCATGAGAAGGGAGATACAACACAAGAAAAAAGGAGTAATAATAAGTAGATAAAGGCATTACAATGGAAAGGAGAAAGATGAATGGACTTTATTGCTCAAGAATTTAGAAAGGATTGTTGACTCTTTTTCTCTTAGGCTGAGAAAGGTAGAGGCTAGAGAGAATTGGATTTGTATTGGCACAAGTCTCAATGTTAAAAGGTCCTCTGAAATATTTTGTGCTAATTGCAATTGATGACTAATAGCTGGTATTGATAGGTAATAAATGATAGTTGATTGCTAATTGCAATTGAAACCTCCAAAGCATTAGATAAAATATGTTTACATGTTCTTTATATAAGGATATATATTATATAATTTTTTATTATTAAAATATACATAAAATTAATTATTTATCATATAATATATGTAAAATTTAAGAACACGATTGTTAATAAAATAAATTCATTTTTCATTATATAAAATAAATAAATATTATAATTAATATAATTATTTTTATAATATTTATAATTATTTTTAAGTATAAATAATTTATTGATATCTATTAAAATTTATGTTAATATAAAAAATTTATAATTAATAAATACTAAAAGAATTATATGTTCCAAATAAAGTAAAAAAATTTTAAAATTAGAGCTAATTGAAAATATAACTAATAAAGTACCTATTAACTATAAGATGCTTTGTAAAGAGATTACCAAAATGGATAAATTTGCTATTTGGGAGCATATCAACGATTGCTTGGAAGAAAGTTGCCGACCAAAATACTCTCTTATTTTAATATCATGTTATGAGTATATAACTAATCCTACATAACAATCGCCCATAACAAGTTATGAGTTGTCACCACAATATAAGACCATGTGGCAAGTATCTAATAAATAGGAAATGTAGTTCAATCCGAGGAAAGGAAGACTCGGACACCTCAAATACTCGGATCATTATCGAATACCCACTCTTCTCTCGACAAGCGGGTCTCGGCACAAAGTGTTAGTGTATTTGTCCTAGACCATTATCTTGGACCTTTTTGTATGTCATTTTGTTTATTAATAAAACAAATTTTATTATCATTAGTATTTGTTTGCATGTTATATAATAATAATTAACATACCTAGTTACTTATTATTATGATAATAATAATAAAATATAACTAGTATGATTATTGATTGATATTCATGAGATGATTATTGATTGATAATCATGAGATGATTATTTTTATGTTGATATAAATCAATAATCATAGATACTTGTTAGAGAATAAAATATTGGATGGACCTGCACTGAGATCACTACATGGGTTATTGGCATAAGTGAATCTCAAAGTATTTATGTCTTATTCTTTTGACTTGAGATTGTCATAGTTTCCAACATAAGGACTGTTATGTTTTAACATAACCAAATATTGTCTTTAATCGGACAATCATAAAAGTTATGATTGAGCATAATATAAATTATGTAGAGGGTATTGAACAATCAAGATAGAATTTGTCCCTCTCTTTGAGAGAGATATCTTCTGGGCTCCTCGATAAGTGAGACTGAGAAATGCATGGCCGTGCTCAAATGAATTGATAGTGTGATCAATATCATTTGATTTTATCAGTCTACTTAGAAATCGAGAAATCATAAGTTTGAATATTATAAGTTTAACATTGACCATGACGTATGTTCAAACTAGATATCATGTAACAAAAGGATTAATACATGTTCTGTTTATTAGGTTTTATCGGACTATCGATCCTCATATTAATTGGATAGTCATAACGTCTTGCTAGAGGCCGCTTATGATTTATGGGCCTTATTGGCTGGGCCTATTGCCAATTAATGTGAGCCTATTAGGTCACATATAAAAGAACGTCATTGATGTGCTATGTCATATTAATGGGCTAAGAGCCCATTAATATAATTAATAATAATATTAATAAAGATGTTATTATTATTAATATTAATTATTTGTTATTATTATTATAAGATAATAATATTTAAAAGATCTGTAGTCTATCTGTAACTGTTACATATAAAAGATCTTTTCGTTTTCTTTTGAAAATGACTTATCGCATAGATATATTAGTATCTGCAATACTATGACGGTGGTCATGAACACAACTCTTTTATAGAAAAAAGTGTGAAAAACGAAAAGACTGAGAGAAAACGAGTGAATATAAAAATTTCTTCTTTGAATTGCGTGAGGAAGGTTTTATTGTAATTATTTTTCGGGATTGCAAATTTGGAGCACATAGCTAATCCATCCGTTGAGAGAGCTAGCACTCTAGACGGAAATATCCGTATGGATACCATTGAAGGTGTTTATTTCAGAAGCAGCACCATCAGTCCGAAATAGTTTCTTTTTGTCAAGTCTAAAATGTTAGTCTCTTTATCATTCCTTTCGAATTAAATAAAACACTCGGGTTTTGAAAAGAAAAATAGAGATCTTTTATTTTTTCACTGCGTAATTTTGGATTGCAGTGATCTCTGGTCTTTCTTACATTCTAAAGTTAGGGTGTTAGGGTCTAGTTTGGTTGTTTTAAGGGTTGTTTGGTGATTTGATGTGATAGGGTTATGCCAAGCATTTCATAATGTGTCAAAGGTAGCTCGGATTTGGAAGTCGCAAAGGCCATAGCCATAGCATACGAGTTAGCTCTTTTCTTAAAGGCGTGGTTTCAATAGTTATATGTGGAGAAAGATTGTAAGTGGGTGGTGCAGATGTTGGAATCACATGACTTCCTTCAACTAGGTTGGGGTGTTTTTACGTATGATGGATTACCTCAAACTCACTAAATCTCTCCTCAATTGTTCATGGTTATCTTCTTTATTACTATTTCTACTGATGATCTAGCGAATTCAAGAGTTTGTTTTTACTTAAGTTGTGATCATGATTAGCTATTCTTAATTCAGTTCCACTATTTTGGTTGTTTATGTCTCATATGTTTCTAGTTTTGGTACCCAATTCTCATAATGTACTCCTTAGTCTTTTCCTTAACTAGGTTTTTTGTTTTAGTATTAGCTTTTTTAATTGTTAATTCTAAGTTTTCTAGTTTCTTTTTTATTCTTTTAATAAAATTATACTTTATAAAAAAAAAGAAGCTAGTTCTAGGAGTAGAAATAAAATTAGAGGGATCTATAATCCTTCAAGTTGCTAGATGGAAAGTAATAAGGATGTGTTATGTTTTTTATGGTATATTTTTAGGGCTTGTAATGCTAGTAGTGATATAGATATCACACAAGTACTTAATGCAGTGGAAAGCAAGTTATCACTACAAATAAATGAACAACTCATTATGTTTTTCACTATTGAGGAGGTCCATCATGCTCTCCATCAAATGCATCAATCCAAAGCACCTGGTCTTGATATTATACCTGTATTGTTTTTCAAAATTTTTGGCATATTATACTAGTTGTTACAATATTGTCTTATATGTGTTAATACTCTAGCTGATCCCATAACACTTAACCAAAACCTAATCACTCTTATCTAGGAAAAGTTTATAGACCTGGGTCTCCTTAACAATTTAGGCCAATCTCTTATTATAATGTCATGTTTAAGATCATTTCTAAATGCATTGTAAATAGGCTGAAAAATGTGTTATCTAGTATCATTCATAACACCCAATGTACCTTTGTGTCTGAAAGACTTGCACAAGGCAATGCCATTATAGCTTTTGAAATGTTCCATTATCTTAAAACTTTGAAGAAATCAGTGAAGGATTATTTTTCCTTAAGGTGGACATGAGTAAAGTATACAACAGGATAGGGTGGTCTTTCTTAGAGCAGATTATGCTAAAATTGGTCTTCCATTTCATTTTCTTGCATTAATCATATTGTATGTGTCCACACCTATGCACTTTTAATAGACAGTGTTCCTACTCAATAATTTAACCCTTCTAGGGACCTCCATCAAAATGGCTCCCTATCACCATATTTATTCTTTTTGGTTGCAAAGGTTCTATCTTCTTTATTTCTACAAGCTTAATGCAATAGGTGTTTTCAAGGGATTAAAATTACTAGACAGTCACTAGTTGCTTCTCACTTGCAATTCACTAACAGTAATGTTTTTTTAATAGAGTAATTTTTTTAGGAGGTTCACCAGGAATGTTTCATAATAATTGCAACATATAGCTACCAGATTTTGGACGTTAAGTGTGTCCTCGGCCAAAAAAGTATCTTAGTTTACCATATGTTATTAGTCGATCAAAGAACGAGGTATTCCTGAGGGGTCCAAGATTATATCTCGACCAAGGTTCATCACTGGAGAAGTAAGATGTTGTCTTCTGGAGAAAAGAATGTTCTCATTAAGGTTGTTGCACAATCCATTCCAACCTATGTGATGAGCCACTTTTTGTTGCTTTTATCTTTATGTTGGCACATTAGGCAGATGTTGGGGAATTTTTTCTAAGTTTCTTTGAATGATTAATGTAAAATACATTAGATGTCTTAGAGAATGTTATCAACTTCAAAGAGTATAAAAGGTATGGGTTTTAGGTCATTACATCAATTTGATCTTACCATGTTGTTTAAAAATATTTGGCAAATTCTATGTAATCCACACTCTCTAGCTTCATCAATTTTACAAGGTAAATACTTCTCTTCGAGTTCTATTTTCAATGCTAAGTTAGGACCTTGTCCTAACTATCTTTGGAGAAGCATTATATGAAGCTCACAATATCCTCTTACCCAAATTATAATGGAGAGTATGAGATTGTAATAGTGTTTCAATATGAAAGAATGATTGGTTAGCTAAAAGAACATATGAATACGTCCGTTCTCTAGCCCGTTTACTGTTAGTGTATTTGCCCTAAGCCATTATCTTGGACCTTTTTGTATGTCATT
Source organism: Manihot esculenta (assembly GCF_001659605.2). NCBI lineage: Eukaryota > Viridiplantae > Streptophyta > Magnoliopsida > Malpighiales > Euphorbiaceae > Manihot > Manihot esculenta. The sequence continues at coordinate 29,588,515 of NC_035162.2, forward strand.
TTGGTTATTAATAGAAGAGGTTTTTACTATCATTATTATTTGTTTGCATATTACATAATAATGATTAATATCCCTGATTACTTATTATTATGTTGATAATAATAAAATATAACTAGTATGGTTATTGATTGATAATCAAGAGATGATTATGTCTATGTTGATATAATTCAATAATCATAGATACTTGTTAGAGAACAAAATATTGGATGGACCCGCACTGAGATCACTACATGGGTTATTGTCATAAGTGAATCTCAAAATATTTATATTTTAATCTTTTGATTTGAGATTGTCATATTTTTCAACATAAGGACTGTTATATTTTAACATAACCAAACATTGTCTTTAATCGGACAATCATAAATGTTATGATTGAGCATAATAGAAATTATGTAGAGGGTATTGAACAATCAAGATAGAATTTGTCCCTCTCTTTGAGAGAGATATCTCCTGGGCTCCTCGATAAGTGAGACTGAGAAATGCATGGCCGTGCTCAAATGAATTGATGGTGTGATCAGTATCATTTGATTTTATCAGTCTACTTAGAAATCGAGAAATCATAAGTTTGAATATTATAAGTTTGACATTGACCATGACTTATGTTCAAACTAGATGTTGTGTAACAAAGGGATTAATACATTTTCTATTTATAAGGCTTTATCGGACTATCAATCCTCATATTAGTTGGGTAGTCATAATGCCTTGCTAGAGGCCGCTTATGATTTATGGGCCTAGTAGAACTGGGCCTATTATCAATTAATGTGAACCTATTGGGTCACACACAAGAACGTTGTTGATGTGCTATATTAATGGGCTAAAAGCTCATTAGTATAATTAATAATAATAAAAATATTATTATTATTAATATTAATTATTATTATAAGATAATAATATTTAAAAAGATTATTCGGTTTTCCTTATCAAAACAAACTATCACGTAAGATATTTGAGTATTTGTTAGATTGTGATAGTTGGTTATGCACACAACTCTTTTACGAAAAGAAGTATAGGAAAACTAAAAGAATTAAAAACGTATAAAACTCCTGCTGCGAATTGTGAGGGTGACGATTTTTTGGAAAAACATTTTGAGCTACAGATTGGAAAGGCACATTGCTTATCCATCTTTGAGAGAGCTAGCACTCTAGAAGGGTAAAAAATATTCGTGTGGATACCATAGCGGGTGTTCGTTAAAAAGCAGCACCATCAGTCCGCAATAGTATCTTCTTGTCGAGTTTAACAGGTTAGTCTCTTATCCTTCTTTTTGAATTAAACGAAGCACACGGATCCCGTGAAGAGAAATCAGAGATTTTTATTTTTCCGCTGCGTGGTTGGGTGTTAGTAATCTCTGGGTTTCCTAACACTATTATAGAATGCTACAATTAGTGAATTGATGACCTAACAACTACAAGCTAGAATACAAATCTTGTGAACTCTATCTCTCATCCAATAGAGGCATGACACATTGTGAAAATCCCTTCGAGCAAAAGAATGCTTAGTGACTATATATTTTAGGCTGATACGAAGATATTGTATTTTCTATAAAAAATGCTTATCATATGTCCTGGGATCTCTTATATTCCTCATATGCCTCTTATCCTTCATCTTCTACTTCCTCGGTTCCATTCAGGTCCTTGAAGAAGCTATGGCACTTCTTCCTCCATCAAAGAGATAAAATTTTTTATTTGGAAATGAGTCACAAACATTCTTCGAATAAAAGGCCAATCTTCGATGTAAAGGAGTGGATACTGATGTAACTGATATAGTTTGATAGGTAGAAATAGATGGAAAATAGATGAAAGATGAAGAGAATTGTAGAAAATTTGGTAGAAAATCTCTTAAACTTTTATTGCTAAAAAATATATTTATTTATATAAAAAACTTCATGAAGAAGTATAACATTAATGATAGATACGAAAAACGAAGAAAATACTTAGAAAATAAAAAAGAATTTAAATATCCAATAAGACTTTTAGATATCTAATAAACATTAACTACTAAAAATCTTCTAGAAGTCATGACCAAGAGGGAGAAAAATCTTAATTTTAATACTCCTTAAGATTTTTTACAATATCCATTTGCAACTTTAATAATTTAAAATTTTTCTTATGCAAAAGTTTGGTAAAAATATATACAACTTGATCTTCAAATTTTCAATGCTTGAGATTCACCTCTCCATTAGCTTCTGCTTTCCTTAAAGCATGATATTTGACTTTAATGTGCTTTGTTTTACCATGAAGCACTGGATTATTTTTATTATCCATCTAAATTGTTGTAGCTTCATCTTGACTTTAATGTGCTTTGTTCTACCATGAAGCACTAGCTTTTAGCCATAGGAATTGCATATTTATTGTTCACTTAAATTATTGTAGATTCATCTTGAATCAACTCCAAGTGTTGCATCACTTTTTGAAGCCAAATAGCTTGATTTGAAGTACTTGCAGCTTGTTATAGGTTATAAGAAGGAAATATGTTAATATAGGAAGTAAATATTGATAGATGTGTCAGTTGCTTAATCTTAGGGATTGTATGATTATAGGCTTGATTTTTCTTCCTGTTTCGATACAGTCTCTCATGTATAAATAGGTTGTAATCTCTATTATAATATACAATAAATATTATCTTTTTACATAGTATCAGAGCCTCACCCATAGAGATTTACAACTTTTTTTTTAGACTTAGGGCTCTGTTCATTTGGGTTACCCATATAGGGTAATATTTAGATCTCACTACCCCCCTAGGAAGGACGCCAAAGCGCCAGTGAAGCTTCCCTGAAGAGCCTACGAGCGTTCAACCGACGAGTGGGCCTCATGCGCCGCCATAATGACCTACTATAGTTCCACGCGCCTGCGCGTGAAGGCGCGTCCCTGCTCCGGTCACCATTGTTGGAGTCGCCACACCGTCTCCTTGTCAGATCTGAGGTTCATTTGCCATTCAGGTGTTGGGTGGAGGTGTTTTTAGTACTATTCATAATCGGCCACTGTTCACCGGGTACTGTTTACTTTTGATTCTATGTTTATTTTGATTGCTTTGGGTTGGTTGTCCTTATGGCTGAAGTTAAAACCATTATAACTGATGTGATTCCTGTGATGACTAAAATCACGAAACACAAATTAAATGGATCTAATTTTTTGGATTGGAGTAAGACTATCCGCATTTAGTTACGAAGTATTGAAATGGATGATCATCTTACCAAGGATCCTCCAACTGATGAAACTCATAGAGATTGGATGAGGGATGATGCTCGATTGTTTCTACAGATCCAAAATTCTATTTATAGTGAGGTGATAAAGTCTTATTAATCACTGTGAATTTATTAAAGAGTTAATGGAGTATTTGGAATTTCTATATTCTAGCAAAATGAATATTTTCTGTATTTATGATGTGTGTAAGGCGTTTTACCGAGTTGAGAAAAATGATAAAACTTTGACATCCTATTTTATGGATTTTAAAAGAGTTTATGAAGAACTTAATGTATTGATGCCTTTTAGTATAGATGTGAAAACTCAACAAACTCAACGAGAGCAAATGGCTGTTATGAGCTTTCTTGCAGGTCTCCCTCCAGAGTTTGAGACAGCTAAATCTCAAATTCTTTTTGACTCTGAAATATCATTGTTACATGATGTGTTCACCAGGGTGTTGCATACAGAGTCTCCAATTCCTTCACACCCCATTGGTGCCCTTGTTAGTCGCAATGATAGTGGCAGACAGAATAACAGAGGTAGGCAAAGGGAAGGTTTTAATGATTGTAAAGGATCTCAGCGTTCTGGAAAAATAGGTTCTACTTCTGATTCAGGAGGAATCATTTGTTATTACTGCCATGAACCTGGACATACTAAGAAGACATGTCATAAACTACATAATAAGAATGAACGCACACAAATGGCGCATATGGCAGTTGAGGCTTCTTCAGATTAGGGAATTTTGATATATGCAGATGAGTATGCACAATTCACCCAATATCAGGCATCTCTAATATCCTCTAACTCCTCTATCACTGTAATTGCCGAGTCAGGTAACTCTACTGCATGTCTTGTGTCTTCATCCTCCAAATGGGTTATTAATTCTGGTGCTACCGATCATATATCAGGTAATTCTACCTTTTTTTTTCTAATCTTGAGTCTCATGCATCGTCTTCTTATGTTACTCTTGCTGATGGCACTAAATCTTCTATCATAGGTTTTGGTCATGTCAACTTAACTCATTCTCTTTCTGTATCCTCTGTGTTATGTCTCCCTAAGTTCGCGTTTAATTTGCTTTCTGTTAGTAAACTCACTCGTGCATTAAATTATTGTGTCTCATTCTTTCCTGATCACTGTGTTTTTCAGGATCTTTCGACAAAGCAGATTATTGGTAAAGGGCGTGAGTCAAAAGGTCTTTACGTCTTGGATCAACAATTACCTCGATCTCTTGCATTTTCCACACGTTTAACAACTGTTGATGTTCATTTTCGTTTGGGGCATCCTTCTCTCTCAGCTTTGAAGAAGTTATATCCACAGTTTCATTCTTTGTCTATTTTAGATTGTGAGTCTTGTCAATTTTCCAAACACCATCGTTTACCTACAGTGTCTCAAGGCAATAAATAGGCTTCGTCCCCTTTTAAATTAGTACATTAAGATGTTTGGGGTCCTTGTCCTATTGTGTCTAAGTCTAGCTTTAAGTACTTTATTACTTTTGTTGATGATTTCTCTCGTACTACTTGGTTATTTTAATGAAGAGTTGTTCAGAATTATTTTCTATCTTTTGTGTGTTTTATGTTGAAATCCAAATCCAATTCAATATTTCCATTCGTATATTGCAAAGTGATAATGCTAAAGAGTATCTCTCTGGGGAATTTCAATCTTATTTGTTACAAAAAAAGATTCTTTATCAATCCTCTTGCATTGACACTCCTTCACAAAATGGAGTTGTCAAAAGAAAAAATCGAAATCTTCTTGAAGTAGCCAGAGCCATTGTAATACCCGGCTAGACTCCGGTATCAGAATTCCTACCGTCCGGTGGAATCACGGATGTTGGAAGTCTCTAGTAGGGTAGAAACATGTTTTCATAAAATGTTTCAATGCATTTCATGGTTTTAATCAAGTAAGAAATGAGTTTTTGCATGAAAATAATCTTGGAGGAAGACCCAGGTTCGGCCGCCGAACCTCAAGTTCGGCCGCCGAACCTCAAGTTCGGCCGCCGAACATGCATGCGCTTCGGGAGTGCTTTAGGCCCCTGAAAGCATAAGTGGAGGAAATCCAGGTTCGGCCGCCGAACATGGCATGCATGCAGAGGCATGTTCGGCTCCCGAATGTGGCCTGGCCAGCCACCTATAAAGGGGACCCTTAGCCGAAAACGGGCGAGTTCTTCTCCCCACTTTCGGCCAAGGTGAGCTCTCCGCTGTCCCTCACCGATCTTGAGTTTCTTCCTTCAAATCTTTCACGATTTTCACTAGTTTTCACTTTGTTTTGAAGATTTTCAAGTATAAAGCAAGTTTTGGAGCTTTGAGGTTCAAGAAAACTCAAATCTCTCCCATCTCCGAGCTAGGGTCGTTTTCCTCTCGATCTTCAAGAGGTAAGGGCCGATCTTGAGCTCACTTTATGTTTTAAACAAGTTATAAGTTATTTCATGAAGTAGAAATGCATGTTTAGGTTGTTTTGAGTTTATGGGTTTAATGTGTGTTTTTGAGCAATGTGGGTATGTTTGATGTGTTGTAGTTGGAGTTTAGGCTAGTTTGAGACCCCTATGAGCTTGTATGCTTGATTGTGTATGATTGGGAGTGTTGTAGAATAGGTTTATGCATGTTTGAAAGGTTTGGGAGGCGTTTGTGCATGTTGGAGCTGAGTTTCTGCCACTTTGGAGAAACTCAGGTTCGGTCGCCGAAGGAACTTTCGGCCGCCGAACCCGCTTATGGAAGCAGCCTTCGGCTGCCGAAGCCTGCCCCCGAAAGAGGACTTTCGTCTCTGGAGGGCAGTTTCGGCCGCCGAAAGTGCCGCCGAATATGCATGAGTTTCGTTGTAATACCCGGCTAGACTCCGGTATCGGAATTCCTACCGTCCGGTGGAATCTCGGATGTCGGAGACCTCTAGAAGGGTAAAATCATATTTTTATGAAATGTTTTCATGTATTTAATGGTTTTAAGTATGATTTTAAATGAGTTTTTGCATGATTATAGCTTGAAGGAAAACCCAGGTTCGGCCGCCGAACTTGACTTTCGGCCGCCGAACTTGCATGCGTTTTGGAGGCACGTTAGGCCCCCGAAAGCATGAGTGAGGGAAGTCCAGGTTCGGCCGCCGAAAATGAAGTTCGGCCGCCGAACATGGCATGCATGCGGAGGCACATTCGGCCCCCGAACGTGGCCTGGCCAGCCACCTATAAAAGGGTCCCTTGGGTCCGCACGGGCGAGCTTTTTCTTCCCCGTTGTTGGCCAAGGTGAGTCTCCGCTGCTCCTCCCTCGATCTTGAGTGTTTTCTTTAGATCTTTCATGGTTTTCACGGGTTTTAACTTCTGTTTTGAAGATTTGTGAGTAAAGAGCAAGTTTTGGGTACTTGGAGGTTCAAAGAGCTCAATCTCTCCATCTCCAAGCTAGGATCGCCTTTCCTCTCGTTTCTTCAAGAGGTAAGCTCGGATCCACCCTTGTTATGTGTTTTAAACAAGCTTTAAGTTGATTTATGGGTAGAGATGCATGTTTAGGCTTATTGATGAGTTTATGGGTTTTGATGCTTTGATGAATAATGTAGCTTGTTTATGCGTTGTTTGAAGTGTTGTAGATGGGGTATATGATAGTTTGAGACCCCTAGGTGTAATGTATGTGAAGTATGCATGTTGTAGAGCAAGATTATGCATGATTAGAGGTTTTGGGAGGCAAGAGGTTCGTTTGAACCAAGTTTCTGCCCTTTGGCAGAAACCAGGTTCGGCAGCCGAAGGGAGTTTCGGCCGCCGAACCCCCTTTGTGGAGGCAGCATTCGGCTGCCGAAGTTGCCCCCGAAAAGAGACTTTCGTCTCTGTCTGGGACTTTCGGCCGCCGAAGGTGCCGCCGAAAGTGTCTGACTTTCGGATCTGTCTAGGACTTTCGGCCGCCGAAGGTGCCGCCGAAAGTGCCCTGTTCAGCCATTTCATGCATATCTTTATGTGATTATTTCATGATGTTCTAGGGGGGGGGTTTGGGGGTATTCTTAGAGTTATGTTCTAGTATGTTTGGTCCCTCATTTGAGTCCACCTGTGTAGGTTCGGACCCGAGGAACCGAGGACCCCAGCAGTGCTAGCTGCTTCAGTACCTTGTCAGAGTCTTTAGAGCCAACCAGAGGTGAGTAGAATAAACTCTTAAGTTTTAAATTGATGAAATATAAGTTTTGAGCATATTCATGCATCACGATTGCCATGTGATATACTAGGTTGCTTGCATTAGACATCACGAATATGTTGCATTGCATATTATGTTGATGATGTGGGTAAATGCTGGATGATCCACTAGTTCCTGGCAGGAAGACCAGGGAGCCTTTGACTACGCCCCTGGCACTATGAGAAAGAAAGACCAGGGAGCCTTTGACTACGCCCCTGGCACCATGGGACGCCAAGACCAAGTGCCTAATAAGGCCTTGGGGCAGTGTAAGTTATGTTATGTGTACAGGAAGTCCAGTGAGCCTTTGACTACGCCGCTGGCAATAGTTATGACGATGGGACTAGCTGGTGACAGGTTTACCCTTGATGTGACTTTATTGTGATGTGACGCATTTCATGAAGGCATAAATTTTAAAAGGTAATGTTTTATTATTCTGCTCACTGGGCTCTTGTAGCTCACCCCTTTCCCCTAACCCCCAGGTGTGCAGGTACGGGATAGGCCAGAAGGTCAGGAAGAGTAGATTCATGCCTGTGTTGTAATTAGTTAGATGTGGACATGATAAATGTTGTAATGTAAGAGTAATGTATAAGTCATGTAATGTATTAATGATATTGAGGATTAGAGTTTGTGCTTGACCCCTTTGAGTATGGTTATCCCCTTTGTACACATGATCTTTATGTTCATAAGTTATGATGTTATGAGTCAACCAAGTTCTTATGTATGATGAGATACCCATTGGAGTATTTGATTGAGGACTCCAGTGGAGGTTTATGTTTATGTATATGATTATGTACAGGATGAGCTTGGTTGATCTATGAGAATGTTTACAGGTTCTTGAGTATTGTTGATCATGTATGGGATTGAACAGGTTCACAGGTTATATGTCAGGCTTGCTACGGGTCCCGGCGGCCTTACGCCGATCTGGATCCTAGCGCCGGTAGCGGTCCGGATTTCCGGGGCGTTACAGAGTGGTATCAGAGCCCTAGGTTCATATGGTCGGACCTAGAGTGTAGGGCTCATAGAAGTTATAGAAGGTCAAGCACAATAGGAAAGATCATGTCCACTAGGATAGGATGTAGAGTCCTGTCTTGTATGATGATGTGAAATGCCATGATAATATGCATGTGCATTAATGATATGCTATGATATGTGATGTATGTGATGAGGGTTCATGTGTGCCCACATGAACCATATGATGTTAATATTTGTGTTATGTGTGCTGTTTTTTAGAAAAACAGGATGAGAGGAACTCGTCGATCTGCACGATTGACTGGAGTGCCACCTGAGGATGAGGGCATGAGCGCCCGTCCTCCAGCATTGCCTAGGGCAATGTCTAGCAGGTCTAACAGGGAAAGAGCAGTGAGAGACCCTAGAAGGTCTCTGGATCTGGGTAGGAGCAGATCAGTTAGAGGAACAGTTCAGGGAGGAGCGTTAGAGGATATGGGGGATGATATGGACGTAGAGCAGAGGAGGGATGGCAGTTTGGGAGTCAGTATGTCAGAAGAGGGAATGGGAGAGTCCCAAGGAGGCACTCAGGCCTCGGGATTTGTTCAGCCACCATACTACCCACACTTCTCACAACATCCCGGGTATTCGATGGGAGGTACATCGGATTACCCTAGCTTCACCCCTTATCCCACACAGATGCCATACCCACCATACTACCCACCATACTCGCAGTACCCAATGTATCCACCTCCACCCTACTATCCAAATCCAGAAAATCCTACCACAGAAAATGTTGCACCTCCTCCACCATCAGCAGAACCCACAGTTCGAGTTACCCATGTACCCAAATCTAGCTCAGCCAGTGGGAGCAAGGTCAAGATGACCGACTATATGAAGCTGGGTGCTCCCCAGTTTGAAACCGGTGATGATCCGTTTGTGTACTTGGAGCGGGTCAAGACAATTACAGATGAGATAGGGGCAGATGACAGTAGAGCCATTCAGATGGCTGGGTTCACATTAAAATGCAAAAAGGCCCGTGAGTGGTTCAAGAACTATGTGAGCCCGAGGTTGGACAGCTTATCGTGGGAGGAGTTCGCAAATGAATTTGCAGGATGGGCTTTTCCTGACAGTTCAAGAGAGATGAAGATGATTGAGTTTGAACAGTTAAGGCAGACAGAAGAAATGAGTGTAGAGGAGTACACCGACCGATTCTTGGAGCTGTTGCCGTTTGCAGGGCAAACTCTTAACACAGACCAGAAGAAGTCAAGGAGGTATATCATGAAACTTCACTCCAGGTATTCCTCCTTGATTCAGTCCGCAGACAGGGAGAGCTTCCATGCCATAGTGGATATGGCCCGAAGAATGGAGGCTAGTGCAATCATCGAAGGGAAAGTCAAGCAATCAGTGGCACAGCCTTCTGGTTCCAAGACCCCAGGCTCTTCTTCTCTGGGTGCAGCGGCTACAGGTAGTAAAAAGTGGGACAGAGGCTCCAGGAAGTCGAAGAAGAACAAGTTTTGGAACAAAGTCAAGTCCAGTCTGGGATTAGGGAGTGGCTCAAGCTCTGGTGCGGACAATGCAGTATGTGCAAGGTGTGGTAGGCCACACAGGGGAGTATGTCGGTTCGGGACGACAGCCTGTTACAGATGTGGTCAGGAGGGGCATATGTCTCGAGAATGTCCAAGAGTAGCCCCGATGGCACCGTCCCAGCAGACAGCTTCAGGGAGTGTAGTGCAGCCAGTAGCTCCAGCCATGACACAGGCCAGTGGCAGAGGCAGAGGGAGAGGGACAGCCTCTTCTTCAGTGGGTTTCAGAGGTGAAGGTCCATCAGCACCAGCACGGATCTTCACGATGACACAGCAGGAAGCAGATGCATCTAACACCGTGGTGGCAGGTAATCTCATCATCGGGTGTTCTGATGTGTATGCATTGATGGACCCTGGTGCATCTCATTCTTTTATTGCTCCGAGGGCCGTTGAGAGATTGGGATTGATGGTATCTGGGTTGGAGTGTCCTCTCTGGGTCAGTGGACCCAAGTGTGACCCATCAGTGGCAGAGTCAGTCTGCCAGTGTAGTCCAGTTTTTGTGGAAGGGAGATGCATGTCCGCCGACCTTGTAGTCCTAGAGTTGACAGACTTTGATGTCATTCTAGGGATGGACTGGTTATCTACCCATGGTGCTACCTTGGACTGCAGGGACAAGGTAGTCAGGTTCAGAGATCAGGATGGGTCAGAGGTCGTCTTCAGAGGAGACAGGAGGGGGTACTCCTAGAGGTTTGATCTCAGCTCTCCAGGCTCGTAGGTTGCTTAGGAAGGGATGTCAGGGGTACTTGGCTCATGTGAGAGAGCCTAGCAGTCAGGTTAGAGAGCCCGCCTCGGTGCCAGTAGTTAGAGAGTTTCTAGACGTTTTCCCAGACGAACTGCCAGGTTTACCACCTGCTAGGGAGATAGAGTTTGAAATAGAGCTGATGCCTGGAACTAGGCCTATCTCTATCCCTCCCTACAGGATGGCTCCAGCCGAGTTGAAAGAGTTGAAAGAGCAGTTGCAAGAACTGGTAGATAAGGGCTTCATCCGACCGAGTACCTCACCTTGGGGTGCTCCAGTATTGTTTGTGAAAAAGAAGGATGGATCCCTTAGACTTTGTATCGACTACAGGCAGTTGAACAGGGTCACTACCAAGAATAAATACCCATTGCCAAGGATCGACGATCTATTCGACCAGCTAGCAGGAGCGGGTTGTTTCTCCAAAATAGATTTGAGATCTGGGTATCATCAGTTAAGGATAAGGGAAGAAGATGTGCCGAAGATAGCTTTCAGGACCAGATATGGGCATTTTGAGTTCCTTGTGATGCCGTTCGGGTTGACCAACGCCTCTGCAGCATTCATGGATCTCATGAACAGAGTGTTTAGACAGTATCTGGATCGCTTCGTTATTGTCTTCATAGATGATATCCTAGTGTATTCCAGAAATGCAGAAGAGCATGCCCATCATCTGAGGATAGTATTGCAGACCTTGAGGGAACATGGCTTGTATGCCAAGTTCTCCAAGTGTGAGTTCTGGTTGAGGAGCATATCATTCTTGGGGCATGTAGTGTCAGAGAATGGGATTGAAGTAGACCTCAAGAAGATAGAAGCTGTGACTAACTGGCCTAGACCCACTTCAGTGACAGAGATCAGAAGTTTCTTGGGTTTGGCTGGTTACTACCGGAGGTTCGTTCAGGACTTCTCGAAGATTGCAGCTCCTTTGACCAGATTAACTAGAAAGAATCAGAAGTTTGAGTGGACAGACCAATGTGAAGAAAGTTTTGAAGAGCTTAAGAAGAGGTTGACTTCAGCACCAGTGTTAGCTCTGCCATCTAGTAATGAGGACTTCACAGTGTTCTGTGATGCTTCCAGAGTGGGTTTAGGTTGTGTGTTAATGCAGAGTGGAAGGGTGATTGCTTATGCTTCTAGACAACTGAAGAGGCATGAGTTGAATTACCCTACGCATGATCTTGAGATGGCAGCAGTCATCTTTGCACTCAAGATGTGGAGGCATTACCTCTATGGGGTAAAGTGTGAGATCTTCACAGATCATAAGAGCCTGCAGCATATCTTGAGTCAGAGAGAGCTGAATTTGAGACAGAGGAGGTGGGTGGAACTGCTCAGTGACTACGATTGCAAAATTCAGTATCATCCGGGTAAGGCGAATGTTGTGGCGGACGCCCTAAGCCGGAAATCACTAGGCAGTCTATCCCACATCACGGCAGAGAGGAGACCAGTGGTGAAGGAGTTACACAATCTTATTGAGGAAGGCCTACAGTTGGAGTTGTCTGGTACAGGCGCCATAGTTGCTCAGATGAAAGTGACACCCGTGTTTCTGGAGCAGGTGGCTCAGAAACAGCATGAGGACCCAGAGTTAGTGAAGATTGCCAGGACTGTTCAGTCAGGCAAAGATAGTGAGTTCAGATTTGACAGTGAGGGGATCCTCCGCTATGGGAGTCGATTGTGTATACCAGATGACATAGGGCTAAAAGGAGACATTATGAGAGAGGCTCATAATGCGAGATACAGCGTTCACCCCGGAGCCACCAAGATGTATCAAGATCTGAAGAAGGTTTATTGGTGGCCAGCGATGAAGAGAGAAGTGGCACAGTTTGTGTCAGCCTGCGAAGTGTGCCAGAGGGTGAAGCTGGAACATCAGAAGCCGGCTGGAATGCTTAACCCGCTACCTATTCCAGAGTGGAAATGGGAGAATATAGCTATGGACTTCGTAGTGGGGTTACCGGTGACGTCCAACAGATTGGACTCCATATGGGTGATTGTGGACAGACTCACCAAATCTGCTCACTTCATCCCTGTCAGGAGTGGCTATTCTGTGGACAAGTTAGCGCAGGTGTATGTAGATGAGATCGTCAGGCTGCATGGGGTTCCTGTTTCAATAGTGTCCGATAGAGGGCCCCAGTTCACCTCCAGATTTTGGCGGAGTCTGCAGAATGCTATGGGTACTAGGTTGGATTTCAGCACTGCCTTTCACCCACAGACAGACGGACAGTCAGAAAGGACCATCCAGACCATAGAAGATATGCTAAGGATGTGTGTGCTGGACTTTGGCGGTTCTTGGAGGCAGCATCTACCTTTGGTGGAGTTTGCCTACAATAACAACCATCATGCTAGCATCGGGATGGCTCCATATGAAGCTTTATATGGGAGGAAGTGCAGGTCACCTGTTTGCTGGGAGGAAGTTGGAGAAAAGGCCTTGGCAGGGCCTGAGCTAGTAGAGATCACCAGTAGGGTGGTACCCATAATCAGAGAAAGAATCAAGACTGCTGCAAGCAGACAGAAGAGTTATGCAGACATCTGCAGAAGGCAAGTAGAATTTCAGGAGGGGGATCTGGTATTGCTTAAGGTGTCTCCAATGAAGGGAGTGGTTCGGTTCGGGAAGAAAGGTAAGCTGGCTCCACTGTACATCGGACCCTTCGAAGTCTTGCAAAAGATTGGGAATGTATCGTACAAGCTGGACTTACCTGCTTCAATGGCGAGAATCCACCCGGTTTTCCATGTTTCTATGTTGAGAAAATTCGTGTCAGATCCGGGCAAGGTTCTTAGTGAGCCTGATGTGGAGATCCAAGAGGATCTCACCTATGTTGAGCAGCCAATACGGATCCTAGACACCCAGATCAGGAAGTTGAGAAACAAGGAAATCCCGATGGTGAAAGTCCTGTGGAACCACCACAATATGGAAGAATGCACTTGGGAGACACGGGAGTCTATGCTCCAGCAGTACCCTTATCTTTTCTAAGGTTAATTCCCTGTGAGTGTTTACGTGCTTTATATGTATGATATGTTGTATGCTTGCTATGTGCTAGTTGAGGAACATTCGGGGACGAATGTTCTTAAGGGGGGGAGAATGTAATACCCGGCTAGACTCCGGTATCGGAATTCCTACCGTCCGGTGGAATCTCGGATGTCGGAGACCTCTAGAAGGGTAAAATCATATTTTTATGAAATGTTTTCATGTATTTAATGGTTTTATGTATGATTTTAAATGAGTTTTTGCATGATTATAGCTTGAAGGAAAATCCAGGTTCGGCCGCCGAACTTGACTTTCGGCCGCCGAACTTGCATGCGTTTTGGAGGCACGTTAGGCCCCCGAAAGCATGAGTGAGGGAAGTCCAGGTTCGGCTGCCGAAAATGAAGTTCGGCCGCCGAACATGGCATGCATGCGGAGGCACATTCGGCCCCCGAACGTGGCCTGGCCAGCCACCTATAAAAGGGTCCCTTGGGTCCGCACGGGCGAGCTTTTTCTTCCCCGTTGTCGGCCAAAGTGAGTCTCCGCCGCTCCTCCCTCGATCTTGAGTGTTTTCTTTAGATCTTTCATGGTTTTCACGGGTTTTAACTTCTGTTTTGAAGATTTGTGAGTAAAGAGCAAGTTTTGGGTACTTGGAGGTTCAAAGAGCTCAATCTCTCCATCTCCAAGCTAGGATCGCCTTTCCTCTCGTTTCTTCAAGAGGTAAGCTCGGATCCACCCTTGTTATGTGTTTTAAACAAGCTTTAAGTTGATTTATGGGTAGAGATGCATGTTTAGGCTTATTGATGAGTTTATGGGTTTTGATGCTTTGATGAACAATGTAGCTTGTTTATGCGTTGTTTGAAGTGTTGTAGATGGGGTATATGATAGTTTGAGACCCCTAGGTGTAATGTATGTTAAGTATGCATGTTGTAGAGCAAGATTATGCATGATTAGAGGTTTTGGGAGGCAAGAGGTTCGTTTGAACCAAGTTTCTGCCCTTTGGCAGAAACTAGGTTCGGCAGCCGAAGGGAGTTTCGGCCGCCGAACCCCCTTTGTGGAGGCAGCATTCGGCTGCCGAAGTTGCCCCCGAAAAGAGACTTTCGTCTCTGTCTGGGACTTTCGGCCGCCGAAGGTGCCGCCGAAAGTGCCTGACTTTCGGATCTGTCTAGGACTTTCGGCCGCCGAAGGTGCCGCCGAAAGTGCCCTGTTCAGCCATTTCATGCATATCTTTATGTGATTATTTCATGATGTTCTAGGGGGGGTTTTGGGGGTATTCTTAGAGTTATGTTCTAGTATGTTTGGTCCCTCATTTGAGTCCACCTGTGTAGGTTCGGACCCGAGGAACCGAGGACCCCAGCAGTGCTAGCTGCTTCAGTACCTTGTCAGAGTCTTTAGAGCCAACCAGAGGTGAGTAGAATAAACTCTTAAGTTTTAAATTGATGAAATATAAGTTTTGAGCATATTCATGCATCACGATTGACATGTGATATACTAGGTTGCTTGCATTAGACATCACGAATATGTTGCATTGCATATTATGTTGATGATGTGGGTAAATGCTGGATGATCCACTAGTTCCTGGCAGGAAGACCAGGGAGCCTTTGACTACGCCCCTGGCACTATGAGAAAGAAAGACCAGGGAGCCTTTGACTACGCCCCTGGCACCATGGGACGCCAAGACCAAGTGCCTAATAAGGCCTTGGGGCAGTGTAAGTTATGTTATGTGTACAGGAAGTCCAGTGAGCCTTTGACTACGCCGCTGGCAATAGTTATGACGATGGGACTAGCTGGTGACAGGTTTACCCTTGATGTGACTTTATTGTGATGTGACGCATTTCATGAAGGCATAAATTTTAAAAGGTAATGTTTTATTATTCTGCTCACTGGGCTCTTGTAGCTCACCCCTTTCCCCTAACCCCCAGGTGTGCAGGTACGGGATAGGCCAGAAGGTCAGGAAGAGTAGATTCATGCCTGTGTTGTAATTAGTTAGATGTGGACATGATAAATGTTGTAATGTAAGAGTAATGTATAAGTCATGTAATGTATTAATGATATTGAGGATTAGAGTTTGTGCTTGACCCCTTTGAGTATGGTTATCCCCTTTGTACACATGATCTTTATGTTCATAAGTTATGATGTTATGAGTCAACCAAGTTCTTATGTATGATGAGATACCCATTGGAGTATTTGATTGAGGACTCCAGTGGAGGTTTATGTTTATGTATATGATTATGTACAGGATGAGCTTGGTTGATCTATGAGAATGTTTACAGGTTCTTGAGTATTGTTGATCATGTATGGGATTGAACAGGTTCACAGGTTATATGTCAGGCTTGCTACGGGTCCCGGCGGCCTTACGCCGATCTGGATCCTAGCGCCGGTAGCGGTCCGGATTTCCGGGGCGTTACATTCGTCTCTGTCTAGGAGTTTCGGCCGCCGAAGGTACCGCCGAACCTGCCTGACTTTCGGCTCTGGAGGGACTTTCGGCCGCCGAACCTGCCGCCGAAAGTGCCCTGTTCAGCCTTCCTTTGCATGTATTCCATGAATGTTTTGAGGTGTTTTTAGGGGGTTTTTGGGGAGTATTCCAGAGTCATGTTCATGTATGTTTGGTCCCTCATTTGAGTCCACCTGTGTAGGTTCGGACCCGAGGACCCGAGGACCTCAGCAGTGAGTCCAGCTGTTTCCGTGTCTGTCAGAGCTAGCCAGAGGTGAGTGGAATAACTCTTATGCTTTAAAATAAATAAACCAGTTTTAGCATGATTCACGCATCATGAATGCCATGAGATATAATAGGGTGCTTGCATTAGAACTCACGAATATGTTGCATTGCATAATATGTTGATGATGCGGATGATTGTTGAATGATCCTTTAGTCCTCATATGTGTAATACCCGGCTAGAATCCGGCACCGGAATTTCTGTTGTCTGGTGAAATCCGGGGTGCTGGGATTGCTTCTTGTTTTCTACGTGTTATGATGTGTTTTAAGGTTTGTACGTTAGATAGTTTTGAGTTTTGACGAGAACATAGTTCATGGCAACTTCAGCCAAGTTCGGCCGCCGAAGATAAGTTCGGCCGCCGAAAGTGCCCAATGTTTGGCTTCCGAAGTTCAGGTTCGGCCCCCGAATGTTGCATGGTTTTGCATGCGATTCGGCAGCCGAAGCTGAGTTGGTCAGCCAGCGTTTGAGCAATCCTTAGTCAGCATGGTGGACAGGTGTTATGTCCAACTTGTTGCCAGAAGCTTGGCCACGTCTCCTATGCTTTATTTGCTGAGTTTGAGCAGCTCATGCAGAGTGTTTTGATCGTTCACAAGGGTTTGAGTGTTTTGAAGCAAAAAGCTAAGTTTGTGAGAGGTTGAGAGGTTGAGGAGAGTTGGTCCGTTTTCCTTAGTTCAGAGTGTTCAGCTTCTTGTTACAGGAGGTAAGTAATGCTCTTGAACTTGTTTATGTGTTTTCTGAAGGTTTTATGGGAGTTGGGGAGAGAGAGATGCATGTTGAAGTTTTAGTTGTGATGCTTTATGCATGTATACATGTTTCTATGTTATGTTTGCTTTGTTGTTTGGGGTTATTAGATAGTTTTGGACCCCTGTGAACATGTACTTGAGTATATGTGTGTTGACTAGTTGAAGTATGCATGGTTGGAGAGGTTGAAGGGAAGGAGGCGTTGGTTTGCCGTTGAAGCTGAGTTCTGGATGAACTCAGGTTCGGCAGCCGAAGGTTCATTCGGCCGCCGAACCTCCTGCATGGTGGCTTGGCTGCCACAGCTTGCCCCTGTGTGTTTTTGTATGTTCGGCTCTGTTTGGGGGATTCGGCCGCCGAAGGTGCCGCCGAAGGTGCTTGAGTTTCGTCTCTGGAGAGGACATTCGGCCGCCGAACCTGCCGCCGAAAGTGTCCTGTCCAGCTTTTCTTTTGCATGGTTTGCATGAGTTTAGAGTGAGATTAAGGGGTTTCTTGGGTAGTTTAAAAAGAGTTATTCTTAAGATAAGTTGGTCCCTCATTTGAGTCTTTATGTGCTTATACAGACCAGAGGAACCAGAGAGAGCAGCAGTGAGTACTGCTCCAGAGGTTCAGAACCTGCAAAGTCAGTCAGTCCAGATAGCCAGAGGTGAGTGGAACTAAACTTATGACTTTTAATTGAATCACAAACTGCTTTTAGCATATCTCATGCATCATGTTTATGCCATAGGTTGATTGCATTAGTATTCACGAATATGTTGCATTGCATTGTTATTTGGTGATGTGAGTGAATGCTGAATGATCCAATAGTCTCAGACAGGAAGTCCAGGAGCCTTTGACTACGCCCTGGCAGGTATAGCGAAGTCCAGGAGCCTTTGACTACGCCCTGGCAGGTATAGCAAAGTCCAGGAGCCTTTGACTATGCCCTGGCAATGGTAAGTACAGAGGTGTTATATACACATATACATATATGACAGGAAGACCAGGTGCTCGATGCTACGCCCTGGCACAGAGTTACTGGGACTATGTGGTGACAGGTTTACTCTTGATGTGGCTTGTCTGTGATATGGTGCATTCCATGAGATCATATTTTACTGAGATGTTTTACTGTTCTACTCACTGGGCTATAGAGCTCATCCCACTCCCTTAACCCCAGTTTTGCAGGTTCAGTGTACAGTGTACAGGGACAGTCCAGCAGAGTACAGGAAAAGTAAAGAGATCTGTAATAGCTTAGAATGGACATGTAATATTAAAAAGATGTAATAGTTGTTGCTTGACCTAGTGATGTATGTTTTGTACATGATCGGTATATGTATATATGTTTTCCTGTATGTGAAAACCAGGCTTAACAGGTATGAGTTAACCCATCTAGAGCAAGCTCTAGTCAGGGATACAGAGTACAGAGTACATGAGTACAGAGTACAGAGATAGTGCATGCACAGGTTAAGCCTTGGTACAGAAAAGAGTTTTATTTTCACAGAAAATGTATGATCATGTATGAGGTTTACAGGTACACAGAGAGTATAGCAGGCTTGCTACGGGTTCTGGCGGACTTAAGCCGACCTGAATCCTAGCGCCGGTGACGGTCCATTTTGGGGTCGTTACAATATGTCACGATATGATGATGATACGGTACGAAAGACCAGTGAGGCCCATTCTACGCCCCTGGCACCATGTAAGAGAAAGACCAGTGAGGCCCATTCTACGCCTCTGGCACAGTTGGAATGTTATGTTATGCTATGTTATGTAAGAGAAAGACCAGTGAGGCCCATTCTACGCCCCTGGCACAGTTGGACCATGTAGAGGACTATTGGTGACAACTTCATCCTTGATGTGATATGATTGTGATGTGATGCATTTCATGTTACCATATGTTTTAAATGTTTGATTATTCTGCTCACTGGGCTTTATAGCTCACCCTTCTCCCTTAACCCCTAGGTTTTGGGGAGTATCCCAGAGTCATGTTCATGTATATTTGGTCCCTCATTTGAGTCCACCTGTGTAGGTTCAGACCCGAGGAACAGGTATAGGGTAGACCAGGAGGTCAGCAAGAGTAATGAAGTCTTGGTTATGTAATAGATAGTGTGGACATGAAAAATGTTGAGATGTTATGTGTAAGTACAGTATAGAAATGTAATGTAATGTAATGTAAAAATGTTCTTGGATGTTAGAGGTGTGCTTGACCATAGAGTATTGTTATCCCTTTTAATACATGATCTCAGATGTTTTATGATGTATATGTAAACCAACTTAACGCATGTTATGTCACCCATTGGGGCTTTGATGAGATCCCAAAGAGGGGTCAATGTCTATAGTTATGTTTATGTTCAGTGCATGCACAGGTTGAGTTTGGTGTATGAGAAAATGTATGAAAGAAAAGTTTTAATTTTTATGTATATTCTTGATCATGTATGGGATTAAACAGGTTTTCAAGTTTTATGTCAGGCTTGCTACGGGTTCCGGCGGCCTTAAGCCGACCTGGATCCTAGCGCCGGTAGCGGTCCGATTTTCGGATCGTTACAGCCCTCTTATTCCAAATGAAAGTACCTAAATGTTTTTGGGCTGATACTGTATCCACTACTTGTTTTTTATCAATCGCATGCCTTCCTCCATCGTTCATGGTGATATCCCTTATAACATTTTATTTTTCACTAAATCTTTGTTTTCTATTGAGCCACGTATCTTTGGTTGTAC
Organism: Manihot esculenta; assembly: GCF_001659605.2. NCBI lineage: Eukaryota > Viridiplantae > Streptophyta > Magnoliopsida > Malpighiales > Euphorbiaceae > Manihot > Manihot esculenta. The sequence goes on from NC_035162.2 coordinate 29,608,196, forward strand.
TTATTTTGTTCGTGATATTCGTCCACAGGTTGCTAAATTGGATCCCAAAGCACTCAAATGTGTCTTCCTTCACTATTCTCGACGTCAGAAAGGGTATCGTTGCTTTTCTCCTGATGTGAATTGGTATCTTGTGTCTACTGATGTAACATTCTTTGAGTCCACTCCATTTTTTCCGCCATCATCTGTTTATAACACCCAGGGGTAGGAAGATGACCTTTTGTTATACACTGTTCACTCTCTGTCTCCTCATACTACTCCTACACCTTCCGCTCATGTGCCAGGTCGCCCTTCCATCTTTCATGTGTATTCTAGACACTTAGAGGACTTTGACTATGCTCTGCTACCTGCTTCTTCAACGACAGATCCTGCTCCCACTAATCCTTCACTATCTGATTTGGATTTGCCTATTGCTCTTTGCAAAGGTAAACGTACTTGCATTTATCCTATTTCGTCTTGTGTCTCTTATAATTAATTATCCTCTTCTTCTCATTGTTTTGCCACTGCTTTAGACTCTATTTCAGTCTCCAAAACTATTATTGAGGCTTTTTCCCATCCTAGTTGGCGTGTTGGAATGGAAAAGGAAATGATAGCCCTTGACACTAATGATACTTAGGAGTTGATGTCCTTGCCCTCAAGAAAGCGGGCTATTGGGTGCAAATGGGTGTTTGCTGTGAAAGTAAACCCTGATGGATCCGTTGCTTATCTCAAGACTCATTTAGTGGCCAAAGGTTATGCTCAAACTTATGGAGTTGACTATTATGATACATTTTCTTCAGTTGCCAATCTCGCATCTGTTCGATTGTTTATTTTCTTGGCAGCTACACATGATTGGCCTTTGCATCAACTGGATATTAAAAATGCTTTTTGTAATATCCGGTTAAACTTTGGCGCCTAAATTCTCACTTTCTGAAGGAATCTCCATCGGAATCCGGAATCTCAAAGCTGGAATCTTTGGAAGGGTAAAATATGATTTTCATAAAATGAATTTAAAGTTTTTTTTGAATCATGTTAAAAAAAAGGTTTTGTAAAGGTTTTAAAGTTTGATCGTCGAACCTTCAAGTTCGGCTGTCGAAGGTGGTTTCTTCAGCTACCTATAAAAGGCCTTCAGTCTGAAAACGTGAGAGCTTTTTCTCCATCTTCAGGTAGAGGTAAGTCCATGCCCTGTCCCATATGTTTTTGCTGAAATTACTTCAACCTCTTAGAGAAGTCATGAGTTTTTACCTTGTTTTTGAAGATTTGAGTTTGGAATTCAAGTCTTAGCCTTTAGAGACCTTCAGAAAATGATTTTCTCTCTTCTTCAAGTTTTGGTTGTTGTGGTTCCCGTATTCTTCAAGAGGTGAGTTCAATCCTTATTTCTCTTATGTTTTCTAAAGGTTTTAAACTAGTATTACAAGTCGTTAGGGCATGTATGATTGATTGTTCTAAAGTTTTAAAGTTTAAGTTAGTTTTAATGATGGATGTTTTTCTCTTGGGTTTCTGTTGATGCATGTTGAGTTTAGAGCAAGTTTTTAAGGTCCGTTATGTGTGTTAAGTGTGTATGGTAGTCTTTAGGCTTTTGCATGTGTGTTTGAAAGCATTTTTGAGGCTACATGTTTAGGGCAGAATCGGGTTCTGCCTTGCTGGAGAACCCAGGTTCGGCCGTCAAAGCATGGTTCGGTTGCAGAACCTGCCTGTGGAGGCAGCCATTTGGCTGCCTAAACTGCCCCCGAAGGTTTGACCTTCGGATCTATGAAGGGATTTAGGCCGCCGAACCTACTCCCGAAGGTTTTGACTTTCGAATCTGTGAGGGACCTTCGGCCGCCGAACCTACAGCCGAAAGTCCCCTGCCCTGCCTGTTTTTGCTTGATTTCTATGTATGTTCTTGTGTTATTCTTAGGGGTTCTTGGGGGGTTGTTTTAAGTTTTGTAAAAGTTATATTTGGTCCCTCATTTGAGTCCATCTGTGTAGGATCAAACTTGGGAGACCGTAGAGGCTTGCAGTGAGATAACTACTTCAATATTAGGCGAGCATCAGTTAGAGGTAAGTAGAACTGAACTGATCTATTATTTTAAGAAATCAAACTTTCTTTAAGCATACTCATGCATCACGAATGTCATGTATATGTAATTAGGTTGTTTGCATTAGAATTCACAAATATGATGCATTGCATAATTTACTGTTGTTGTGGATGGATGTTGGATGATCCACTAGCCCTCGAGTATGTTATGATATGCTATGACAGATATGGAAAGACCAAGGCTGCCCATTCTACGCCTTTGGCACTATGTAAAGGAAAGACCAGGGCTGCCCATTCTACGCTCCTAGCATTATGGACATGTTATGATATGTTTAAGAGAAAGTCCTGAGGAACACCCGTCGTAGGCTGGGCATTATTGAAATTTGTAGAGGGTTAATGGTGACAAGTCCATCTTGATGTGAATTGTTTGTGTTGTGACGCATTCATTCGATCATACATTTTATTAAACTAACTTTTTCATGTTCTGCTCACTAGGCTCTTATAGCTTATCCCCTTCCCCTAACCCCAGGTTTGCAGGATCAGAGTTAGCTCGGGAAGTCGGCTGAGTTGCTGGTATAGTCTATTGTAATAGTATAGTTGTGGACATGTATCGTTTTATAGATTAGAATTGAGTTTTGCCCTAGTGTATGTCCTTATAATCCCTGCTTCATGATTCTTATATGTAAAAGTTTTAAATACGAGTTTATGTTTGAACCGAGCTTGAGGCATGTTGAGTTGACCATACTGGAGCATTTGATGAGGGCTCTAGTATGAGTTTTATAATTTCAGTTTTGATGCATGCACAGGTGACAGAACGGTTGTCGAAGCCGGTCAAAATAAATAACCTTTTTAACTACCAACAATATTAAAACTGTAGACAGTGGTAAAAGGATCGTATCCACAGGGAATTGATACTTATTTACCTTCCTTGAGTAGACCAAATGAACAAACAGAAAATAAATAAACAATGAAAATAAATTGCGAGTAAAGTAAATAAGGGGGGTTTGAGATTGATTTGATTAAACTAATGGTGGAAACAATAAAGTAAAGCAAATAATAAAAATAAAGAGAAAACAAATAAGAGAAAAGCTCTAGTTGAAGATTCGGATTCACTTTAAGTTGATGGGATTGATCATTGACTCATATGTTCCTTTGTTGATTCAATAAATTGGCCATGGAGATTGAAGAAGCTTCTCACATCCATTATCTCTCTTTTAGGTTAAATCAATTAGGGATAGTTCTCCAATTAATTACTAATTAACAATTGCCAAAGAACGTCTTTGAGCCACAGGCCTTATACAATAGTCAATCGCATAAAGAAATAGAGAGAACCAATTCTAGTCACCCACATGCATGGAGACAACACTAGATCATGCAATTTCCTTGGTTTTTACACCAAGTGTTCTTATATTTGAGCAATCCAAGCAAATACGGACTAAGATTATTCAAACAACAATATATTACCTTGAAATCAAAGATCAATAGAGATCCGCAAGACAAAGCAATAATATCTTAAAGCACCAAATTACATGAATATTGAAAAGCAACTAAAGATTAACCATGTAGTTCAAGTCTCTCAATCCAAAAATACAACCAAAGTTTCACCAAATCCTCAACTAGAAAAAAGGTTTCAGCCACTCATGGCTGAAACAAAAACTAAAAATAAAGAAAGGAAGAAAAAGAGAAGATGTCACTTGCAATCCCGTAGGTGTCTCCCAGGAGGAGTGTAAAGACCATGTAGAGGCTTCTTATGTGGCTTTTTATAGTTGAAAAGTGTTGCCCTAGGTCATACTTACTGCCCAAGAGGTATTTTCTGCCCAAGATGTGTCTGAAAAGGAAAGAATCGCGCTTTTCGGCTTCAGAAGGAAGGCTGCACGAAAATGCACTGCGAAAGGAAGTTGATGCGCGCGGTTTGGTCTCAGAAAGGGAAGGAGGCGCAGATTGTGCTTCCTAAATAAGTTTAGATGCTGACCTTGCTTCCTAATTAGTGTAGAGGCTGCCCAAGGTGCTGCCCATGTGCAACTTGCTGCCCAAGTTGTTGCAAAAGAGGAAAGAATCGGACTGCAAGGCTTCAGAAAGAAGTTGGCGCGCAGATTGCCTTCAGAATAGGAAAGGAGCGTACCTTGTGCTTGAAAAGGAAGGAAGAGCGATCCAAGGCTGCCAATAGAGGAAGAAAAGTCGTGGCTTGCTCTGCAGGAGAGAGGCATGCGCGCGGATAGCACTGAAAGGGAAGGAGGCGCGCGGATCAGGCTTTGCAGAAGAGGTAGGCGCGCGGACAGCACTGTATAGGAAATATTTGCTGTCCAAACTTCCTCTTTAGATGGATCCTCTATTGAATTATGAATCTGAACTGAATGAAGGCCAAGTGCATAGAGATCTCCTTCCTGAATAGGGAGTGGCGCGCAGATTGTGTTGCAAGAGGCAAGTGGTGCGCAGTCATTGAATGCAGAAGGGAAAATGGATCTGCCAAGTCTTTCCTTTTCAGGTGGAGCCTTCGTTTGAATTTTAAACGCTGAACGCAGAAGAGGCAAGTGTGCCTTCATGAGATCTTGCTGCCTAAATTGGAAGATACGACTGCTGCAGTATGTGCACATCTTTGAATAAGGAAAGAAATATCTGCGATTTGAATTTTAAATAATCCTCTGACTGAGCTTTCCTTATTTGCTTTTGCCTCTGCATTTTCCTCATTTGAAGACTTCCCTTTTCTGAAAACTTGCCTTATTTGAAGACTTTCCTTTCTTGGCACACGTTCAAAACAAGGCAGGAAGGATTCTGCAGTTCGAATTTCGGACAGTTTGCTGACTGCGCTCTTTGACTCTTTCCTTGTTTGGCACTTTCCATATATGAAACTTTCCTTATTTGGAACTTTCCATATATGAAAACTTTCCTTTTCTGGAACTTTCCATATTTGGCACTTTTTGGCAGTTTTAAGAGCGTTTTCTCCAGAATGTCTTTTCACACCTAGTTTCTGCAAAACATGAACAAAACAACCAAATTAGGCAGAAAATGTGCAAATAAACATCATTAAGATCATGATAATATGGCCTAAAATGCGCTCTGTCAAATACCCCCACACCTAGCCTTTTGCTTGTCCTCAAGCAAACAAACATAGTTAAACAAACTCTCTTTGCTTTGATCCTTATTTCCACTTAAGCTCTTACTCTAGACCCCTATTTTGAATCATTGCAATAAAGAATGTATGCATCAAGGTTACTTACCTCTTTCCTTGTTTCCCTTTACTTACCATGGCTAGGATTGGTTTTCCTCAAGAGAGACCATGCACATTATATATTAAGACTTTTTCTAGCTTTTGGTGTGACTTGCCCTTACCTTGAAGTACTTTATTCAGGCTTTTGCACTTTAGATCTTGCTTGGAAAGGTCACCAACCTATTTTTGATATACTTTTGGATCTTTCCGTGGGTCACCTATCCAAGTGGCTATTTAGCCTTGTTCATAGTCTTTTGACCATTGGAACAATTTTCTCCATTTTTTTTTTTTTTGTGCTTTTGAGGGCTTTGCCTTTGCTGAATTTTCTTTCTCTCAATGATTTGGGCAAATCAACACCTATTGCTAAATCAAGTCATGTTAAGTTCATTCACACAATTTCATTTTTGTCATCTTCAATCGAGGGTCATCAGTATATTTTTCACCATTGGTAAGCTCCAAGATTCAATTCAAAAAGCAATTCCCAAACATGAATACATCTTATTGCAATTGATTCAACATAGGGTTAAAGAGTCATCACATCAATGGGGTCATGGAAAGAAAGTTCATCAACATAGCTCATCAATTTGAGTAAAGCAAATCAGAAAGAAGAAGACCATGGTTGATCAAACACAAACTGAAAGGAAAACTGAAAAGAAAATGCAAACTAAAAGAAAAAACTGAAAGGAAAATGCAAACTGAAAGGAAAAATGTGTCTAAAGCAAAAAATTAAAAATTTCAGAGATCCGCACCCCCACACCTAAATCATGCATTGTCCTCAATGTATAGAAAACATAAAAGAACAAAGAAAACTGAGTACTCCCCTGGTGTGGTGTTGTATGGTGCGATCCACTTGGCAAGTTGTCTCAAGTAATTGGGGGAGGAAAAAGGGTCCCAACAGAATTAAGTGAATAATGTAGCACGCCTTTTGATTTAGTCTTAACCCATCTTATTTCTTTCATGTACTCGTGAAGTAACATGATCAGTTTCTCCTCTTTCAGATGAGCTGTGCCTCTAGCCCTTATGTTTGCATTTTTTAGCACTTCGAGCTTCAATTGATATTTCTCCATATGTAGCTGCAGTTTAGCATTGAGTTCGGGCAAAACAAATTCTACCTTATCTGGAGGCTTGGGCAAGCATAGATCTACATGCTCCTTTGGTTTGGGTGCTTGGCATACCATTTGTTCCTTGTGAGCCTGGGCTGTTTGCATTGGAAGGCTGAAAGGAGTTTCAGATTCTTCTTTCTGCGCAGAACTTACTCGAAAGGGAGGCGGAAGACCACTGATCTGCGATTGAAGCTGAAAGGACACAACTGAAAGGCTTTCAGGTACTCCTTCTTGCGCAAGGTTGGTCTGCAATGGGAGGCTGGAAGGAGTTTCATGCGATGGAAGCTGAAGAAGTGTGACTGGAAGTGTTGCAGGACTGTCCTGCGCATGGCTGCAGTCCACCTGTTGGATGCAACAGTCAGTTTCTTTCAGTTCTGGCTCTTTCTGGCTCTCTTTCCTGCAAGGATCATCATTTAGCATATCATTTTGATTTACATAAAAAACATCTTGGCTCATAAAATCAATGATATCTAAAGCAACAAGTTCTGTTTGATCAGTTTGATTGGACAAACTATCTTCTGGTTGGGTTTCTTCAGCAACTTGTTCTTGTACTTGCCATCTTTCATCATCAGCTTGACGCTCTTCCTCTTTTCTTACCATGTCTTCTCTCCATTTGGCGGCTACTCGATCCACTTCCTGTTGGAAATTGTGCAAAGTCTCCAACATCTTATAAAGATTAGTTCTGGTATCTTCAGGTATTGCATATCTCGGCTGTCCATAGAATCTTTCACATGCATGTACTTGTTGGAGTTGTTGTTCTTCAAAAGCTTGTTCAGCTTGGTCTATAACAAAACTTCTCATAGCAGCGATTTGTTCATAAAGTTCCACAAGGCGGAAAGGTGTACTTACCGCGTCTTGTTCTATGGTTAAATCTTTCAATAAAGATGTTAGAAAAGAAAGATCAGATCTACTTACCTCATCCATGATTCAGATGTGCGATTGAGATGTTTCAGAAGATGGTCTGCGATGACGTGCTCTCTCTTTTTTTTTTTTTTTTTAAATTTGGTCCTGAAAGAAAAACAAATAAGTTAAATCAACTCCCCGGCACTGGCGCCAATTTTGACAGAACGGTTGTCGAAGCCGGTCAAAATAAATAACCTTTTTAACTACCAACAATATTAAAACTGTAGACAGTGGTAAAAGGATCGTATCCACAGGGAATTGATACTTATTTACCTTCCTTGAGTAGACCAAATGAACAAACAGAAAATAAATAAACAATGAAAATAAATTGCGAGTAAAGTAAATAAGGGGGGTTTGAGATTGATTTGATTAAACTAATGGTGGAAACAATAAAGTAAAGCAAATAATAAAAATAAAGAGAAAACAAATAAGAGAAAAGCTCTAGTTGAAGTTTCGGATTCACTTTAAGTTGATGGGATTGATCATTGACTCATATGTTCCTTTGTTGATTCAATAAATTGGCCATGGAGATTGAAGAAGCTTCTCACATCCATTATCTCTCTTTTAGGTTAAATCAATTAGGGATAGTCCTCCAATTAATTACTAATTAACAATTGCCAAAGAACGTCTTTGAGCCACAGGCCTTATACAATAGTCAATCGCATAAAGAAATAGAGAGAACCAATTCTAGTCACCCACATGCATGGAGACAACACTAGATCATGCAATTTCCTTGGTTTTTACACCAAGTGTTCTTATATTTGAGCAATCCAAGCAAATACGGACTAAGATTATTCAAACAACAATATATCAATTACCTTGAAATCAAGAATCAATGTAGATCCAAACAACAAAGCAATATTGAAATCAAGTATGAAATTGCATAAATATTGAACAACCAAAAGATAAACAATGTTTAATCAAGTCTCTCAATCCACAAAACAACTAAAGCTTCACTTCATCTTCAACTAGAATGAAAGGGTTTCAGCCTCTCATGGCTGAAACAAAACATAAAATAAAAAAATAAAGAAAGGAAGAAGGAGAGATGGTGTCGCTTGCAATCCCGCAGGTGTCTCCCGGGGGGAGTGTAAAGACCATGTAGAGGCTTCTTATGTGGCTTGTTATAGTTGAAAAGTGTAACCCTAGGTCATACTTACTGTCCAAGAGGTATTTTCTGCCCAAGATGTGTCTGAAAAGGAAAGAATCGCGTTTTTCGGCTTCAGAAGGAAGGCTGCGCGAAAATGCACTGCTGAAGGAAGTTGGTGCGTGCGGTTTGCCCATCAACTTAAAGTGAATCCGAATCTTCAACTAGAGCTTTTCTCTTATTTGTTTTCTCTTTATTTTTATTATTTGCTTTACTTTATTGTTTCCACCATTAGTTTAATCAAATCAATCACAAACCCCCCTTATTTACTTTACTCGCAATTTATTTTCATTGTTTATTTATTTTCTGTTTGTTCATTTGGTCTACTCAAGGAAGGTAAATAAGTATCAATTCCCTGTGGATACGATCCTTTTACCACTGTCTACAGTTTTAATATTGTTGGTAGTTAAAAAGGTTATTTATTTTGACCGGCTTCGACAACCGCTTTGTCAAAATTAAAAATTAAATTATGCTCTGTCAAATACCCCCACACCTAGCCTTTTGCTTGTCCTCAAGCAAACAAACATAGTTCAACAAACTCTCTTTGCTTTGATCCTTATTTCCACTTAAGCTCTTACTCTAGACCCCTATTTTGAATCATTGCAATAAAGAATGTATGCATCAAGGTTACTTACCTCTTTCCTTGTTTCCCTTTACTTACCATGGCTAGGATTGGTTTTCCTCAAGAGAGACCATGCACATTATATATTAAGACTTTTTCTAGCTTTTGGTGTGACTTGCCCTTACCTTGAAGTACTTTATTCAGGCTTTTGCACTTTAGATCTTGCTTGGAAAGGTCACCAACCTATTTTTGATGTACTTTTAGATCTTTCAGTGGGTCACCTATCCAAGTGGCTATTTAGCCTTGTTCATAGTCTTTTGACCATTGGAACAATTTTCGCCATTTTTTTTTTGTGCTTTTGAGGGCTTTGCCTTTGCTGAATTTTCTTTCTCTCAATGATTTGGGCAAATCAACACCTATTGCTAAATCAAGTCATGTTAAGTTCATTCACACAATTTCATTTTTGTCATCTTCAATCGAGGGTCATCAGTATATTTTTCACCATTGGTAAGCTCCAAGATTCAATTCAAAAAGCAATTTCCAAACATGAATACATCTTATTGCAATTGATTCAACATAGGGTTAAAGAGTCACATCAATGGGGTCATGGAAAGAAAGTTCATCAACATAGCTCATCAATTTGAGTAAAGCAAATCAGAAAGAAGAAGACCATGGTTGATCAAACACAAACTGAAAGGAAAACTGAAAAGAAAATACAAACTAAAAGAAAAAACTGAAAGGAAAATGCAAACTGAAAGGAAAAATGTGTCTAAAGCAAAAAATTAAAAATTTCAGAGATCCGCACCCCCACACCTAAATCATGCATTGTCCTCAATGTATAGAAAACATAAAAGAACAAAGGAAACTGAGTACTCCCCTGGTGTGGTGTTGTATGGTGCGATCCACTTGGCAAGTTGCCTCAAGTAATTGGGGGAGGAAAAAGGGTCCCAACAGAATTAAGTGAATAGTGTAGCACGCCTTTTGATTTAGTCATAACCCATCTTATTTCTTTCATGTACTCGTGAAGTAACATGATCAGTTTCTCCTCTTTCAGATGAGGTGTGCCTCTAGCCCTTATGTTTGCATTTTTTAGCACTTCGAGCTTCAATTGATATTTCTCCATATGTAGCTGCAGTTTAGCATTGAGTTCGGGCAAAACAAATTCTACCTTATCTGGAGGCTTGGGCAAGCATAGATCTGCATGCTCCTTTGGTTTGGGTGCTTGGAATACCATTTGTTCCTTGTGAGCCTGGGCTGTTTGCATTGGAAGGCTGAAAGGAGTTTCAGATTCTTCTTTCTGCGCAGAACTTACCTGAAAGGGAGGCGGAAGACCACTGATCTGCGATTGAAGCTGAAAGGACACAACTGAAAGGCTTTCAGGTACTCCTTCTTGCGCAAGGTTGGTCTGCAATGGGAGGCTGGAAGGAGTTTCATGCGATGGAAGCTGAAGAAGTGTGACTGGAAGTGTTGCAGGACTGTCCTGCGCAAGGTTGATCTGCGCACCAAGCTGAAGTGGTGCGATCTGCTTCTGTTCATTCTGCGCATGGCTGCAGTCCACCTGTTGGATGCAACAGTCAGTTTCTTTCAGTTCTGGCTCTTTCTGGCTCTCTTTCCTGCAAGGATCATCATTTAGCATATCATTTTGATTTACATAAAAAACATCTTGGCTCATAAAATCAATGATATCTAAAGCAACAAGTTCTGTTTGATCAGTTTGATTGGACAAACTATCTTCTGGTTGGGTTTCTTCAGCAACTTGTTCTTGTACTTGCCATCTTTCATCATCAGCTTGATGCTCTTCCTCTTTTCTTACCATGTCTTCTCTCCATTTGGCGGCTACTCGATCCACTTCCTGTTGGAAATTGTGCAAAGTCTCCAACATCTTATAAAGATTAGTTCTGGTATCTTCAGGTATTGCATATCTCGGCTGTCCATAGAATCTTTCACATGCATGTACTTGTTGGAGTTGTTGTTCTTCAAAAGCTTGTTCAGCTTGGTCTATAACAAAACTTCTCATAGCAGCGATTTGTTCATAAAGTTCCACAAGGCGGAAAGGTGTACTTACCGCGTCTTGTTCTATGGTTAAATCTTTCAATAAAGATGTTAGAAAAGAAAGATCAGATCTACTTACCTCATCCATGATTCAGATGTGCGATTGAGATGTTTCAGAAGATGGTCTGCGATGACGTGCTCTCTTTTTTTTTTTTTTTTTTAAATTTGGTCCTGAAAGAAAAACAAATAAGTTAAATCCACTCCCCGGCAACGTCGCCAATTTTGACAAAGCGGTTGTCGAAGCCGGTCAAAATAAATAACCTTTTTAACTACCAACAATATTAAAACTGTAGACAGTGGTAAAAGGATCGTATCCACAGGGAATTGATACTTATTTACCTTCCTTGAGTAGACCAAATGAACAAACAGAAAATAAATAAACAATGAAAATAAATTGCGAGTAAAGTAAATAAGGGGGGTTTGAGATTGATTTGATTAAACTAATGGTGGAAACAATAAAGTAAAGCAAATAATAAAAATAAAGAGAAAACAAATAAGAGAAAAGCTCTAGTTGAAGATTCGGATTCACTTTAAGTTGATGGGATTGATCATTGACTCATATGTTCCTTTGTTGATTCAATAAATTGGCCATGGAGATTGAAGAAGCTTCTCACATCCATTATCTCTCTTTTAGGTTAAATCAATTAGGGATAGTCCTCCAATTAATTACTAATTAACAATTGCCAAAGAACGTCTTTGAGCCACAGGCCTTATACAATAGTCAATCGCATAAAGAAATAGAGAGAACCAATTCTAGTCTCCCACATGCATGGAGACAACACTAGATCATGCAATTTCCTTGGTTTTTACACCAAGTGTTCTTATATTTGAGAAATCCAAGCAAATACGGACTAAGATTATTCAAACAACAATATATTACCTTGAAATCAAAGATCAATAGAGATCCGCAAGACAAAGCAATAATATCTTAAAGCACCAAATTACATGAATATTGAAAAGCAACTAAAGATTAACCATGTAGTTCAAGTCTCTCAATCCAAAAATACAACCAAAGTTTCACCAAATCCTCAACTAGAAAAAAGGTTTCAGCCACTCATGGCTGAAACAAAAACTAAAAATAAAGAAAGGAAGAAAAAGAGAAGATGTCACTTGCAATCCCGTAGGTGTCTCCCAGGGGGAGTGTAAAGACCATGTAGAGGCTTCTTATGTGGCTTTTTATAGTTGAAAAGTGTTGCCCTAGGTCATACTTACTGCCCAAGAGGTATTTTCTGCCCAAGATGTGTCTGAAAAGGAAAGAATCGCGCTTTTCGGCTTCAGAAGGAAGGCTGCGCGAAAATGCACTGCGAAAAGAAGTTGGCGCGCAGATTGCCTTCAGAATAGGAAAGGAGCGTACCTTGTGCTTGAAAAGGAAGGAAGAGCGATCCAAGGCTGCCAATAGAGGAAGAAAAGTCGTGGCTTGATGTTCATAAGGAAATATGCATGTACCAAGGCTTTCAGAAGAGGAAGGACGCGCGGATCATGCTTCCAGAAGAGGTGGCACGCGCATGGATTGCAAAAGAGGCAGGAGAATGCAGTCATTAATGTGCAGAAGTGGAAATATATCTGTCCAGTCTTTCCTTTTTAGGTGGAGCCTTCGTTTGAATTTTGAATGCTGAATGCAGAAGAGGAAGAGCATCTCCTTGAGATCTTGCTGCCTAAACAGGAAGTTATGACTGCTGCAGTGTATGCACATCTTTGAACAAGGAAAGAAAGATCTGCGATTTGAATTTGAAATAATCTTCTGACCGAGCTTTCCTTGTTTACTTTTGCTTCTGCACTTTCCTCATTTGAAGACTTTCCTTTTCTGAAAACTTGCCTTATTTGAAAACCTTCCTTTCCTGGCCCATGTTCTAATTAAGGCAGGAAAGATTCTGCAGTTCGAATTTCGGACAGTTTGTTGACTGTGCTTTCTGACTCTTTCCTTATTTGGCACTTTCCATATATGAACACTTTCCTTATTTGGAACTTTCCATATATGAAAACTTTTCTTATTTGGAACTTTCCATATTTGGCACTTTTTGGCAGTTTTAAGAGCATTTTCTCCAGATTGTCTTTTCACACCTAGTTTCTGCAAAACATGAACAAAACCACAAAATTAGGTAGAAAAGGTGTAAATAAACATCAAGATTATCATGATAAAGTGGGCTAAATTATGCTCTGTCAAATACCCCCACACCTAGCCTTTTGCTTGTCCTCAAGCAAACAAACATAGTTAAACAAACTCTCTTTGCTTTGATCCTTATTTCCACTTAAGCTCTTACTCTAGACCCCTATTTTGAATCATTGCAATAAAGAATGTATGCATCAAGGTTACTTACCTCTTTCCTTGTTTCCCTTTACTTACCATGGCTAGGATTGGTTTTCCTCAAGAGAGACCATGCACATTATATATTAAGACTTTTTCTAGCTTTTGGTGTGACTTGCCCTTACCTTGAAGTACTTTATTCAGGCTTTTGCACTTTAGATCTTGCTTGGAAAGGTCACCAACCTATTTTTGATGTACTTTTAGATCTTTCAGTGGGTCACCTATCCAAGTGGCTATTTAGCCTTGTTCATAGTCTTTTGACCATTGGAACAATTGCATAAAGATATAGAGAGAACCAATTCTAGTCACCCACATGCATGGAGACAACACTAGATCATGCGATTTCCTTGGTGATGCACCAAGTGTTCTTATGGTTAAAGAGTCATCACATCAATGGGGTCATGGAAAGAAAGTTCATCAACATAGCTCATCAATTTGAGTAAAGCAAATCAGAAAGAAGAAGACCATGGTTGATCAAACACAAACTGAAAAGAAAACTGAAAAGAAAATGCAAACTAAAAGAAAAAACTGAAAGGAAAATGCAAACTGAAAGGAAAAATGTGTCTAAAGCAAAAAATTAAAAATTTCAGAGATCCGCACCCCCACACCTAAATCATGCATTGTCCTCAATGTATAGAAAACATAAAAGAACAAAGGAAACTGAGTACTCCCCTGGTGTGGTGTCCACTTGGCAAGTTGCCTTAAGTAATTGGGGGAGGAAAAAGGGTCCCAACAGAATTAAGTGAATAGTGTAGCACGCCTTTTGATTTAGTCATAACCCATCTTATTTCTTTCATGTACTCGTGAAGTAACATGATCAGTTTCTCCTCTTTCAGATGAGGTGTGCCTCTAGCCCTTATGTTTGCATTTTTTAGCACTTCGAGCTTCAATTGATATTTCTCCATATGTAGCTGCAGTTTAGCATTGAGTTCGGGCAAAACAAATTCTACCTTATCTGGAGGCTTGGGCAAGCATAGATCTACATGCTCCTTTGGTTTGGGTGCTTGGAATACCATTTGTTCCTTGTGAGCCTGGGCTGTTTGCATTGGAAGACTGAAAGGAGTTTCAGATTCTTCTTTCTGCGCAGAACTTACCTGAAAGGGAGGCGGAAGACCACTGATCTGCGATTGAAGCTGAAAGGACACAACTGAAAGGCTTTCAGGTACTCCTTCTTGCGCAAGGTTGGTCTGCAATGGGAGGCTGGAAGGAGTTTCATGCGATGGAAGCTGAAGAAGTGTGACTGGAAGTGTTGCAGGACTGTCCTGCGCAAGGTTGATCTGCGCACCAAGCTGAAGTGGTGCGATCTGCTTCTGTTCATTCTGCGCATGGCTGCAGTCCACCTGTTGGATGCAACAGTCAGTTTCTTTCAGTTCTGGCTCTTTCTGGCTCTCTTTCCTGCAAGGATCATCATTTAGCATATCATTTTGATTTACATAAAAAACATCTTGGCTCATAAAATCAATGATATCTAAAGCAACAAGTTCTGTTTGATCAGTTTGATTGGACAAACTATCTTCTGGTTGGGTTTCTTCAGCAACTTGTTCTTGTACTTGCCATCTTTCATCATCAGCTTGACGCTCTTCCTCTTTTCTTACCATGTCTTCTCTCCATTTGGCGGCTACTCGATCCACTTCCTGTTGGAAATTGTGCAAAGTCTCCAACATCTTATAAAGATTAGTTCTGGTATCTTCAGGTATTGCATATCTCGGCTGTCCATAGAATCTTTCACATGCATGTACTTGTTGGAGTTGTTGTTCTTCAAAAGCTTGTTCAGCTTGGTCTATAACAAAACTTCTCATAGCAGCGATTTGTTCATAAAGTTCCACAAGGCGGAAAGGTGTACTTACCGCGTCTTGTTCTATGGTTAAATCTTTCAATAAAGATGTTAGAAAAGAAAGATCAGATCTACTTACCTCATCCATGATTCAGATGTGCGATTGAGATGTTTCAGAAGATGGTCTGCGATGACGTGCTCTCTTTTTTTTTTTTTTTTTTTTTTAAATTTGGTCCTGAAAGAAAAACAAATAAGTTAAATCAATTCCCCGGCAACGGCGCCAATTTTGACAAAACGGTTGTCGAAGCCGGTCAAAATAAATAACCTTTTTAACTACCAACAATATTAAAACTGTAGACAGTGGTAAAAGGATCGTATCCACAGGGAATTGATACTTATTTACCTTCCTTGAGTAGACCAAATGAACAAACAGAAAATAAATAAACAATGAAAATAAATTGCGAGTAAAGTAAATAAGGGGGGTTTGAGATTGATTTGATTAAACTAATGGTGGAAACAATAAAGTAAAGCAAATAATAAAAATAAAGAGAAAACAAATAAGAGAAAAGCTCTAGTTGAAGATTCGGATTCACTTTAAGTTGATGGGATTGATCATTGACTCATATGTTCCTTTGTTGATTCAATAAATTGGCCATGGAGATTGAAGAAGCTTCTCACATCCATTATCTCTCTTTTAGGTTAAATCAATTAGGGATAGTCCTCCAATTAATTACTAATTAACAATTGCCAAAGAACGTCTTTGAGCCACAGGCCTTATACAATAGTCAATCGCATATATAAATAGAGAGAACCAATTCTAGTCACCCACATGCATGGAGACAACACTAGATCATGCAATTTCCTTGGTTTTTACACCAAGTGTTCTTATATTTGAGCAATCCAAGCAAATACGGACTAAGATTATTCAAACAACAATATATTACCTTGAAATCAAAGATCAATAGAGATCCGCACGACAAAGCAATAATATCTTAAAGCACCAAATTACATGAATATTGAAAAGCAACTAAAGATTAACCATGTAGTTCAAGTCTCTCAATCCAAAAATACAACCAAAGTTTCACCAAATCCTCAACTAGAAAAAAGGTTTCAGCCACTCATGGCTGAAACAAAAACTAAAAATAAAGAAAGGAAGAAAAAGAGAAGATGTCACTTGCAATCCCGTAGGTGTCTCCCAAGGGGAGTGTCCGGGCCCTCTAGAGGCTTCTTATGTGGCTTTTTATAGTTGAAAAGTGTTGCCCTAGGTCATACTTACTGCCCAAGAGGTATTTTCTGCCCAAGATGTGTCTGAAAAGGAAAGAATCGCGCTTTTCGGCTTCAGAAGGAAGGCTGCGCGAAAATGCACTGCTGAAGGAAGTTGGTGCGCGCGGTTTGGTCTCAGAAAGGGAAGGAGGCGCAGATTGTGCTTCCTAAATAAGTTTAGATGCTGACCTTGCTTCCTAATTAGTGTAGAGGCTGCCCAAGGTGCTGCCCATGTGCAACTTGCTGCCCAAGTTGTTGCAAAAGAGGAAAGAATCGGGCTGCAAGGCTTCAAAAGGAAGTTGGCGCGCAGATTGCCTTCAGAATAGGAAAGGAGCGTACCTTGTGCTTGAAAAGGAAGGAAGAGCGATCCAAGGCTGCCAATAGAGGAAGAAAAGTCGTGGCTTGATGTTCATAAGGAAATATGCACGTACCAAGGCTTTCAGAAGAGGAAGGATGCACAGATCGTGCTTCCAGAAGAGGTGGCGCGCGCATGGATTGCAGAATAGGCAGGAGAATGCAGTCATTAATGTGCAGAAGTGGAAAGATATCTGTCCAGTCTTTCCTTTTTAGGTGGAGCCTTCATTTGAATTTTAAACGCTGAACGCAGAAGAGGCAAGTGTGCCTTGATGAGACCTTGCTGCCTAAATTGGAAGATTTGACTGCTGCAGTACGTGCACATCTTTGAATAAGGAAAGAAAGATCTGTGATTTGAAATTCAAATAATTTCCTGACTGAGCTTTCCTTATTTGCTTTTGTCTCTGCACTTTCCTCATTTGAAGACTTTCCTTTTCTGAAAACTTGTCTTATTTGAAAACTTTCCTTTCTTAGCACATGTTCTAAATAAGGCAGGAAAGATTCTGCAGTTCGAATTTCAAACAGTTTGCTGACTGTGCTTTCTGACTCTTTCCTTATTTGGCACTTTCCATATATGAAGACTTTCCTTATTTGGAACTTTCCATATATGAAAACTTTCCTTTTCTGGAACTTTCCATATTTGGCACTTTTTGGCAGTTTTAAGAGCATTTTCTCCAGATTGTCTCTTTACACCTAATATCTGCAAAACTTGGTTAA